>NW_020664561.1:9526243-9625297 GCF_002925995.2 Terrapene triunguis | reverse complement strand
TTTTTTTCGGGAAGGAATTTTTTCGTTGCGGGCTCTTTGGGAGAGGAGGGTTAGGCATGCATGCCTAGATGCGGAATAGTGCATTGATGTGGTTTATCACATCGTGGTAATCGGCCTCGGTAATCTCCTCGAATGTCTCATCCAGAACGTGTGCAATGCGCTTGCGCAGGTTTATTGGGAGAGCCACCATGGTCCTTGTCCCAGCCAGGCTAACGTGTCCGCACCACTGTGCCGCGAGGGGACCATTGCTGCACACAGGCAAGCTGCATATGGGCCAGGACAGAAGCCACATTGCAGTAGAAGACCCTCCCTTGCTTCCCAGGTCACCCTCAGCAGCGAGATATCGTCCAGGACGAACTCCTGTGGAAAATGTTGGGACAGTGTTCAGTGTAGGTGCCCCCTGAAGCTGTTGGCTCTCCCCAAGGCACAGAAACCCAGAGGACAGTGCAGCCCTGAAACAATGAGTCCCCCTTACTCACCATTTTGAGGCTCCCGTGGGATATGTGTGCTCTGTTTCGGACGGGAAAATTATGCTATTGTGTAGACCCTGTGTGTTTTCTACTCCTTAAGTGCGGGGGGAATCATTACTCTGTCTGGTATAAACAATGCTGCCTCTGTTAAATGTTGCATTTTGCCTATACAGCTGCATCAACCTTGAGACCTCAGCCGTCCCTCTTATCGCCTGCTCCGAGACTGCAAAGACTCAGGAAGAGACCGCAAAAAAGCAAAGAAGACATGCTGCAAGAAGTGATGCGGCAATCTATTAAAGAGAATGAGAAAGCACAGAACTGGAGGGAGAGAGAAAGCAGGATCCGCCAGGAAAACGCAGCGCACCGGCGGCAAAGCACCGCGCACCAGCAGCAAAGCACTGATAGGCTCATAAGCATCCTGGAGCGCCAAGCAGATGCTATCCAGGAGCTGGTAGCCATGCAGAAAGAGGAGCAGTACCGCAAACGCAAACGCCACCCCCCCTACAGCCCTTGTCCCAAAACTCTTTCCGTTGTGCCCCACTGTCACCTCCAACCCACTTTCCCCAACTTCCGTGTTCTTCACGCCACCCGCTGCCTCCAACACCAGTATCTTCACCACCCAGCCCTGAAAACCACGACCCTTACCCTCTGCACTCAACCCCCATCACCATGCAGTATAGCTGTCCTGAAGTGCAGCACTCACTGCACAGCACACCAGACAGGACATATGCGAATCTGTGATTGTACTGTTCCCCACTCCACCCCCTTGTTTCTTTTCAATAAATAATTTTTTTTTCTTTTCAATAAATGGATTCTTTGGCTTTGAAAACATTCTTTATTTATTGCATAAAGTAAAAGACTCCTTAGCCCAGGAAATAAGCAGGCACCGCAAGTCTGCTTGTCTGCTTAGCAGACACTGATTCCTAAAGATTGGAACTACTGCACTTCACTCCCGTGCAGGGCACCAGATATCACTGCTGGTTTTCAGCCTCAAATTGCTCCCTCAAGGCATCCCTAATCCTTGCAGCCCCGCGCTGGGCCCCTGTAATAGCCCTGCTCTCTGGCTGTGCAAATTCAGCCTCCAGGTGTTGAACCTCGGAGGTCCATGCCTGAGTGAAGCTTTCACCCTTCCCTTCACAAATATTATGGAGGGCACAGCACTCGGATATAACCGCAGGGATGCTGTTTTCGGCCAAGTCCAGCTTCCCATACAGAGATCGCCAGCGGCCCTTTAAATTGCCAACGGCACACTCCGCAGTCATTCAGCACTGGCTCAGCCGGCAGTTGAACCATTCCTTGCTGCTGTCAAGGCTCCCTGTGTAGGGTTTCATGAGCCACGGCATTAACGGGTAAGTGGGATCTCCAAGGATCACAATGGGCATTTCAACTTCCCCTACCGTGATCTTCCGCTCTGGGAAAAAAGTCCCGGCCTGCATCTTCCTGAACAGCCAAGTGTTCCGAAAGATGCGTGCGTCATGCACCTTTCTGGGCTAGCCTGTGTTAATGTCAATGAAACACCCACGGTGATCCACAAGCGCCTGGAGAACCATAGAGAAATACCCCTTCCGATTAACGTACTCGGATCCTAGGTGGGGTGGTGCCAGAATAGGAATGTGTGTCCCATTTATCACCCCTCCACAGTTAGGGAACCCCATTTGTGCAAAGCCATCCACTATTTCCTGCACGTTACCCAGAGTCACGGTTCTTCTGAGTAGGATGCGATTAATGGCCTTGCTAACTTGCATCAACACAATTCCAACGGTCGACTTTCCCACTCCAAACTGGTTTGCGACTGACCGGTAGCTGTCTGGAGTTGCCAGCTTCCAGATTGCAATAGCCACCCGCTTCTCCACTGGCAGGGCAGCTCTCAATCTTGTGTCCTTGCGCCGCAGGGTGGGGGCAAGCTCCTCACACAGTCCCATGAAAGTGGCTTTTCTCATCCGAAAGTTCTTTAGCCACTGCTCGTCATCCCAGACTTCCATGACGATGTGATCCCACCACTCGGTTCTTGTTTCCCGAGCCCAAAAGCGGCGTTCCACGGTGCTGAGCATGTCTGTGAATGCCACAAGCAATTTCGTGTCATACGCGTTACGCGGCTCGATAGCATTGTCGGACTCCTCACCCTCACTCTCACTGTCACTTTGGATCTTAAGGAATAGTTCGGCAGCCAAATGTGACGTGCTGGCGAGACTCGTCAGCATACGCCTCAGCAGTTCGGACTCCATTTCCCGCAGACAGATCGTGCTGCACAGAAACCGTTGAAAGATGGCGCCAAAGGTGGACGGAAACAAAGGGATTTCTGGGATGCGAAGCGATGCATCACGGGGCGTTGGGACAGGACCCAGAATGCCCCGCACCCACGCCCCCTTCCCACAACCCACGGCGCCAGAATGGGAAAAGGTGCTCTGTGGGATAGCTGCCCATAATGCACAGCTCCCAATAGCGCTGCAATTGCCGCAAATGTGGCCACGACAGTGCGCTGGGCAGCTGTCAGTGTGGACAGACTGCAGCGCTTTCCCTACTCAGCTGCACGAAGGCAGGTTTAACTCACAGCGCTGTACCTCTGCAAGTGTAGTCAAGGCCTAACATAATTTGATACCATTCATAATGGCCAGCCAGTCAAAACCTAGGTGGTCACAATACTACTTTAAGCCTACTTTAAGTGGTAGCTCACTGGTATAAATGAGCCCTGGATCTAAACAGGATCCATTGTAAAACTGGGCCGGAATCAGTAAGTTACACCTAATACAATATTTCAAGGCCTGACTCTCGATTCAGGGTGTGTGTAAACAAGCCTGAGGCATGGTAATGCTGCATTCCAATGGGCGTTCACATAACAGTCTCAGTATTGAAGGTTACAGTGGTGTTGGAAACATTTGCATTCCTGCTCTATTTCTCGGCTGTCTTGAAAGATCAAAACAACATTACACTAATTATCCCAACCCCTGCTGACCTGCTATTGTCTCAGCTTCTGGCATTTTAGGAGAAATTATGAAAACTCCACTTATTGCCAAAGCCTTTTAAGAAATTACTCCCACCTCATTTAGAATTTCCTGCTCTAGTAACTTCTATTTTAGTCCTTCACAAGGACAAGTGACCCAAAGTGGGTTTTTTCCCAAGGCCAGCTTGTCAGATATGGCCACTGAACATCTCAAGTTCAGCCACACAGAGGCATCGGGGAGAGAGAGAAAGGAAGGCTGCTCTTACATGGATAAAAGGGTGAGGCATTGAGCTCAGTTAAGGGCTACTGGTGGCCGTCCACTTCAGAGGATGCGCTACCTCTGACTTGTGCTTGCAGAATTCACTGAGCTGGGGCGGGGGCTCTGTCTCTGTTCAGTGATCCCCTTTGGTATGGAATGGTTGGTATAATGATGCTACTTCCTTGGCTCACTAACTTGGAACCTTCCCGGGCCTGTAAAGCCACTTTTGTCTCATGGCCCGTTCCACCAGATCCGTAGCCTCATTCTCCAGATGCCGTATGCACCAGTGTCCTCAAACCCCAAACTCCGAACCCTTCGAGTTTCACCTGTCTCTGGTTATGAGGTGATAACACTTATGTCCAGAGCACCATCTAGCAGGGCAGGTTCTGTCTTAGCTTCTCTAAAGTGGGCATTTATTTCCCAGTTCCATTTGCTGCCTTCCTTGTGTTGCCTAATCCCTGATTCACCCTCCCTCCCTGCATGCCCCTCCCATCTCAGCACACCTGGCAGTGCTTGCTGCTTATTCAGCTGTCATAGGATAACAGATAATTTGGCAGTTGATTGTAGGGTATTAGATGGATTTAAAGATTTGGGTTTATTGCTTTCACGATTATAGTCAAACCCTCTTAATATCACTCCAGGTTTATAACACGCTCCCTCTTATTATCCACAAATCTCCAATTCCCTGAGCACGTACAATTTCATAGGCGGCAACTCTGGTGATTGTCGACTCTTCTTGGCATTCCAGCTTGTCTGCAGCCCCCCATGTGTGACACTGAAAGGGCCTGACAGCATTACGCCGATGTACTCGGTGGATTCTAATAAGCTCTGTCTTTCTGCCGTCTCCTGTTCATATATCAAACCTTTCTTGAGTAAAATGTATATTCTTCCCCTCTTTTGTCTCCACAGCTGGTATGTTCTAGTCAGGGCCAGGGAGTGCATGGCTTCGGTGACCGTTAAAGGGTTGACTCCTCCTTTTACCATGGAGCCCTGAGAGAAATGAGTTCATGGGCTCAGCCCAGTTCCTAGGGGTCAGGTTTCCATATTGGAGCCACCACCACTGGCACCCATTGGTCACTGACCTGTCACAAGGCGAGATGGGCCCTTTAAGGGAGTTGAACTCAGCCTCTGCTGTGCCTGCCTGGCTCCAGGTTGTGGACCTGAGAGGCCAGAGAACGGGTGATTGAATATGTGAGCAAGAGCTAGGCCTGCCGGGGGTTATAAGGGGCAGCCTGAGCCCGGCTCAGCCGGGAGGGGCTGGAGCTCTGGAGAAGAGAAGCGCACAGCCGAGGGGTGGGCTAAGTAAAAGGCCAGAAGGGATGCCTGGAGTTGGGGCTGCAGAAAACCCTGGGGAGTTGGAGAAGGATCTGCAGGGAGTGGCCCTGCAGATAAGCAGGGTAGTGATGAGTTGGAGGGTGGACAGCCCACACTACAGGGTCCCATCATAAGGGGTTGGTATGGACACCCCCTCCCCCATGAGTGCCACCTGGTGCAGATCACCTCTGTCGGCGCAGGGTAAAGCCATTGGGCAGGGCTAAGAATGATTCCATGACCCCGACCCCCACCCCCCTTGAGGGGGCAGCAGAAGGACTGAGCCCCAGGGAAAGGTGATGTGACCCCTTGTAGACTGAAGTTGTGAGCACATCCTGGCATCAACACAGGGCAAAAGCCAGGGAGGACAAAAGCTGCTTAGCTCAGGGAGGGCAGAAACCCTTTACCACCCTGAGGGAGGGACTGGACTTGATTCCCAGAAGGGAAGGGCTGTAATAAGAAGGCTGGCCTGAAGGCTGAACCTCAACTCTCCCATCTGCTGCGGGGAGACAGGAGGCCACCAATGAGAAGAAGGGAAACTGAAGCCCAGACATGTGACATGATGATGTAGTGGGTTCTTACCTCACCCAGCTCATGGGAAGGTCTATGAGGAGCACATTCTCCTCCCACTTATGGGCTTTGTCCCCACTAGCAAATGGGATCATGGTAGAACATGCCCTGGAGAAGTAGTGTTCCCTAACACAATGTCAAATGTGGCTTTGCAGTCTATCTGGTGGTGAGCAAACCCTGCTGCAACCACGAGCCAGGGCGAACTCCATTGTTGGGGTGATATAGGAGAGTTTACATTCTTGCTGCCTGTTCTGACACTAACTAGAGGACTTACTGTCTGGGCTGTCAGCTCAGCACTAAACTAACTAGGGAAGGAAATGAAAAGCCCTCTGGAAGGAGGTGACTTACCTGATCTGTGTCCTTTAAGAGAATTCCCCAGCCACCAGTTCTTGCTGCCCTTAGTGCTTAGGGTAAAACTTGAGCACTGGGTCTAGTGAAATTGTGTTGCTTTTACCTTTTCATGAAACCATCCAAAGAGACCCTGTTTTCCTTGCACACTTGTGAAATTTCTGCTTTGCAATTTCCCCCAGGAAACACTCTAAGGGTACATCTACACTACCTGCCTGAAGTTGCGTATCTTAGGTCAACACCCCCCCCTCCCCCCCGCAGTGTAGACCTAGCCTAAGAAGCATGAAGCTGCCATTCAGCCTGTTACGCTTCTTTCTCTGAGGATTTGATCATTTAGCCTCCCCACCTCCCAAGACACTATTCCCACCCTGCTCCTTCAATGTTGGAGCTCTCTGGAATACAAGACTTGAGGGGTGGGGGGGGGGACTTGCTGGTTGCAATCAAGGCTGGTGAAAGCCAGAGTGGGGCTGTAGACCGGCTGCTGGGGTCTGAGCTGCTGGACCAGCAGCTCAATCTAGCACGCAGACACTTCAGGGTGTGAATTGTAGGCTGGTTGTGAGCATCCCATGCTTGGAGCTACAGCAGCAAAGCATTGTAAGGCACCCAAGGATGTAGGGCAAGTGGTGGCCAACCCCTCACTGGCTGGGATTGCACCCTGAATGTCATAAGAGTCAATAAGTGCCCAACTCCCATAGATTGCTTAGACCTGGGGCCTCACACTTCCTTCTGGGACAAATTGCTTGTAGCTGTTTTGCTACAGCTTGGAACTACAGCATCACAATGCAAAGGCAGTCATGCTGGTCCCCACTAAGCCACTACCAGATATCCCCACTTTTTCCCAAGCTTAGACTGCTATGTGGTGACATAGAATCATAGAGACGTAAGGCTGGAAGGGACCTCAAGAGGTCATCTAGTCAAGTCTCCTGTTTCTGAGGCAGGACCAAGTAAACCTAGACCATCTTGATAAATTTGTCTATCCTGTTCTTAAGCTTCCAGTGATGGGGATCCCAACCTGCCTTGGAAGCCAAATCTAGATTTAACTATCTTTATAGTTAAATCTTTTTCTAATGTCTAACCTACATCTCCCTTGCTGCAGATTAAGCCCGTTGCTTCTTGTCCTACCTTCAGTTGGTCAGTCAATTGATCAGTCCTTTTTATAACAACCCATAACATATTTGAAGACTTATCAGGTCCCACCTCAGTTGTCTTTTCTCAAGACTAAACATGCCCAGTTTTTACAACATTTCCTCACAGGTTGGGTTTTCTAAACCTCTTATCATTTTTGTTGCCCTCCTCTGGACTCTCTCCAATTTGTCCACATATTTCCTAAAGTGTGGCACCTAGAACTGGGCACAGTACTCCAACTGAGGCCTTACCAGTGCCAAGTAGACAGGACAATTATCTCCATGTGACACTCGTGTTATACACCCTGGAATTATAACTATATAATTTATATTTATACTTTTTGCAATTGCGTCATAGGTCATTGAATCAGCCTCTAGAACAATGGGCTTTGAGTATCCACCTACCTGCTTCATCAAACATGGGCCTATGGAGAGGGCTCAGCAGCATGGGTGGTGTGGAGCCAAACTCTGCATTTACCAAGAGATGCAGGGACCCATCCAGTGATACCTCATAATAATAATACTTAGAATCATACAGATATTAACTAATTATTCACCTCATCCCTGTGAGTGAAGTACTAGCCCCCATATTGTGATGGTAAAACTGAGGCACTGAAAGGCCCAAGGACCATGGTCAACAGTGATTCACTGTTAGGGGTGGGATTGGTACTTAGAATATGATTTCTAGCACTGTATTTAATCCCCAAAACCACACAGCTTCTCTAGTAGCACATGCTTCAAAGATAGAAAAGGCAATTTCCTGTGCAGTTTTCAGTATGATAGGTCTAGGTATGTGAATTCTTCATGCCAGCAGGGGGAGCTGTTGTTACTGTGTATACATAAAGTGTAATAGATCGCTGGGGTAGGGAGCATGTAACTCACATTGGTGATGCCAGTGTGGTGTTCGGGGCTAAGGTTACATTTAGCCGATAGCCATTAAAAGTTGCTTTGACAGGCAGACCATCTTCCTAATCCTAGTCCATCTGAGGCAGGCATAGCTGTCCAGTCCAGGAAACACATGGAGCTAAAGGCGGTTTGGATTTCTACAGTAATACAAGCATCTCTGGGACCAGCCTGCCAGGACATGGGAGAGGCAGGGCTGTGAGTTTTGTGTTCCTCCAGCCCCACTGCAAGCTGTGGGGAGCAGACTGAGCTTCAGGCTAATAGCACAGGGCAAGGGAGAGCCTCAAAGTGCAGGGTCCCACAAGTCCTTGTTCTAAGACTAGCCCAGTGTGGAAGCCAGGTGACAAGCCGAATCTGACCTGGTTTTCTGTGCTCCTGCGGGATAGACTCAGTATGTCCTTGATGGTAATTGAAATAGATGGAATCAGAATGGATCCACGTATCATTCTTTACCTTGGTGAATGGAGACATATGTTTAATTTTCTGCTAATTCAGTCTGGGAGCTCTGGCTCATTCTCTAGTGCACAAATAATGATCACCCCTGGCAAAAGGCCTCCCTGCTTGATATGCGCTGGTTTGTACAGTAGCTTTCTGCTGGAGCTTCCATCTGTGACATTTGAATGGAAAAACACTGGAGCCTGGGTTAGAATCCTCCATGGACATGGGTCCGTGACTAACTGGTTTTTGTGTGTGCCCTGCGTGCTGCATTGCTTACTCCTAAAATAAGGCTGTTCTGCTCGAAAAGTCTTCTGTACCAGCTGAATACATGGATCTGTTCCTTTAATTCACTAGATGGGAGCCTATGTGTGAGGGACAAGAGGTGCCAAGTCTGACTGTATGTACTTGGCCGCTGACCACAATGCATATATTTATGCAGCCACTGCTGTCTGCAGAATGGCACCCATCCATTGGATTGAATGCTTGTGACCCTCAGCTGTTTGGCTGGGAGCTTCAGGGCTGGCTGTGTCTCTGTCTGTCTGTGGGGGAGAGCGTGTGCTAAACTGGCTTTATGTACCATGCCTCGTACCAAGGCCCTCCGTGCTGGAACATGGCTGAATGAGCTCATGTGAGAACATCTCTTTTCTCAGCTAGGGGAGCCCCTCATTTCACTGGCTCCTGTTTAACCCCTTATTGTCTAGTCTGGGGCTGGAGGAACATGGTATCCAGATCCTCATCTTCACAGATCTCTAGAGGGGGCAGCAGAGGCCTCACCTCCCTGCTTCGCGCAGCTGGCAGTATTTCAGGATGCCTCTTGGACACACACACAGTTGTGACTAGGCAGCTGCCAACCAAGTGGCTTCTCTGAGTAAGGAAGTCCTTGCCAAAGCACTGACAGTCAAGTCACAGGTTACTGGGAGCTTGTAATTAGTACTCTAAGCCTCATGGTTGAGCTAAAAGAATTAGCAGCTTTGTTCAATACACTCAGCTCTGCTGGTGGTCTGTGGGAAGTGACTAAGGGTACATCTACACAGCAGCTGCAAGGGCACTTCCTGGCATGAGTAGACATTGTGGCAGCCCTGCTCGAGCTAGTGTATTAAAAGTAGCAATGTGGCCTTGGGTAGCTAGCCCATGCTTGCCCAGTACAAGCCCAACTGACCCTCCTGGGGATGTATGTCGGGGGCTAGCCTGAGCCTCTACTGCTGTCTGTGGCCACACTGCTCTCTTGAGCAGAGCTAGTGTGTGTCTATCAAGCTGTGCTGGGAATCACCCTCCCAGCTGCCTCCCCTAAGGCTGTCCTGCCCCAGTGTGCACTCCACCTCGGTAAAACAGAGGGTGCGCTATACAGGAGCTGTCTGGGTTGGACACTGCAAAGTCCTCGCTAGGAACACAGAGTATTTTCCAGGCCATTAAAACCTAACCAAGCTCCTTTTAAAACGGCATTGGCAGTACTATTCTAATAGCACCTAAGGTCCTAGCAGTGCTAGGCACAAGGTAAGACTGTCTCTGCCCCAAAGATCTTACACTGTAAATGTGTGAGGGAGGAAAATCTCTAATCCCCATCTTTCAGGTGAGGAACCACAACAGTTACTCAAAGTCACTAGAATGCTGATCTTTGGAGGCCCAAGGTCAATGCTTTAACCACAAGACCATCCTTCTCTCTGTAACTAGTCTGGTGAGTTCAGCATGATTAACCCCATTTTGCAGATCAGTTCACTGAGACTAAGGGACTTATTCAAGACCTTGGACACTGGAAGAGCTGGCAATAGAACCCAGGTGTCCTGAGGCCCAGTCCCTGCTCTAACGGCCAGACAGCACTCTGTCCAGGGGAATTAAAAGTTGGTGTTTTCTGGGGTTAGGGGTGGAAACTGGTTTCCACTGATTCTTCTCCCCAGCTGGACAGATGTGTGGCAGCAGCTGGCTGCTGTGACTGGAAACCTCCCAACAAACTGAATTAGGAGTTGTGATCACAGACTCTTGTGTCCTGCTTGTTTTGTGCTAGTGACTAAGTGACTTGCTTCTTAACTCACTTGCTGGGGTGTTTGCCTAGCGAGACCTGAACTACCTCATTCAGCTGATTGATTCTGCCTTCAACATGATTTTCCTAATTGCCACAGCCACTAGCTGCTGTTCTGTTGCTGTTTGTTTACAGGGCCGCATGCATAAAATCCTCAGGGTCATGTACATGGGGAGCGTTGCAGGGAATTTTCTGTTGCAATGAGGTGTGAAGATGCACAGCAGGCAGCTCGCAGCTGGGCATTGCTGCCAACTGGCCTGTAGTAAAAGCCTCTTTTCAGACCAACCGAGACGCTTCACCTTGCTATTGGGCAGCCTTTCCTTTCCTCTGGCATACCAGGTTGTTATTGGTTACAGTACTGCTAAGGGCCTCAGCTGAGATCCAGGTCCCATTGGGCTGGGTGTTGTGCATATTCATAGTCCCTCCCCGAAGAGCTTAGACTCCCAAAACAAAGGGTGGGAGAGGAAAGAAAGGTCAGGTGTCCTGCCCCCGATCATACTGCTGGGTGGGGAACAGTTTTCCGATCCTGGGAATTTTTGAGACTTCAAAACTTTCCCCCACTGGGCTGAAACCAAGACATTCTAGAGCTTTTCAAGAAACTGCTGACTCCATAGTGGTGGATAGAGCCCTTGCTTGGGACAGGGGAGACTCACAGTACATCTATGCTGCACATGAAAACCCTCAGTGGCAAGTCTTCAAGCCCAGCTCTACAGACTTTGGCTCATGATGCAGAGCTAAAAACAGTGATGAAGATGTTGCAGCTCTGCCCCTGATGACCCCCACCACCACCACCATGGGCTTTCAGGACCTCTGCTCTGAATCGGGCAGACTTGAACCCATGTTTCTATATCCCAGGTGAGGTAATCTGATCTGAATGTCCATCCTGCATGTCAAAACTGGCCCTTTCCCACTGAAAGCATTGGATTAGACAAAGCAAAATTTTCCAAGTCTTACCAAAAAATTCCTAACTAGCTCTCCTACTGGAGGTCAGTGATAGAGTCTGGGTCTCAGTCTAATGCTGTATCTGTCGCCAAACTTCCCTGTCAGGACACTCCCACTGAAACCATTAAACAAAACCTTCCCCAACTTAAAGACTTCCTCACTGCTGTTCCTGGACAGGCCAGATCCAAAGCCCACTCAAGTCAATAGAAACTCTACTTTCAATGGGCTTTGGATCAGGCCCCAAGCAACTCTGGAAGTCTCCTTCCTAACATCAAGGTGGTGGTGTTAGGAAGTGTCCACTCAATGGCTGCGCTCTGTTGTAGGATCCCCGGATGACCTCTGGGTGCAGACCATCAGGTTTTTTCTTCTCCGGAATCAGTTTCCCTTTTAAAATGCTTTCCCATTGTAGAGCATGAAAATTACCATGGTCAGTCTAAAACAGTCAAAAGCCTCTCCTTGGTCAGTACCAAAAATGAACTGCTAGACTGAGGAATCAGTGAGGGTTTAAAGTCCAAATTCTCATGTCCACTGGGACAAGACGTGCTTTATCCTGCTGAGAATTTCAGTTTTCCTGTACTGCAAGCTATTGGTTCTACAGCTTATTACTAGCCTAGAGAAGTGGGTCGGAGGGGGAGGGAGGGGAGAAAGATGGAAATCAGAATAATTTAAACTGAAAATTTTAGGGCCTGATCCATTGAAATCAAATTAACACCAGTGGGCTTTGAATTAGGCCCCCAGTGAGCAATATTGTGGGGATTTCTGTATTTAAAGCTAATCATTTATATTACCTGAAGCCATGGAGTCTCCCAGCTTTTGGATGGCACACGTTGTGATCCAGCACAGATCAATGTTAATGGTGTTTCCATTGGCTTCAGTGGGTGCTAGTGCAGGAATCTGTAGAACAGCTAGGCGAATACTGAATTATTTGGGTCACTGGCAATTCTGAAAATCATATATAATTTGACATGAAACTTTTTTTTAGATTTTGAGCATTGTTTAACTTCAGCATTTTGAAAAATAAAAGGGAAGGACACATCAAACTGAAAAGTCATTTTTGAATGGAAAAATCAAAACACTTAATTTTGAAAATGTCAATGAAACATTGACTCCTTGTCTTGGTTTAAAACTCTTCTCTCAACCCCCAATTGGCACAAATTCACAATGTTGGTTGCTGAATGGGGGTGGTGGTGGAGATTTCTTGTTAAAAGCTTTGGATGGAAAAATTTCACCTAGCTCTACTCCATAGTAGTTTATGAGAGCAGTTGCTAAATGTAAATGGAACTTGAAATGGGGGATGGGAAGGAAAATAAGACGTGAATTTTGGCCCAGGTCACATGGCAGATCAGAGTGTGTGTGTGTGTGTGAGGGGGGGAGTTCACTTGTTCTCATGTTGCCTTCAGGTACCTTGGGTTCCTAGTCGCCTATTAGCTTTGTGCATTGGTGGGGCTCTACTGGCTGGCCCACACAGAGGGGAAGGAACCTACCTGTATCCCGCTGGCCCTCAGGGGCAGTGTCTGAGCAGCTCACGATAATGTATTCTAGCCTCTCAACATCCCTGGGCAGTAGAAGGCGGTATCCCCATTTTACAGATGGGGACCCGCGAGGCAGCTTAAGCAGTTTATCCCAACGTCTCATAGGAAACCTGTGGAAGAGCCAGGAATCCGAGCCAGGTCTCTAAGTCCCAGGCTAGTGACTTAGTAGGAGGGGAGGGTTAATTAGCTACGAGACGGATCTTGTTCGGCTCAATCAGGAGCGGGCGTTTCGCGGCTGAGGGACGGGGGCTGGTCCCGGCTGCCAGGAGCGTGTGCCCACTGCCCTGTGTAGCGATGGTGGCTGTCTGCCGGACACAGACTTGTTCCCAGCGGCATTCGAGACCCCATCGCACGGCTGCAGGGAGTCCTGAGCGGGCTCTTCCCGTGCCCTCCCTGGCTCGCCGGGGATTTAGCCTACCCCCCGCCTCCCTTATTCCGGGAGTGCCCGCGGAGCTGTCCCCCATCGCTCCCCGTCCCTTGTCCAAACCCAGGCGCTGCCCTTCCCCTCCCCGCGCGGGAGGGACCCACTGGCGCCCAAACTGGGGTGTCGGGGAGCACCCCCCAGCGCCAGGAGTAGCGGTCCCTGCGCCAGCTCCCCTCCTGGCGCTGGCTTGGCCGTGGCCGGTGCAGGCTCCCCCGTGCCCGCTAGGGGGCTGCGTGGGGGCCAGGCGGGAGAGGCGGCGGGGGGCGGGCAGGGAGGTGGGGGGGGGGGAAAGCCATGCTGCTGAAATTTAAGCCAGAGCCAGCCACAGTCGAGCCATCGCGGGCGCCCTCCGCCGCAGCCTGCGCCGGGGCTCTGCGCTACGCGCCGGCAGGCTGAGCAGGGGCGGCCGGCTGGAGCTGGGAGCCGCCGATTCCCCAGGGCACCCGCCGCCGCCGGAGCGGGCCGCCCGACTTGCTGTCCCCGCTCGCCCCCCGGGAGGAGAGGGGCGCGGGAGAGCCGGGACCGCGGAGCACCGGAGCCTGACTGCAGCTGCTGCCGGTAAGTCCTGGGCAGCTGCTCCGGGGCGGCCCCCGCTGGCTTTCAGCACCACGGAGAGCGCTGCAGGGAGCCGGCCTGGCTGCGAGCCCCGTGCGCTGGGCACAGTCCCGGCCAGCCCCGCCCGAGGGTGAGCCGGGGAGCTCCTGGCACAGCTTGTGAGGGGGGGAGGCGAGCCCCGGGCTCCCCCCGGGCGGACCAGCCACGCAGCCTGGCCGAAAGGGGATGCCACAAGTGGAGTGTCCCTGCCCGGGGCAGGGCGGAGGCTGCTGGGGGAGCTCGCTGAGGATCGGGCCCTCAGTGGCTCGGTGATGGCTAGCGAGGAGCCGCTTTGGCAAGTGGAAGGGCCTGAGGGGGGAGTTGCAAGGCTGGGTGCGCTTCTCTGCACGGAGCCTCTGCCGCGCCCGCCCTGGGGAAATGTTCCCTCCTGCATGCCAAGGTGGCCGGGCCAGGCCTTCTTTGGACACCGTCCGGGACAAGCCCGGTTCCTCTGTGCGCTGTAGTTCAGTCCCCAGCCACGGCGAGCCCCCAATGGCAAGTTCCTACCTGACCGTTCCTTCCTCCGCCACCTGCTTTCCGTCCGCCTTCCCACCTCCAGAGCCCCGCCTGGGAAGGGCCAGCGGGAGGTGGAGGTGCGGGACTGGATAGGTGGCGTGCTCCCCTCTGAGTCTGGGGAACCCCCCCCCAGTATGGTGTGGGGCACTGGGCTCAGGGAAGTGCCACGTGGAGGTCCCCAGGGCTTGGGATCATGGAACATCCCACAGTGCTTCTGGGAACCCCGACATTCCAACTTGGAGAGCTAAAGTTTGTTTCCTTAAATTCCCCCGCATTTCCCCCTAGATGTGGTGCTTTTTGCCCTAACTGTAGGGTGAGATTCCTTACACAGCTGCCACCTTCCACCCCAGAACTGGCTGCATATAGGGGTAGGCAAAGGGATTTTTTTGTTTTTTGGCATGTTGTTTGTGCCAGATCATACACTGGTGTAAATCAGCAGCTTTCCAGCAAAGTCAATGGAGCTAAACTGACCTGATATTTTGTAAAGCACTTGGGGATCATATAAGACCTTATTGATTTTAGAAGGGAATCCAGAACCCGGGTGCAGAAAGTAGAATGAAGGATGGGGTGGATGGGACCCAGGGAGGAAAGACATGGATGCAACTGACAAACCTGGACAAGAAGCACTGAGTGAGCCCTTTGGTGAATTTGTCACTTTTTTTTCTTCCCATCTGAACTCTGACCATTCCAGGGGATGCCCACCTGGCTTGACCACCCCTAGAGCTGTCCCTGGAAGTGAGTCTGAAGTGCCTGAAATTGCCACTCAGGAAGTTTAGCTGATTTGGTTTCCCTTGCTGTGTAACACTGCTCTCATTTTGCAGGCTTCCTGTAGGTTTCCCGTGGAGGGGGGATGGGGAGGGTTGGGTGAAGCAGAAACTTGGGCGTTTCCAAGACACAAATTAATTAAATGCACTCCATTCACAGTTACCTGTTACAGCTTCTAACAGGGAGAGGAATGGGGCCCAATGTAAGATGCTTACTGGAGAATCGGAGAGCTTGATCCCAGGTGCTGGGTATTGCAGAGGGCAGGGTTTCAGTCTGGTTTTCTTTTTCTGTTCTCCCCTGTGAAAAGTACATTCCTGCTTAAAGATCTCACACCAACAGCCTGCAGTAGGGCTGGGAGAACCAGGACCAGTGTGGTAGAGGACTAGGAAGGTGTATTTCTTCCCCTCTGGTGGCTGCACCTTCTTGCACCGCTTTAGATAGAGATCTCCTGTATGTTTAATAGCTGTCTCCCAACCCTATTCAGGGACCGTGCGCTGCGGGGGGATAACTAAGGCCACTTGTTTTCAGTTTTTACTGATTCTTTATTTTAACTGAAAAATCCCTGGGTTTCACAAAAGCTATTGTTTGGTTTTGACTCTTTTTCTGTCCCAAATTTGGACCCCCTCAAGTATAAGAATATATTGATTATTAAGAAAATCCAGTACATTACCGTAGGTAGATCTGTTCTGTTAATGTTAGTCTAAGTGTAAATATGAGGCTTTTAAACGAAGGCAATGCAGTAGGTGTGTGTATTTGTAAGTGCACATACTGCTAATATACAGCTCATTAAAGAAACCACTGCATTAAACTGCTTTTACTTTGCTCTAAATGCTGCTTTTTTGTCCTCCTGTCCCCCAGTATTAACCCAATAGTTACCCAGAAAACTGTAAAGTTGTGGTTTTTTGGTACTGATTTCCACCCCCTTTTTAAACTTTAAATAATCACTGATAAATTCATGGGAAATATAAAATAAATTCCAAACGAAAGGAATAACGAACTCTGAAGCTTTTTCTGTTTGTGTGCCAGCTTTCAGGGCTCGACAGCATCTTGCTCTCTGGGAACAAGGCAGTTCCCTGTCTGCATTTGCCGGCTCGCTTGCCAGGGCCTGTATTACTAAAGGAATGTCTGTTTTACCCTTGGATTTTTGGACCCCTTTCTGATTGCTTTGTCCCCATGGCTCTTCCAGCACTGGATGGGTACATGCATGAGTTATATCGCTGGGCAGAGAAGCAGCAGTTTAATGCATGCACGTAAAGGCTGGGCAAGGACAAACAGACAGGGAAACATAAACTCTGGCGATGGATAAACACTGCAGCTAGCTCCGCAGCCTTGGCAGAATGTGGCCTCCAGTCTGTTTGTTCATTAGGATGTTTGGGATTAAACACACAGTTCTGTTGAACCAACATGTCAATTTGCCGCAAGAGATTTGGCGTTCCAAAGGTAGGGCAAGTTTAGGAGCAGGGCCTGGGGCTCAACACAGGACATAAGTTTCTGGAGCAGATGATCAGCAGAACTGGGAATTAAGTGGTGGACATTGTGGCCTTCTGAGCTCCATTTGTGCGGTCAACTTGTAAAGAGTTATTTGAGAAGATCTTTTGTCTGAATTGCTTTAGGGCTGCTCTCCCTTCGTGCTGGAGAGCAGCATTTCCCAGCAGCTTCTACTGTAACCATGTGGAGCATAAAGAGCAGCTGGCTGGACCAAGAGAGGTCCATGGGCTGGACATGTGGGCCCATGACTGTGGAGGCACTAGCCAAAGCTAATGCTGTAGGGAAGGCTGATGTTGCCCTGTCCAATCCTGCAGTGACCTCCTGGGCCAAGCCCATTTACTTGGCCTTTGTGATCTTGGTCCCCTGCATAATTGCTGGGAAATAAAGACTTAATCAAAGAAACTGGAAACAAAATGTTGTGAAGAACTTTTGGACCCCAGGTCCCCAGCTATAATCTGGTCAAAATCAGCAGCGTATGACAGCTGCTTAGTGATCTGTGGGCAATGAGTTTGGGTGCCTTAGTGCCATTCCTAGTGGTTAGGTCTTCTTATTGTACAAACCACCCTTGCAACTGGCACCCTACTTGGCAATCTCACCAGAGGTGCCAAACGCTGGGGGTTGAGTGCCTAGAGGCAGTCCCTCTGGGGCAGAGGGGGAGAAGCTTGCCTGGCTGCTACCAGTTGTGTGCACAGGCAGCAGGCTCCAGCACTGCTTTCAGGGAGTTGCCTGTTCATCAGGGAAGAATTTGCTTTGAAAGAGAAGGACAGCCTCCTACCTAGCGGGCAGCACCCTGCATTGGCATGTGGGAAAATGGGTTCAATTGCTGGTCCCGTTTCATGCTCACAGGTTTGCCTTATGGGCAGCACCTCAGCTTCTGAGACAGAAAGGTGCAGTGACCCCTCCAGATAATTAAAGGCCAAATTCTGCAGTGCTTCCTACTAAGCTCAGGAGGGCTGCTCTCATGAGTGGCATACTCAGGATTGCAGAAAGTGTCACTCATAGGGCCTATGATGGTGAAATGGGGGTCCCATCTGCTCTTCCTCCATTTTGGCTATCTCAACAATGTAGTGATAGGGTCTGGGCACAAGCCTGGAGGTATAAGGGAGAAGACCTAGGCTAGAAAGGGGCTGGGAAGTGGAATACTCAAAGCTCTGAGATCCAGGGCAAAGAAGAAAACTCAGCCCTATCCTGACCCTGCTAGCTACGGATGCTACTGGCTCTTTGGAGAGCAGAGGAGTATGAGCTAAAGCACTGCAGTGGAAGGAAGGACTTTTGGGCTCTGTCTCTGACTTCCTGTGAGACTTTAGGCTAGGCCTTGTAAAGGCCTGATTCCGAACTCTTTCACCACTTTCCGGTGGAGTCCAGAACCTCTGAGAATCAGGCCCTTAATGTCTCGGTGCCCCCAATCTCCCCCCCAATGTGTAGAAAGGGGGCAATGATACCAATCTACCTGCCTCACAGGGGTGTTCATTAAGGCTTGTAGAGGGCTTGGTGTTCCTTGGATGGAAGGTGCTGTAGAAGTGCAACCATACTATGCTGTGGTTCTTCAGCTAGCAGCACAATGCTGCCTTCCATGTGAGGGGGACTGTGCCAATCCAGACCCCTATGGAAAGGCTCTATGCTGAGTTTATACCCTAGGGCAGTATACTTACCACTAAAAATCACCCCCTAATCTATGTAGCTATGCCAGCTGAAGCCCTAGTCTAGGAGCCTATTCGCTAGTATAGTTTATTTTATTTGGGAACTGGTATAAGCTACACTAGCACTAGAACTATTTTACTGATATAAGCTGTGCCTCCTCTAGGAGGGTTTGCGGCCACAAATATACCAGAAAACCCTGTCTAGTGTAGACAAGCCCTTGGATGTTTCAGTGTACTGAAACCTGGACTGTGGTCTCCACCCCCAGATGCAACTCTAGCTTTTCCAGAAAAGTTAAATTGCCCAATCCACTCTGTACCTGGAATGACCCAAATAAAGTATTCTTGGGGGAGTGATGGTTTTAGATTTTTTGTTTTTCACTGTAAAACCTGCGTGCCCTTTGAAGTCCAACCACTCCACCCTCAATCTGCAGCTGTGGCTAACCTCCTTGGGAAATCTCCCGTTTGCTTGTGGTGGGTGCAACGTTTGGAGGGCGGTCACTCAGTTTAGTCCCAAAGTTCTACCTAAACTTGCTATTCCCTCATGCCTGTTCCTTAACCTTCTTCACATCAAAAATAACAGAGCAGGAAGGGGAGGCTGTGGAAAGAGCGGCTTACAAGGCAAGAAGAAAGCCCACAGCATTCTGTGTCCAGTAGGACTAATGGTTGTGTCCCTACATACTGGGTCCTCTATTTGGGCCCATTGTAGAGAGAGGGGGATGTTTATGGATTATTGTTCAAAGTGAATTCAGGGATGGTGAGAGGTACCACCATGAGCCCTGGAGAACAAAGTCCACCTGAGACCTTGCCCCACCAACAAGTTGTACCACAGTACTCCTATAGTTAAAGCAGTGCAGCCTCTGTAGTGTGGATGCTGTTATATGGGTCTAAATGTGCTTATACTGGTATAACTGCTCCCGAATGGGAAGGGGACTAAGCTATACTGGTATAATGCACATTTATACTAGTGTAACAGTGTCTACCCTAGGGCTTATGCCAGTCTAACTAGATCAGTAAGCCGAATCATCATGCCAGCACAAAATCTATGCATGGACCAGGCCTCACTTCAGTCCCCAGACCATCTACAGGGCAGGCAAGGGGAGTGCAAGGGTTCCTTCTGCTAAGATTTCTCAATCCCCACTACCACAAAGGTCTTTCTCCACAGGTCACTCAATCCTTGGCCTGTTGTCTAGGAATGGCCAACAAGGGTGTGAATTAGAACCAGCTGGCATGGAGGGCACGAGCTCCTTGCACACAGGCCACTATAGGGTAAGAACTTCACTCACTGCTGCTCTGGGGCAGGTGACCTAGAAGTGAAGAGGCTCTATGACTGATCACCAGTCCTCTCGTTGCATTTGTGTCTGAATCTTTCTTGACTACGTAGCAAAATGCAATAAACACAGTGCGAGAGGGATCATTAGCAGTGTAACTGTGCAGGGTATAAAGCAGGGCTTGGAGCATATTATATAAGCAAACATAAAGTAATCATAAATTAGATGGGGGAAGAAGTCAATTAATTGATGAAACTGCCCAAGCAGAAGAGAGAGAAACCCGGCACGCAGGAGCTGAGACACTGTGACGTGATACGGTCTTCATTTGTAATCCCTTTTTTCTTTAATTGTGTCTATAATGAGAAATTAAATGTCAACTTCACTGGATGCTGCTTCCCCAAAGAGAGAACACACGTGCCTAGTCACAATGGGATTTTGCCTACAGGTGTAGCTGCATTGGTGAAAACGCCTAGAGTGACACGATTTACAGTGGTGCAGTGTGGTTTAGCCTGCTTGGGGATTGAGCTCTTATTGCTGCGGTAGTGGAAAGCCCCCAGTATGACATGCCATTCACTGGCACAGTGTGACTGGCACAGATGCCAATGACCTCAGGTGTGGCTTGTATTGCTGCAGCTATGCCAGTGGCTAAAATCCCAGTGTAGACAAGGCTGGAATCGGGTGGGATCAGCATGACTCTCACGCACAACTATCCCATATCCCAACACCTCCACAATGGCTTTAACTGGGCATGTGGGGCCTAACTCTGCTGTGGAGCTAGCTGGAAGTGATCACTAAGCTTGTTGGCTCTTACGTACTTGAAAGGTGAAGGGATGGTGATCAGCACTCCCCCAAGGACAGTAGAGAATCCACTCACCTGATAATAGAATTGGAATCACATCATCCCCAAACTACACAGCGCTAGTGGCTATGCTGTCATATGTCAGGCAGAACGCACTAGAAGCTCGATGTATTTAAATAAGACAAGGTGGTGGATCATTGTCTTTCCTCTAGTCCCTTATTGGAAGGTTCATGGAGAGAATAAAAGGACAAAGGGAGACACTTGTTTTCTCTGACACACAATCCATCCATGTCTGATAGATTCTAGCAGAGACAGAAGCAATTCAGTCTCTTACAGTAGCACGATTCCCTCACAATCTACCATTCTAGCTATACTTCATAACTTCCCTTTCTGTAATTATGTCCTCCTGCATAGTTGCCATTTGTACCTGTTGCTCTATAATTGTTTTCTTCTGATAGTCTCTCACATGACTTCCCTTTTACATAGGAATGCCCTGACTTAAAGCAATCTGATGGTGTCCAGTACAATCTAATTTGACCTCTCGTTAAAGACTCTCTACCCAGCCCCTAACTTTTGTTGGCCTCATGAGTGGTCGTTTCAATCAGCTTTCATTGTAATTTAAGAACCCTTTGACTATCCTGCTTGAGGGATGACCCTCTGTCTCATTTCAAGACAAACTAAGGAGTCCAGGCCATAGGGTTGTCCCTACAAAGGTGGGAGTGAGTCACATAGACCAGTGCAGACATAGCATTAAAACACATGCAAGAGTGGTCTGATATATAAGTAAAACTCTATGAAATAACTCACTATAGGCCACCAAGCCTCCTGCTAAGTCTCTTCACTTGCAGTGTGGCTGTTCAGCGTGTGGGAACCTGTGTGAGATTAGCTGGTCACCTCAAGGAGTGACCAAGCTGTACCAGGTTAGAGCTGTCTGCTGTTGTACTGTCTTAACAGTCCATCACCATAGACCTGAGCAGCTGGTGGCCTGTGGGCTTTTCATTCAGTGGAAGGGCACTTGCAATACACGAGATGCTAATCTGACTATGAGCAATTGCCCTGTTGGTGGGAATCCCATTACTGTCAGTATATATAAATAATCCATTAATAGTTCAGTTTCTGTGCGTTAAGGTGCAACAGAAGTAGTGTTGCCCAGCAGCAAATTGGTTGGTCTTTGCCACTGCCCAAAAGGTCTTGAGCTCCAGGACCTTACCCCTGGAACCTGGCTGACTGCAGAAGAGGAGTACTTGTCCAGAAAAAGTTTATACTACTTGAGTTTATCCATGTAGCACTGGGAAAGAGAGAGGTCAGTTTATTCCCCATGAAGCCAGCCTTCTCCTGTCAGCTCTGGAGAGATGTCTGAGTTTACCATGCATTGGCTTGAGTCCCAGTCAGAACTCAGACATATTGAGGCTCACCTTTCCCTACTTAGCTTGACATAACAAGGGGCAGCTTAAGGCACGATATGCAGGATCTGGGCCCCATGATCAGAGGAGTCCTGGATGGAGCAGTGAGTCTGAGGCAAAGTAGTAGGTGGCGCTGTAGGGCATAGCTGATCACGTCCAACTGTCTGATGGGAAGGGGGCAGCCTCTTGGGGGAAGAAGATGGGAACTCATCTGGTGGGCTGAGAGGAAGTCTCTCTAGTGAGAGTTGTGTGGCTGGAATTTGAGGCACAACATTGAGACCACATCCCTTTGTGAGCCCCAGGAGGAGGAGAGGCAATTTTCCAGGGGCTCATGGGCACCAAATTCTAAATATGAAATTCATTAGAAGTTATGAGCCACCTTTGATCCCTGTCAATGCAGGAGACAGCAAACTTCGGGGCTAAGATGTTTCCAAACCTCAGCTGTATCTTCTCTTTGAAATACACAAGGCACATCCTACATCAACTGAATCTGAATCTGTGATACCCTAGATAGCAGAAAGGCGTATGTGGCCATGTTACCACAAAATGCAACAGGTAACTGAGTAAAATGCCAACTTGTAGCAGCATTTAACTTATGTGAGCCAATCAGCTGGGTGCAGACAGTTTGCAGCAGCACAGAAACCGGTACTGTATGCTGCTGAGACTGCCAGCCAGAGAGGTTTCCAAAGGTACCAGGAACAATGCCTAATCTACCCGTCCATCATTTTAAAGGCAGGCAGAAAGGTCACTGAGTTCCCTTCGTCATTGGAACTGATGGCTCCCAATGGCTGAACAATGGGATGCCCTGACACGTGTTTATAATCCCTGAGGGGAGCAATGTGCAGCCCAGCTTCCCTCTCCAACTGCGTTCTTCAGGGCACGGTTCTGCCAGCTTTAACCCATGTGGAACACGGTCCTTCTCCACAGCTACTCCCACTGAACCCAGGTGAGCCTGCTGGCAGAATAAGCTGCTGCTTGACATCAATAAGCGTGGCAGAATCAGGCACTTAGCCATTCATGAGCAGTGTCACTCACTGCATCCCTTTGCATTGGCTTTCCAGCAGCTTCTTCATACAACCAGTGACTATTGCTTATTCATGAGGCTTGGTTTAGTCCTCCTTGGCGTTAATTCACAGCTGGTATTTTATGTCTCGCAGCATTAATGGTCTGGGTTGGCTGGCATTTTATATCTCCCTGGCATGAATAGTGTGGCTTGGCTGGTATTCTATATCCCCAGCCTGGCTGGCTGGCATTCTAGGTCACTTTGGCACTAACAGCCTGTGCTGGCTGATATTTCATATCTCTGGGGCTTTAATAAGCCTAAACCGGTTGGCTTTTCATATCTCTTTGGGCACATACAGCTTGAGCGTGCTCACCTACTGCATTTCCTTTATGCTATAGCTTAGGCTGCCTTTGGTGCTATTTGGCCCCAGCTAATTGTCTGGAAATGGCATTTTAATACAATAAACCAGTGCCCTACCCTGATGCTAAACTTAACCAGATTTGCCCCCACTGAGTCTGTACTAGCTGTTGCTCTCCCAACCTAGGGTCAAGCTGGTCTTTACGCTCTTCAATTTGATCTTTCTCGCTTCCCCTCTCTTCTAATGCTGTCTCTGGGTTTTATTTCAAAACCATCATCCTTGCTTTACAGTGATGTTTTCTATTGGAACAACCTCTCTCAGCAGCCTCCTGGTGGGGCCCAGGTAATTGTCTGAATTTTTTGATGCTTTGCGATGTCAAAGCCTGGAGTTTATATAGATTACTGTGAATTTATCTCCAGCAAATGCATCCAGAGAGAGAGAGAGAGAGAGAAAGAGCGAGGCTGGAGCCTGCCATGTGAGGCATTGTAAACACTGCGGTGCAGGGAACAGCAGTACTTGTGTATTCTGTGTTCGCCTAAATGGATTTCAGTAAAACATACACTTTAATAAGTCAGTTTTGTCAGCCCTGCCTGTTTAAGTGGCGATGGAGACCTTCCTGCCAGCTTGTAAATATCAAGGTTAGCCTTGGCTGGTAAAGAAGCAAAGAGGTGTGGATATTAGGTGATGTTACAAGATTCTTCTCCTTTCCCCTGCCCCCACTGGGTTTCAAAACTCAGAGACATGAGCGTCCATAAGGATTGCCACTGGGGGCGGAGTAATAGCTGACCCCAAAGAGCTGGAGGCCTGATTAAAGTACAGTCCTGTGGAAAACTTAAGGGACAGCAGCACAAGTACTCTATAAAAGTGCTGCCAGTCACACAAAACAGCGTCTCTACCGGAGGTAGATGGAACTTGTAAACTCCACAATCAAACCTCCCATTTAAAGCCATCTAGGTTTATAGATGTAGAAATGAAGTTTAATGTGGCTGAAAGTAGCCATAAAAAGCAAAAGGCTTCATTTGTCTCTGTACAGCAGGTGGAGATCAATAGACATCCAGTGTGTGTCTGCATTTCCTGACCACAGCACGTGGGCGTATCCTTTCTACATACACAAGCGCACCTAACGATTAAAGCAAACCCCACTGGGAGGAGAGCAGCAGAGTCGTCTCCAGGGTGTGATAGGGAATGAAGGTGTCGCTGAGAAATGCTCTGCTCTCCCTAGAGACTTGCAAAAAAAAAGGATTTAAAAAGCAAATACTTCTAAACTCTGTTTTTATTCACAGCTAAAGTTAGTTTAAATTTGCCTGGTTGTTCACAATCCTCAGAGGTGGCCATATCTCGGTGTGCTAGTATGCAATGGACTGTGCTCCCCTTATACGGGGTTATGTATCTGATGCAGCGTGAGGCATAAGGTGGAAGCTTGGGCTTGATGGTCCATGATGCCGCTGAATACTGCTGCATCAGATGGGGTAAGAGCTCTGTATGTGGGAGCGTGCTGCGGTTTGAGGAGGGCTATTTCAATGCTACGGCCAAATTCAGACTTTATAGAAGGCTTATAAAAATCATAAAACCTTTATTCTACCAACCCACAAAAGGCAGCAGAAATGAAAACCAGTGCACTTTGATATGGGCTTTACACAAACTCTGGTCTCTGCTGTACAGTTGGCCCTGTCTTATTTATCCATCTACCTCTACGGCCCTCGTGACTGTAGTATCTGAGCACCTTGTCGTGTCTAGAGGGCTTCCCACTGGGAAGGACGTGGTGGAAGCAAGAAGTGAGTGGCGTAAGAGGAGCCAAATGTTCCAGACAGTGAAGGGGAAGTGGTTTGGTGGAGCTGCTGAGAGGATGAAGCGGTGTTGCCAGCTCTTGTGATTTGTTCATGAGTTTGGCAGTTATTCTGGTGCATTTCTTAAAGCCCTGGTTCCTGCAGTGGTGAGTTTGTGTGAAAAATCTCAGCTTTATTTTTTATGTGAGTTTCTAGCCCTCGCAGTTGCAGAGAAAAGCTTGAAAGTGCAAAGCAAGTGTGGCCTAAAGGCTCAGTAGCCGCAAGGCAAATGGAAAAGAACCTCAAATTGCTTTTTAAAAGAAAAATCTCTGGCTTAAAAATTGTCTCATGAGTCAGGCCCCCAAATGATGACTTTGGAGAGCTTGAGGTTGGCGGTGCTGATGCAGGGAGAGGAGTGCAAGGGGTGGTGCTCCTAGTGCAGGTAGGAGACGCCCAGGGGCAGGTTGGGAGCAGCATAAAAGTGCTGAATGGCTGAGAATCATGGAGTGGCAACAAGGAGGGGTGAGTCAGAGACAGGCAAAACGGGGCTGGGTGTGGTAGGGCCTGGCCTGGGAGAGGCACTGAGTCCCTGAGAATGTGGGGTGGGGATTGAGATAACTGAGGTTGCTGACAGCGACAGGCAGAGAAATGCTGGGCCTACAGGTTCACCTACCCTAGGCTAGCAGGTGGGGAGCGGTGCATGAAGGAAATGATAAGCAGGGGGCTGAAAGCTAATGGGCCTGACCCCCAGGTGGGGTAGGTCAGCACTGACTCCATGGAGCTATGCTAGTTTGCACCAGCTCTACACTCGGCTTCAGGCATGTGGACAGAGGGGGATGCGTTCTCAGACAGCTGTAATTGTCCTATGTACACGCAGTCTGTTCATGACGGAGCTTGAGCTTTTCTGTGCCCCTTTAGCTGTAAGGACGGTGGCATTTCCCAGGCTGTCGGCCCTGCGAACACTTACGCTGTGATATGTGTGTACGCAGTCCGAGTCCTGCTGATGGGAATGTCCAGTTAGCCCATGTTTAGTTTTGTCCCCATAGCTTTCCTATGCTGTGCAGTGGCTTCACCCTCTGCCACTTTATTCTGCAGCGTAAGCTGCCTAGCCTTCTGCTTCTGCCAACCCTGGGGCTGTCAAACCATCTAACACTAGACTACTAGCTAGTCATATCACGATAGCACCTGGAGGCTCCACTGGCTAAGTGCTGCACAAACCAAGCGGAGCATCCCTGCCGCAAAGAGCTTACACTCTAAGCAGGCAAGAGTGAACAAATGGAAGGAGGGGAAACTGAGGCACTTGCCCAAGGTCACATAGCAGGTCATTGGCAGAGCTGGGACTAGAACCCAGGTTTCCTGAGTAATGGGACCTTATCCATTGGACTGTGGTGCTTCTCACTGCATCTTCACTGCACTCTGGGTTCCCCAGGCCAGAGTCGTCTCTTCATGAACTAGGGTGGCCTGGAACAAGCCAGCCAGTGGTCGTCATTTTAGAATGTTATGAGCTGGTTCATAGGTTGGGAAGTCAGCACTCCCTCTGGGGGGGATGCTGAGCACAAATCTCCAAAGAGCCCTGTCTGGCTCCAGCCACAAGCCAAAGATTTCAGCAGCTCTCCAGGAAATGAGGGTTATACCACTACTTTAGATCAGGCTTAATTTGTGCCAGGGCTTGGCAGTTCAGAGCCCAGGCACCTCCGCGCTTGCTGCATCAGATATGAATGTTAAAAAAAAAAATTGCTTGAGCCCCAGCACCTCTTTCAGTACAAATCACACACTGACTTTAGACCTCTGGATACCTGTGAGGGAAAGGATGGGCCTGGATTAAGGTACTCGATGGGTGACTCAGGATATCTAGAGTCCGTTCTCGGCTCTGTCATGGACTCCCCATGTAACCTTGGCCAAGACACTTAATCTCCCTGTCTCCGCTCCCCATCCTTAAAATGGGGATGATGCTACTTTTGTCTGCCTTGTCTATGTAGATTGTTTAGCCTCTAGCCGAGGGCGCGCTTCTCACTGTCTGTCCAGCACCGAGCACCGTAGGGGCCCTGATGCTGGTTCAGGTCTCTTGGCACCTACCATAATACAGATAATTTCTTAAACAATCAACAACCTTCAATCAACAAGGGGTGTGTGTGTGTGGTGGGGGCAGGACATATTCTGGTCTCCTGTGCTCTTAATAGTTGCCGGTGACACTAGCGAGGTAAAAAGCAGGGAGTGGGGTGTGAGCACGTGGGTGTTTAGCAGAGATGCGGAATTCCTCAGCCCAAGCTTTGCCACGAAGACTCGGCCCAATTTCTGCATGTGGGAATTCAGAATTTCTGTTGTGGAGATGCAAGGAGCTACCGCCCAGGTAGGGAGGGAGTGGAGTTCTCTTATTAAGGGGCTTTGCAGCTCAGATCTAGATGTTGATATGCAGTTTTTAAAATGCCTATCAGTTAATCTCTTATTAAAATTGTCTGAGGCTGAAAAGCCAGAGCTATTAACATGCAAAGCAGGAGCTGACTCTCACTCCCTGCCTTTCTTCCCACCCCTCTCCCCTATTTGTATTTTGTCGGCTTAATTTAGTGAGCCTGAGAGCTGAGGTTCTGCTTGCTGTCCCTAGGGAACACCGTCTCTCTCCTGCCTTTGTCTGGAAGGCAGGTAAGCCAAGTTAGAGCAACATTAAGGAAACTTTCTCTGCTGGTAAGTTGGTGGAGTGGGCTGGCTGTTCAAGCAACATGAGTGACTTTCAGCTATTCTTCTCTATTAGATCCTTGAGGTATATGGTACATGACTGACCATTAAGCCGGCTCCCATTGACTTCAGTTGGCATTGTAGGAACTCAGCACCTCTGACTTACAGGCTTTAGGAGCCTCAAGCTGGACAATCAAAGCATCCAAAAGTGGTGGATATCTGAAAAAATGTAATGCTAATTGGCTTTCCAAAGGTCGCAGAGCATGTCCTTGTAGAGTCAAGAATACAATTCTGGGATCTCAACAGGAGCTATGCTAGCCTGTCGTAATGACACCCAAACTCACCTGGTTCTGTATTTTGTTACAGAGCAGAAACTCAGCTCATGTTCCTTGATGGGCTCACTGAGGGTTCCAAATGTGTTCTGAGAACCTGGCCTGACCTGAGTTCAATCAGTCAACCAGTTGATGCATCTTGAGTGCCTCATGATTTCCACCCAAGTTAAGGAGACAACTCTGCCACCCATCCCCAGACTATCACAAATGTGACACTCTGGCTTCATGAGCTAAGCTTTTTTTTAAATTCACCATATGAGCTTCCAGCATCTGTTCTCTTAACTAAGTAACTTCTGCTTACTGGAGCAACTGTAGAGTAAGTGCATTCTCTTCAATGGAATATCCTAGGGAATAAGCTGGCCCAATTCTGTCTCTCTGAACATGCTGGACTGTTGTTGGCTTGTAGGAACCAGACAATTAACATGTTCACAAAGGATGGGCTTAAACCTGTTTGAATCCAATGCTCCTAGAAGATTTCACTTCAAGGGCATCTGTTCCCAGATGCACTCTGTCTGCAGCCTTGGGTTCCTTCTGGACACCTCAGTGCTCTTGGATGCTCAAATAGCTGTGGCAACAAAAAGTGCTCACTTTCATTTGTGTCTGGGAAAAGACCGCAGCGCGTCCTATCTAAGCACTCAAAGCCATAGTGACCTACATGTTCATGATCTCCAGGCTTCATCGCTACAAAGAAAGAACTCTTCTCCTCCACGCACCCTCACACACCCCAAAGCTCCAGCCAGTACATAATGCAGCAGCCCATTTGGTTAGCGCCACAAGTCGGCATGATCGCATCTCTCTGCACTAGTTTTCCATAGAACACAAGGCCCAGTTCAAAGTGTCTGCACTGACATTCAGAACCCTCCACGGGACTGGACATAGCTACGGGAGAGAGTGTCTGGCTTTGCTACTGTGACCTCCCATCAGAATGGTGATGCTGCTGATCGATAGGGAGAGGCTTGTGAGGTCAGGAGGCAGAATTTTCATAGGACTGGATCACACACCTGCAAGAACACAGGCCTTGCTAGGAACAGCTACGTTGCAGCTGAGGTGTAGCTTCCAGCTCGGGTAGATGTACACGTGCTAGCTTTGATTGAATGGCAGTGTGGCTACAGTGGAAAGGATGGCAGCTTGAGCGAACCATCGGAGTATGTACCTAGAATCTCCAATGGGACTGTACTCAGGCTGAGCTGTTGGGGCCATGCTGCTATTTTTAGCTCGCTAGCTCAATCGAAGCTAGCAGGTGTACGTACCTGAGCTGGAAATTACATCTCCCAGCGGCAGTGCAGACCTACCCACTGTGTCCAAAGCCAAATGCAAAACTCCTGTCTCTGTTTGGCTTTCCTTCCGTTAGATCGTCTTGCCTCTCACACACAGACACACAAATTGTAATTGAGCTGTTTCTCCTACTGCCTGCGAAGGAAGAAAGGGAAGTAAATTATTTCTGTTTAAACACTCGGGTAGCATTCAGCTAGTACAATGATTGCAACCCTATAAGTTGCTAGCTAGCTAGCTAGCTGGGACAGGACTCTTTCTGCCATGCTGTGGGTAATTCTGTAATACTCCGTGCCTGTCTAGTAATGCTTTCCATGCTGTTCCCATTGTGTTTAGCTTGCTTAACCCATCTTATTTTTTATAATTTCTTTTTCTGTTGGCATTGTGTGTGTGTGTGTGTGTGTGTGTGTGTATACATATGCATATATACACACACACACACATGGATTGTTACTGGTTGACACACCTGGAGAGAGAATAAGTAAGCTGGTTTCTCAACGGAGATGGAAGGGCTGGATCCATTGAAGTCAATGGGCATCTTGTCCATTGGCTTTGGCTCAAGCCTTGAATTACTGTGTTTGGGTACAAGATGTCAGAGATGGAGAAGGCTGTGGGCTCCCTCCCCTACAACAATGCTACAAGGAAGGGTATTTCAGGCATGATGAGAGCCAAATGACCCAAAAGGTATCCGGTATGGCAACAGCAAGTATGCAAGGGTCAGGGTGTAAGATACAATGGGGTTTAATAGTCTCCTGTATCTTCAGAATCCTCTTTGCCGGTCTCAAGTGTCTTTGCTAAATAATAGGCAGGTTCGCTAGTTGTTGTGCTTCCCCAACCCCTCTTCAATAGCTCCGAAGTGGAGGAGAGATGGTTAAAGACAAAATTGTGTCTAACAAGCACAAGGAGAGGGGAAAGAATACCTCTAAACACTCGCTCCGTGCAGCATAACTGTGGAGGCTGCTGCGGCTTTATTTAAGAAAATTGTCTGTTCTGTTTATTCAACTCGTTTTCATCTCGAAAGAATCTGCAGCTTGGAGGCTGTCTCTAATGCCAGGGAATCTGCTCTGCCAGAGCATGTTCCTATTGATTTGTGTGTCAGCAATTCAAATAGGAGTAGTTAGACTGGAGCCGCGCACCTAATAAAAATTCAAATTATTGTTAAAAAAACAAACGAGGGAAAGTGGCTGAGCAACGAGGACAAAAGAAGTGTACAATGCTAATGCACAATGCAAGTAACAAAGAGAAAGAAGCTGGATCTGTCTCTCTCATCTGACACCTTTCCTGCAAATTCAAACTCCAGAGAAGAATTGCCCCTCCCTACTTATGCCATTAGAAGCAAAGGGCAAAATCTCTGGCTGGTGTAACTCGGCATCACTCCACTGACTTCAGTGAAGTGATGTTGATTTACACCAGCTAAGGATCTAGCCGGCTGAGTTCGTTCCTAATTCTTCATTGCAACGCACGTTGGTATTAAGCTTCCTTCCACTCCCTGGTGGTAATTATCTTGGTTCTTGCAGGCAAAACTGGAGGTGCTCAAGGTTTTGCAGAACTGTGTGGCATCTGCAGGTAGGCTGATGGGGCCGGGATAGTGAGCCAAGATTGAAGGAGTAGTAAGTGCAACAGTATCAAGTTGCACTGGTAGAGCTCTGAGGCCCAATGCTGGGACAGCCAGGGCCTTGCAGATCAGGACAAAGTTGCTTTAGCAGAGCTGTGTACAAGAAGTTTGGGCAGTGGCGGGCTCCAGCTTATGCCCTAAATTTCACTATGATCCCACTCAGTCCAAAAATCCAGCATAAGACCGCAAGCAATTGCCCTGTGAATCTCCAACTGGAGCAAGCTTAGAAAAACCACTCAGATGCAAGGTCTTGTTTTGTGTGTAGGTGGGGAATATGATCAAAGCATGAAAGCACACGAATTACTCAAGACACCAAAGTGTGTGGGGGAACTCCTGGGATGTGTCAAGAAAATGAAGATCCCAGCAGTGAAGGAGTGGAGGAAGGAGTGACAGGACAGAGAATGAAACCAGGAGTGGAGAAAAGAGAGATTCCACTCATTATGTGGAAAGGTATTGGGAGAGCACCTCCTGGGAGCCTGAGCAGCACTGCAATCACAGAGCAGATCAACCAACACTGCATCCATACATCTAAAATCACTTACTGCTATCGTAGCAGGTGGGTGAGGTTAAAATCCCAGGGAGTGGGCCAGCCAGCTTTTGAATTGCAAAAAGGGAGGAAACAAACCACAAACACAGGCAGCAGGGGATGGTCCCATGCCAGGGGCTTCCAGCAGTTCTGTATGGGTGGCTTGGGGAAAGGGTGTAGGAGGGGCATGCCTGGTCCTCAAAGATGATGGGAGGAGAATCATTCTAAACACAGCTGATTTGAGGGATTGTGTAGCAAAGTTAAAGTGATGATGATGATTGCAGTAGCAGCTAGAGGTCACAACTGAGACCAGAAATCCATTGTGTCAAGAACTGCACAGACTCCTAGTGAGAGACTGTGCTGGCCCCCGAGACTTCACAATCTAAATAGATGAGGCAGACAAAGGGAGTGATGCTATTTTCCAGAGACTTGGTCAGCGTCACCACTGTGACGGGTTGGATCACAGAAATCCCCTTGGGAGCTGCCACCCAATGTACCAAGACTACTTCTGCTCCTGTTTTCCCTGCCAGCTCAGGACTCCAGCACCCTGTCTTGCTGAGCCAGATACTCCAGTCTGCTCTAACACAGACCCAGAGTCTGAATCACTTGTCCCAAAGCTGCAAGTTTACCTGAAAACAGCTCACAGTAGTGTGCTTGTCTTTAGCATTCAGATGCCCAACTCCCAATGGGGTCTAAACCCAAATAAATCCGTTTTACCCTGCATAAAGCTTATGCAGGGCAAACTCATAAATTATTCGCCCTCTATAACACTGATAGAGAGATATGCACAGTTGTTTGCTCCCCCAGGTATTAATACATACTCTGAGTAAATTATTAAATAAAAAGTGATTTTATTAAATACAGACAGTAGGATTTAAGTGGTTCAAAGTAGTAACAGACAGAACAAAGTAAGTCACCAAGCAAAATAAAATAAAATGCGCAAATCTATGTCTAATCAAACTGAATACAGATAATCTCACCCTCAGAGATGTTTCAGTAAGTTTTTTCTCAGGCTGGACACCTTCCAGGCCTGGGCACAATTCTTTCCCCTGGTACAGCTCTTGTTCCAGCTCAGGTGATAGCTAGGGGATTCTTCATGATGGCTCCTCTCTCTCTCTCTTCTGTTCCACCCCTTTATATATCTTTTGCATAAGGCGGGAACCCTTTGTCCCTCTGGGTTTCCACCCCCCCCCCCACTGGAAAAGCACCAGGTTAAAGATAGATTCCAGTTCAGGTGACATGATCACATGTCACTGCAAGGCTTCATTACTCACTTGCCAGCACACACATATACAGGGAGACTCACAGGTAAACAGCCATCTGCAGACAATGGGAGTCATCAAGATTCCAAACCATCATTAATGGCCCACACTTTACATAATTACAATAGGCCCTCAGAGTTACATTTTATATTTCTAGTTTTAGATACAAGAGTGGTACATTTATACAAATTAGATGATCATACTCAGTAGATTATAAGCTTTGTAATGATACCTTACAAGAGACCTTTTGCATGAAGCATATCCCAGTTACGTTACATTGACTTATTACCATATTTTCTCTAAAACTATCCCAGTTACATTATATTGACTTATTATCAAGTTTTTATAAAACCATGTAGACTGCACAACGTCACAATGAGGCAGACAAAGGGAGTGATGCTATTTTCCAGAGACTTGGTCAGCGTCACCAGTGGAGAGCCTGGGTTCGGCTGCATCCCACTCTCATGCCCTAGCTACAAGACTACCCTTCCCTTCTGGCAGGCTGTCATGTTAGTTAGAAAACCTATCTCGAGAGTCCCTGAGATGGGGGTGGGAAGGTGACGTGACTAGAAACATTTGAATGATTTTTTAAAATTCAGTGAAAACAGAATAGGGAAGGAGTGGGTGGGATATTTAACCAGGATCATTGTTTAATTAGACAATCTGGACAAATTTGTGGATCTGGACAGATGTTTATGCAGGTAACAGGCAGCTGTGGGAGACGGGGCACCAGGGCTGTCCACAAATTACATAACGCATGAGAGGGTGGGCGGGTCCTTAATGTTGTGTGTTTGGGTCAGTGTTCAACTGTTGCAAGGACTAGGTGGGACTTGAAAATGGCCAAAAAAAGTGTTGCACAATTTATGGCCAGCCCCTCTACCCCAGCTTCCTTGGGTGAACCAAGTCTGTGCTTGGCTTCCCCATAACTGCAAAATGGGGAAATACTTCCCTCCTGGGGCGATGTGAGATGTAACCGGTAAACACTTGGGAGGTGCTCAAGTGCTTTTAGAGCTGCCCGTGCCCAGCTTCAGAAAACAATGAGCTCGTTTCCCTGTCAAAGCTGAATGAGCATCAAAGGGCAAAGGGTAAATGAGTTTTACCAGCTCCATTCTGTTTTTAATCATTCAGGTTATTAGTTACACAGGGAAGGGATTTGTTTTGTCCTGTGCAATTTTTATCTTGAGAGTCCCTTTAATTTCAGGGCTGGTAGCTTGACATTCATGGCTACTGTGGGACACTGAAAATCCTGCTATGGTCATCTTGGTCAGAGCTGGGTTTTCTGGCTCCCAGAGGTGGGTAAATGGCATCAAATTCATTTAATTTCAGTTAAGACCCTGCTCTGTCCTATTTTGAGTGTCTCTGGGTGGCAGGACTCTGAATCATTCTTAGGGCCTGATCCAAGGCCCATTGAAGCCAATGGGAAAGACATTCATTTCCAGGACAAGACTCAGGTCTCCATTTCTCCTCTATCCAGTTCAGTAGAGCTGTGCAAAATGTTGTCCAACACGACTTTGGAACTTGATAATTTTTTGCAGAAAACTTTCTACATTTTTAATTAAATTTCTCTATTTTGCCACAATGAAACTTTGCCATTTGAAACAAAAGGGAAAGTTTTCTCTTTGTTGAAAAACTCCGTGAATTTTTGAATGAAATTTAAATATAATTTGGGGCCAAAGAGCGCTCTGCAAGGACTGACTTCTAAATAAAGCCACGTCATGCAGCTACATATACACGCCAGCTAGATAGGGATCCTACTGCTGCACCAGGGTGCTAAGCAGATCCGAGGAGTGGATGGTTTTAATGTAACACTTGAAGGGACATGCTAATCCAGAGTCTAGTGATCACTTGCAATACACAACTAGCACCTAGGAGAGATCCAGCACCGGAATACCTACGGGTGCTTCCTGCCGGGATAGAGGTGCACTGGGAGAACCAAAGTTGTTGCAGATTTGGACATGGGCAGATGTATGTTGGCAGAGCCAATGGTTCTGGGCTAAAATAGCAGGTGGTGCTGTAAATTAGGATTAAGGAGTATTAACAGAGCTGTGCTTGAAAAGTTATATACTCTGCTGTGATTAGCTCTAGCAACAGTCTTTGCTGTGCATCCCCCATTGCTGTTCCAGTCTTCCAACCTTTGTTGAGAGGATCCTGACCATTTGTCCTTTGCATTTATCCTTTGGGGATTAGACCGAGCTCACCAAATGAGCTGAATTTGTGGTTTTGTGAACAGGATTGGAAACCACCCTTGTAAAGTGGAAAATCTGAAATAACAAACCACTACCTCACCCAGAACCCAGTCAAGGTGCTTCCATGAGAAAAGTCTCTGCTGGGATAGGTGGGACATTGTTGAGAATTACAAAATGACTCAACTTCCTGGAGGTCTTTTTGCCTTGAACATCGTTGATCAGAACGCTGTGGCTTGGCTTGACCAGATTGCACAAACCATATAAATAAGGTGGGATAAACTCACTGGAAACAGAAAAAGGGCAGAGCAGACTGGTAGCTTGCAAACTGTGTTTACCAGAGGGCAACACTTCAGCTATTCTATCTGCCACTTTTATAGGCTGTGAGCCAGTCATTATGGCAAATATATAACGTTCACCTTTATTTTAGTTGAGCATAATATATTGCACTTGTTTCTCTCTAAAAATCACACAGTTAGCTGGTTTGCATGAAGCTTAGAAGGTAACACCTAAACTGTGTAATAAATAATAGTTTCCAGGAAAAAGACTTTCTCTGGAGTTAAGAACTGAGATAATTTATCCCTCACTTCAGCCAGTGAACACTTAAATCAACCCCCAAGTATTAGAAAAGTGTGAAATTCCAAATGAAGGTTCCATTCAACAACATGCAGATGTACAGTTAAGAGAACCAAAACAACCTTAACTCTGCCCTGTAGTGCCATCCTGAGGACAACCAAGATACTATGGCAATGTTATTGATTGATTCATAGCAAAATTTTGCCTCATTGGTGATCACACGAACAGCAATACCTTCCTCCTTGTGGTGCAAACTGCATCTGTCTGTATAGCCATGGGAAGAGAATTACCTTAACAATCTCCAATGAGACACCTAGCACACAGGTCAATCATGCCCCTTGTGTGTATACTTTTTACACGAATAGTCCATCTGTGCTTTCGTACTTACATGAAAACCATTTAAAATCTGTTGCGATCTCCTACTGTTTCCAGCAGACCCCCATCAAAAGGAGCTCGGCTCAAGAGACGTGCACTTTCTGATATTGTAGGTACAGCTGTTTTGGAGATATGAGCCAAAGAACAGTGGGAAAATTTTTTGAAGTGGAGGAAGGAGAGACGGGGGAGAGAGAATGAAACCAGACTGAAGGTGCATTTGTGAACTAGTCTGGCCAGAAGCCTTCTGGGATTTACCTGAAGATTTTTGCAGGAAAATCTTGGCCGGGAAGAGAAGTGGTATGTGAAGTTTCAGGTTGGTTGGTTTGGGTAGCGGTCATGAGAGTTGAAAACTGCCCTTAAAATGGACCCCTATCTTTTGAGCTCAACTGTGGAGGGAAGAGCACCCATACTTTGCAAGTATATAGTTAGAGAGAGGAAGGAGGGTCCAATGATTAGGGAACTGTCCTGGGACTTTTGAAGTTTGTGTTTTAAGTCCTTCCTCTGCCACGCAATTCCTGTGTGACCCTGGGCAAGTCACTTAGGGCCAGACTTCTGAAGAGATCTGTGTGCCGATCAGCATCCAAATATCCCTGAAAATCTGGCCTCTGTTCCCCCATCTGTACAATGGGGATAATAGCACTGCCCTGCCTCACGGGGATGTTTGCAAGATAAATACATTAGATCAGAGATGCTCAGACTTTAGGGTAATGGAGGGCGTAGGTAAGTAGCACCTTTCATCCAAGCCTGTCAAAATGCCGTACAAAGGGGAATAAGTAATTATTACACCCATTCTCCTAGATAGGGAGATTGAGACCCAAAGAGGCTAGGTGACGTGTCACAATGACTGCGTGGCAATGCCAGGAATAGACCCCAGAGCCCTGACTCCCAGGCCTTTGCTCTAACCACTTGACTCTCTGCCCTTCTTGATCATTTTGCTGTGTTCTACAAGTTGTCCTAAAACAGTTTTGCCTGCTGATTTTCTCCTGTGGAGATCTCTGTAACTAGAAACAAAAGGGCACAACAAGCAATGATATGGAGGTAATGTCTAAAGGGAGAGTTGCTCAGTTTGCATTAGTTGGGGCATGTGATTGGGTGACATAATTAGTCTTCATTGGCCTGGCCGCCTGGAATTTGAAAATTGATTGCCGAGTCAATACCAATGCATTTGAACATGGAGGGCTGGCTGCCGGCAGCAAGGCGAGTGCTGCCTCCCTGGTTATGGGAGGCCTTGAGTTAATACGCTGAGACCCAGTCTGAAGGTAAAGAACTGGCAGCTTTCTTCAGAGCACCCAGCTATTACGGAAGGTGGCATAGAGCAGTCCAAACGCTCCCATTCTGTCTCCCATCTAAAACCCAGGGAGGATTATTCGGGAGAAGTCTCCTTGGTTTTAAAGGCTTGTTCAGGAATATGCAGGGGATCACTAGAAGGATCATTTGTATCAACATCCTGTCCCAGCAAGAGAGCAGTAGTGACCCTTTCCCCGTATTGTCTCGCTGTTATTTCATATATTAGAATCGCTGAAGAAATACCTGGGGAAACAGAGATTTTTGCCCTATGGCCTCAAATCACTCCCCCCATTCCTTCACATGTAGGCACCTCCTCTATCTCATGGGGCTTCCTTACCAAGAGCCACAGCAGGGCATTGGACTCCCTCTGTACAGCCAGAGCCAGGTGTTTGTCTCTCACGTTAGTGTTGACTCACATCTCAACACTTCAGGTTTGGGGGGTGTTGGAATCTGAAGTCGGATCTAGATCCCGATTTTGTGACTTGGGTCCGTTTTCCTCAGAACTATCTCTGTTTAGCAGGGCAAAAGCAACGTGTTAGGCTCTGCGTGTTTGATCAACATTGAACATGCTGTCTTCAAGGTAGGGCTGTGTCCGTGCTCTCGTGTGTGGGCGTGCACATGCACACATTTCACCACTAGAATATCTGAATACCAGTCCCGTGGGCCCAAATTTTCAGAAAAGCTCAGGGCAGATTTTCAAGTGCTCAGCATCCACCGTGGGGTGCAGATTTTCAGCACAACTCCGCTCGAGCAAGCACCTAAACAAAAGCCAGATTTTCCAAAGCGCCACAGCACTCGTGGAGGGATTTTCAAAAGAGCTCAACACCCAGCATGCACCTAACATGCTGAGCTCATTTGAAAATCTGGCCCTTACTTATTTCACTGCCTAACCAGGAGCGGAGCTCAGCTGAAAGTTTTTTGTGTAGCACTCTCCACAGCGGCCCTTCTGATGGATTCTGCACTTGGCCTCTCCCGGGTTCTCGGCAGTTTTGCTTGTTTGTGTTCTGAGCGGGTGTCTGCAACTCCAGGTGTTTGGTTACCATGGGAGGGGTCTGGCAAACGGGAAGTCTGTCACAGGCGCTGAACTTGAAGGTGGGCTGGAGCAGAATCCCTGCTGGCAGTCGCACAGAAGGCTGCTGGGTCTGAAGTGCTGTGAGAAGGGTAGCAACCATGGGGGGAGGGATAGCTCAGTGGTTTGAGTATTTGCCTGCTAAACCCAGGGTTGTGAGTTCAATCCTTGAGGGGGCCATTTGGGGAATTAGGGATTGGTCCTGCTTTGAGCAGAGGGTTGGACTAGATGACCTCCTCAGGTCCCTTCCAACCCTGATATTCTATGAAACCATTTTATTTTGAGCACCTTAGAGAGGAAATGAACCTCTAGAAGTTGGAGCATCTGAGCCATGCCCACCTGGCACCCTCATGTCCTGGCTTAGGCTTGTATCTCTTGACCATACCCAGTCAGTTTGTTTCTTCCTCTTGCGTGGCTTGTAAATTATCCCTGGCTGCTGGGTTTCTTGCTCACCTCAGAATTCACTGTCTTTCATCAACTCTTATCATTTAATTAACTTTCGAGACGATTAAACATAAGAGTCAAAACATGGGTAAGTGTGCAATCGGACACCAAGGCAGAATGGCACAGACCATTGTGTTGCTGCAAATCGGGGGCTCAGGCTGGGGTGCATGAGTTCGCAGAGTTCCATGGGGGGCTGTGCAGGGTGTGGCTCTAAACGGGCAGTTGGATGACTGTGAATGGAGCAGAGTCTATTTTGTCTTCTCCTGATGCTTCTTGCCCACCTTAAGTCAGTTCTGTGAGACCCCAAATGTCATCGGCACTAAGTGATGGGCCTCATCGAGGACTATGATGTCACTGGGAAGATGAGTATAGCCATTCTCTCTTTCTCAGATGGAAAGAGCTGTAAAGATGTACTCCAAGCCCTAGGCAGATGTTAACAAGTGTAACTGATTCCCTGAGACTGCAGGGGTCTCTGGCATTGGTGCGCTTTGTTTCCTCTTATTCTCTGCCTGTGGCACGGAATAGTTACTCTCCTTTGGGCTGTAATACTGAAGCCTCATTTCAGTTGTTGGGTTTAGCGTGTGGATATTGGTGGCCTGTGATGAGCAGGAGGTCAGACTAGACCTGGTGGCCTCTTTTGGCCTTCAACTCTGACTGTTCAGGCATAGCCTCACAACATTATCTGCTAGGGGGTAGGTATTGTTGTTGTTTCCTATTTATGGGCAGGGAACTCCGGGGTGCGGGGGGAGAGAGAGAGAGGTAAGTGATTTGCCCAAGGTCATACAGCGAGGCAGTGGCAGAGGAGAGGAATAGAACTCAAATCTTCTAACTCTCAGGCTCATCCCTCAACCACAAGCCCACCCTTCCTCCTTAACCACTGCCTAGCTGATGAGCTCTCAAATTGAAATAAAGAGCCTGTTTACAGAGTATGCAGATGTCCCTGGTAAATAGCAAGGGAGGCGAGAGACAGAAAATACACCATATATATTGGAGCCGAATTGCCTCTAAATGGCTTTGCATGGCTTTCCAGGTGCTGTCAGCTGATCTTTAATAACTCCGAATCCACAGCTATGCCTCGGTTTGCTGGTGCGCTTACGATGTCTAGGCTCCTGGCATGCACAGAATAATTACAGCTGAGGCCCTGATGAATTTGGGGCCAGTAATTAAAGCTCTTATTGATTTTTCTACTTTGGAGTTCCCTGTAGCTACAAACAATGAGGGGGCAGGGAAGGGATAAACAACCCCAGGAAGGTAATTTCTGAAGGGAGGCTTATTCCATTTGCATTAGCCAGGGCCTGCGACTGGGTGACACTGTCATTTTTCACTCGGCCTTTCCGCCTGGAATTTGAAAATTGATCATCCAGTCGATATGGGTCTAGCTGAAAGCATCAGCTGGGGAGGTGGGGTCACCTCAGCAAGCCTGCTCAGCCAGACCAGCCATGAACGTGTGACTTTCCAGGGCTCAGTTGGTTGGTTGGTTTGCTTGATTATGTATCATGTGTAATTGGCTCCTTTTTATTGTCTGTGCTCATCAAGCAGCAATGGCATTTTCACTGGGAACATTGTTGCGGTCAAAGCACGGGTGGATCTCCCCCCAGATAGCGTGAGCCAAACTTCTGAAAGTCAAGGAGGGGAGGTGCACCAAGGGGGGAGGGGTGGAGAGAGAAGATGGAGAAATGGGTGGGATATCAGGGGACACACAGGTGGTGAGGATTAGAGTCGAGATGGAAATGATGCAGCAAGAGACTCCAAAGAAAAGTTTCAGCCTTACTTAAAGGTCCCTTAAGTCATTTTTGGGTGCATTTAAGTCTTAATTTAACTTCCTTTTCATGCAGCTAATGTGTAGCCTTTAAAAGACAGGCTAATCAGTAAAGGATCTGCCAGCTTATTTTCCAGGCTATACTCAAGGTCTGTTCCCACCCAGGCCCCATCACTCCAGATTTCGAGACATTTATATGCTTCCATTTCCTGAACTCTGCCTGTCTCGGTTGCTTTCTCTCCCCTCATTTCCAGATATCGGCTGCTTCGTTGGTTTCATTGGTGAGGGGAGCTTGACTAATCAGACTCTGAGATGTTTACAGGTCGCTTTGTGCATCTCCTGACAGTACAGGATTGCCCTGCCTTGGATAGCATTTATTTTAAAACTCATTAGGCTCCTTTCTTTCAACTGGAGGCAGCAGCAACAACAGGGGAGGTGGGTGTTTGCACAAATTTGGTTAAAATCAGTGTCCAGCAGCAGTAATTTCTGGCTCTTACTCTGCTGCTTTGAGTTTGTCCTCCGATTTTGCAGGTGACGTAGAAGTGACCATGCCAGATCCAGCAAGCTGGTCCAGCATCGTGCCACCGGTGTGGCCAGGGCCACGTGCTTGGGAGAAAAGTGCAAGAAAGCCAGCCGAAATCTAGGATTGAACCAGGGATGCTTAGATCTTCAGTGTACTGAGTTACTGCAAATCCTGCAGCACTGGTTGGATCTGAGGTTGTACTTCCTCAGCATTTGCTCCATCCAGGAGCGATGTGAGGGGGCCAGGCATGTGCTCAAGCCAAAATGTGCACAAATGACCCCCGAGTTTGGGAGCCTTCATTTGAGTGCCTGACTGGGGACACTATATGCCTGACTTTTTCATTGGTGCTCAGCACTGACAATGCCAATTGTAGTCAATGGGAGTTGCAGGTGCTCAGCACCTCTGAAAATAGGTCCCAAGGTATTGCAAGTTGGGGACCCAAAAATAGAGGCATCCAAAATCACTAGCCACTTCTGGACATGTCATCTGCCTTGCTGTGTCTTGTTGGGCATGCATTTTTGGTAGCCTGGGCTGGATTGAGCTGGCATTCGGGAGTACCCCACGCCCTCCCTTCGCTGGGAGGCCCATCCAGTTGCTGAACAATTTATGCTTTTGTTTTTATAATTGAGTTTCCAGCTTTTATGGCTGTGAAGAAAACTGGGCTGTAACTCTGTGCCATGCTGTCTGCCTGAGTCTGTGGACACAGAAACAAGGGGCCGCATGCAGTCCGTGTGTCAGTGAGTGCAAGTTCCATGGATGTCAACCAACCAAACTGATTGGCTGGTGATGTAAAGGGGTCCCCCACCCCAGTACACCACCGGTGGAGAAGCCCCTATGCAAGTTGGTATTCCCTGGGAACTCACACTTCTGCTTTGTGGCATCTTTTGTGCTGGATTAGTTGGAACAAAAGAGCCACAGGGTGTCAGTGAATCACAGTCAGGTATGTAAAATGAGTGTAAGTTCCATATGAAGGGGCAACATGGGAGGTGAAGCAGGAAAAGAATCTGCCTCAGATTCTAGGCGTCTATTACAGGCTCCTGACAGTTGCCTTTCTAGCAGTGAGTTATCATATTTCTGGTGATACTTCAGTGCTGCAGCTGTCCTTCGGAACCCAGGACATATTGGGGGTGGGGGGTGGACATGGAAAAACAACCGTGCAGGGTGGGACAAGAAGTATCCAAACTTTACTTAACATCCAGCGAGGTTTGGATTGGCGCTGGTGGAAAAATGACTTGAAAGTTTTGCACACACACACTTTTTGCCATCTGTATTCAATAGGATTCATAAACTAACAAGTCCTTGAACTAAAAACATGTTGAGAGAATTTCTGGATCCAAAAATTTTAGTGTGTTGTGTTTTTGTTTTCTTTAAAAGCAAAATAAATAAATAAATTCCATCCCCTCCACCCCTTTTCCTGTTTGCCACCAAAAAGGGGGGTGGGGGAAAAAAAGACTCATTTTTCCAATTTTGTCAGAAAACAATAGTTGTGAAATGAAACCAGAATTTTATTGGTGAAAATTTCCAGTTTCAAGAAGAAGTCAGCATTTTTCTTTGAGATGTTTTTCAACCCCCTCTAGTTTGTATCTGGGTTAGCGTTTGGGGCAAAGGTTAGCTCTTATTACAGCCAGGTTGGTACACTCCACCCCACATAGGACGTGTCAGTGACCAGGGACAGAGCCTTGTGCATCCATTTTCCATCTCTTTGGGTATGTCTACACTACAGGATTAATCCGAATTTAGATAATTCGAATTTGGGAAACAGGTTGTATAAATTCGATTGTGCGCGGCCACACTAAGCACCTTAATTCGGTTTTTAACCACATTAATTCGGTGGTGTGCGGCCACACTACCCCATTAACTTAAACACAGTAATTCGGTGGTGTGCGGCCACACTAACCCTAATTCGAATTAACAAAATCGATTTAGGCTCTACTCCGTTCGTCGAGGTGGAGTACAGAAATCGATTTAAAGGGCCCTTTAATTCGAATTAACTGGCTCTGTAGTGTGGACGGGTGAAGGGTTAATTCGGATTAACGCTGCTAAATCCGAATTAATCCCGTAGTGTAGACCAGGCCTTTGCCTGTGAAGCATGGGCATGGAGGGAAGTAAAAATCCCCATCGCCCTAGTACTGGCAGGTAGAAAGAAGCACTTTACCCCTGTCCCACAGGAGTCATAGTATCACTAGCCTCAAGTGTTCAAAAATCATCAGGTATCTTTTAAAAATTGATAAACTTGCGGGCTCTTTATCTGCCTTCTAGCTTCTGAGCCATTAGAGTGCATAAGAGTTGGCATGACTGTCATAGTCACATGACTGAACCGTGTCTGTGACCTCCAGAATCCCCCTGCATGGTCTGCACATACTGGGCAAATTCAGTGGAGGACTTTTTCTCCACTGCAACATTAGGAGCTACACAGAGTCTCACTCTGCATTGTAATTGTTTCTGTAATTGCAACTGTTTGTGTGCCCTTCTTTCCCCACAAAATCTCCTCTGTTTCTGTCCACTGCTGCAGGCTACTACTTTAGAACAAAAGCTGAACTGAGATTGAGTGGGGGAAAAAAGAGATGTGCTATCGCACAGTGACATGTGCACACAGAAAGCTAATCATCTTAGCTAGTAGTGTGCAACCAAGGCACTCAGTCCCTGTAATATCAACCCAAGGTCAGTCTGACTAGCATGGTGTTGGTGAGACCTCTGTTTACTGTTGCTGTGCCCAGTGCCCCTGGAGAAACACTCCAGCAGATACAAAGTTCCCCTACGGAGGATGGGATTGGGATCCGGTGACCGGAAGTGTCTGTTAGTGATGGGAGAGAAGTCGTCTGACTCAGATAAGGACTGAAGTCAGGATGCTCAATGGAACCTCAAGGGCCTGCTGGAGAGCAGTCACTCACAGGCCTCCTGCTGTCACTTCTAGCACATCCTCTTTCCATTTGGACTGGAAGTAGCACAAGAACAGGCCATCTCGTGCTACACGGGTGCGTCTGGTCCCAGCTGGAAGCAGAGAATGCAGGGATGCAAGTAAATGGAAGAAGAAAAGTGACCCAAATTTTTCTGGATCCCTGCAAAGGTTTTCTGTTTGGGTTGTAGGGCAGGTTTGAGGTGTAGAGAGGGAGATCTTTAACAGGACATGGTCACCAAGCCCTAGACTCAGCAGGAGAAAACATAACTAAGAGAGATTCTCTTTTAGCCAACATGGTTGAGCCTGTGATTTTTGGAGCAGGAGGTCTAGCTGTGTTTATGACCCTTAAGTCCACACAGCATGAAACATGGCCATGGGAATCTTGATGCTGTCTAGAAACAAGAGGGCTCTCAATGGTACAGAGCCAAGGAGCTGGGAGAGAGGAAGTGTCTTAGGCTCCTAGTCACTCTGGGCTGCCATTTTATGCTGGTTTCATGAGGGAGCATCATCTTTGAGTTGAGGCAGTGGACTGGGTCTCAGGAGAACTCAGTTCACTTCCCTGGTCTGCTACAGATACCCTGTGACACCTTGGGCAAATGGCTGTGTCTTTGTGCCACAACTTGCCGTCCGTACAAGGGAGAGAATAATCCTTCCTTTTCTGTCTGGTCTCTTTAGATTGTAAACCCTCCAGTGCAGGGACCGTGTCTAGCGAACGTACGGCACATAGCACGAGGACCTGATTTTGGCTGGGACTTCTGACTTTTATGCTAATATAAATAATGGTGTGTGGCCTCCAGCTGCTACTGTAATATAAATAACAAAGCATATGCACATTTTATTTGTATAATATAAATTATACATATAATTTTAAAAGCAGAGTTTTACTTTGTTTTTTAAAAAAATCCCTTTGTGAAGGACTAGCATTAAAGTTATTTCTAATTACACAGTTAATTTATTATGTAGCACTGGTAACAAAGTAAACCAGACAAACGACTCGACATCTCAGAGATCGCACTCGAAGAATTATTTAATTTAGTAAATAATTTTAACCAAAGTAATTATTTACTGAAAGGAAGAATTTGCTGGAGCGCCTCAGGGGACTCTTTACTCCTGACCACTTAACAAACTCTGTGTATAATTCCTGATTAATTACTTTACGTGTACGGCACATTGTTTACTTTGAATGGTAAAGGGAATTAAAAGAAAATAGGTAGCACTTGAATTACTCCTTTCCTTCCTGACCTTTCACACCTCACACAATCACACCTGTAGTACAGCCTCCTGGGCAGCAGGGGGCGAGCTTAGCACAGTGCAGGCTGCCACCTGCCTCACTAGAGGCTAAAAGTCCAATCCTGCGACGTGCCAAGTGCCCCAATTTCCTAATGAGTTCAATGGGAGCTGAGAGTCCTCTTAGGAGGCACTTGTTACAAGAGTACTGTACAAAGGAGATGGCTGTATGCATGGAGCCAGTGGGTAGGTAAGGTGCTGGGGGTGGCACTCAAGAACAGGCAGCATTGGTCATAGTTTTTCTAGGACCAATAAAAGTTAAGTGGCTTCCTGTGTCAGGCACTTCCCATGCAGCTTTTAACAGTGCTCGGCACCTTGTTGGAGTGGGTCCTACGTAGGGTTACCAGATAGCAACTGTGGAAAAAATGGGATGGGGGGTAATAGGCTCCTATATAAGAAAAAGTCCCAAAAAACGGGACTGTCCATTTAAAAACGGGACATCTGGTGCCCTGCGCTGCCCCATCCCCCAGCCTTTGTGAGCTCCTCAGGCTTTTACTGACACAGTGGGCAGGCTTTGAACACTGCAGGCTTGATTCAAAGCCCATTGAAGTCAATGGACAGACTCCCCCTCACCCCATTGCCCTCACTTGGGATCAGGCATCCTGTGATCCATCGGGCTGGTGTGACAGTGCTCCCATAGCACCAGCCCATTCATCATAAGGGGGGCGGGGAAGACCAAGACTTTCTGGCAAAGGATTTTTTTTGGACAGATCAGCCAGGTATGGCTGTTGGCATCACGGCTACTAGCTGAGTTTTGGGTGACTAGAAGTTTTGATTAAGGAAGGATAAGTTAAAAGGGGAGCAGGATGGCTCAGGGTACAGGGGAAGGAGACGTGCTGCGCATTCCTATACAGCCCAGGCCAGCTGCGACTGAAAGTTCTTACCCTCTGACTGTCTGTCTGCTGGCCCACGTGAAACAAGCTTGGTGGCTTCCATGCAATTCCCAGTGGACAGGCGTCCATGCAGTCAAGCCACCACAACTGACCTTCACAGGCCACTTTGGCAGGAGCAGGAGAAAAGTCAAGGACTGTATGTGCCTGGACACAGAACTCTCCTCTCCAGATTGTCCCTCCTAGCTGGGCACATTGGAAAGAGCAGTATGGCAAGCGTTCATTGCTATTGCCTGGGCTGTGTCTGCTAGGAACACTATCACATGTGCCCCAAATCCGAGGCAGGAAGACTACTCCGTGACAGGCTATGCTGCCTGCCTCTCTCCTGCTTCCCCCCATTCTACTGCCTCTAACAGCCAGCACCAGGGGGAAGGATGAGTGAGGTCATTTATTCGAGTGATGGAAAAATCCCCATGTAAACCAGGCACTTGTGACACACAGTCCCCTGCACCCAATGACTGCTGTGTGTGTTTAATTGTATTTTATGACCTCTGGCAATAAAAAAGGGCAGCCCATCCCTCTGTAGGGCAGGGCGGAAATCTAGGAGATGAATTCTCAGAGTCCAAGTTTAAAAAGTGTATTTGCAAAAATGTTCTTGCAATTGCACACCTGACTTGCACAGCTACTAGGAACGTGCACAAAAGCTTGGGGTCATGGTGCATGCACCACTAGTTGCATAACTAATCATTGCCATGTGCAGTTGCCTGCTCTATGCCCATACCAAGGCCCTGATCCAGCGTTCGGGTCCCCATGGGTGGACCTTTGTCCCTGTGTGGCTTGCCAGTGAAAGTCCGTGTGGCTCTGCAAAGGCAAGAGGATCCGTTCATTTGGACCTAGTTGCAGGATCAGGGCTTAGGCACGTATGTGTAGCTTTGCCGTTTGAAAAATTGCCACCCCTGCACCAGCCCAGCTGTTTTGCAGCTGGCCAGAAAAGCCTCCCCACCTGGCGGGGTCTCATTTCACGCACCGTCCCTTTTCAAATCAAAATGTCAGCATTCAAATTTTTGTTTTTGTTTTTTGATGAAGTTAAAGCAAGACCCTTTGCGCCCCCCCCCCCACTTCCCATGTGCGGGAGAGAAACTAGCCAAAAAAAAAGGGAGCTGTTGATAAGTCTCAGTAGGTGCCTGAGCCAGCAAGTCTCTGTCTGAGTGACAGGTTTGCATGTAAACAGCCGCGACTCATGAAAATAGTTTTTTAATCTACTTGAAAGGCATATTCTCCGAAGGAAATCGAGTTCCCTCCAGGTGTGGGGGAGCGCTTTCAAAGAGCAGCTGCTGCAGCAATGCAAACTCTTACGGAGAGTCTCCTTTGATTATTTGAGATTCTCCTCCACCCACACACGAATGAAAGCACCACTGAGGTTAATTTGCTCCAAGGGGGAGGGGGATCCAGAGGCAAAAGTGGGGAGAAGAAACCGTCTCTTTCTATACCCCGCTGCACAGGGGCTGATCTGCACTCACAGATGGGGGAGGAATTGGAAACCTCAGGTGGGGCAGGGGTTGTCTGGTGGTTAGAGATGGGGGGGTTGGGCATTAAGGCTGAGATTTTCAGAAATGGCTAACAGTTTAGGGTGATGCAGGTTTGGGCCCTCAGCTTGCGATGCCTCAAAGGGCCCTGACTTTCAGAGGGCGGGTTCTCAGCACTCTGAAAATCAGGCCTCTCCGAGGTGTGTCAAATTGGGCACCCAGAAATGGAGGCACCCCAAATCACTACTCACTTGTGGAAATCCTGGCCCAGGACCCTCCAGGAACCCAAATAAAGCCAGCTAGATGGAGAGGTTTTTTTTTTCTTTTTTTCTTTTTCTTTTTCTCACAGCCTTGTTGGTCTCCATGCATATCTCAAAACAGATCTGTTCTTCTCATAGTACTTCTGTCTCTGGATGTCCGAAATGTCACCTAAGGCTAGATCTGGGGGTTTTTTTGCCTCCCTGATACATTTTAAAAAAGCTTATGGGGGAAATGTGAACACAAGGGGCCTGATTCTCCACAGTTCTTGTCGTCACTTACACCAGTGCAAAGGGAAAGGTCAACATATCATTGACGCCTGCTTTGTAATCCATGATGTGAGTTGCATGGCAATGGATAATCAGACCCAAGTACGGAGCCAGGCATGGTCCTAGTAGCAGCCAGGGCTCTTGGGTTCTACTCCCAGTTCTGTCACAGACTCCCTGTTTGACACTTCACCTTCGCTGCCCCGTCTCTAAAATGGGGGTCGTACAGCTGACCTGTCCCCAGGTGGTGCAGTGAGGATTACTGGTCCATTCCGGTTACAGCTTCTGAGTAAGGACCCTAAATTCTCTGGTGATAAGAATCTAAATGGAGCTGATTAGACTGATTGTTTGCCTGGTGTTTGCGGTATATTAGATGCTAAGTTGTTGGTGTATGTGTGTTGTATGACTAATGAATGAATTGTCCTTCTGTCTTGCAAAGCAATGCATTTGGCCCATATTCTCTGCACTGTAGAGATGAAGCTGCAGGATTCAGATCCAGATCAGAGCTGCCTCGAAGCCTGTGGATGTTTGGAGCCAAGATGTAGGTTTGGGCTGATCTCTGCATAGTGAGCTTCAACCTAAGAGCTTTCTGGCACTAGTGTGAGAGTGGGAGCAGCTCTAGCATTACTGAATGGAGCAGCCCAGATAGGTCACTTTGTTCTGCACAGAGGCGCTGTGTGCATAATGTCAATACACAGTCATACCCTCAGCCCTGTGCTGGGTGGAACCTGTCACCCAGGCCCTGATAACTCTTCAAGGCAAAGCCCTCTTTTCTGTCTGACTCTCACCCAGCTGTCCATGAGGTAGTGTCTGCCTGCAAGATCAGTGTCTCTTTCCTGGAGAGCAAATGCTGCTGGAGGTGCCGTGTGCAATGCAGAATGGGAGGCTGAGGGATGAAGGAAAGAGACAGCAATCATAATGGAGGGGCTGGAGGGAGAATGGCTTATAGAGAGCTAGTTGGAAATAGTCCATCCAAACACTTATTGAGATGGAAACTACGCTTCAACAAAATGGCAACTCATCAAAAAATCCAGGCCTGACAAAGATTTGGGGGTTTTCATAAAAAAAGGACACATTTTTGCAGTTCAGATTTTCTACAAAAACCTTCCAAATTTTGGGGAGAATAAATTCCTTTTTAATTGTCACTTTTCGCAGGAAAAAAAAATTCATTTTCCAGACCTGCTCTAGAGCCGAGACTGAAAGATGACCAGCCTGGCCCAATGGCCAGGAATGGCCAGACTTTCCATCTCAGATGCATGATGGGTGCAGAGCAGTTGAAAATCTGCCCCCGAGGTCTTTTTAGAAAATCTGCAGCTCATGGGCCCAGAGTGGGGGCGACGTGATAACCAGCCGGGAGTACCTGGATGGAGGAACGCTGCCGAGGGAGGGGATTGTTGAGAGAGCTCATAGGGCGTGCCGCTGGTAATGGGATGAAATCAGAACATTTAGGCTGAGAACTCTCGTAACAACGAGAGAGTCCCTGAACCACGGAATAGTCCCCCAAGAGGACGGAATCCTCTTCACTTCAGTCTGTCTAATGTACCTCAATCCCGACTGGTTGCAAACTCTGCTATTTAAATCCCATAGTCCCCTCCCAGCATCTCTGGGCCCTCACCCAGCTCCACCAAAGTACCTGACTGGCAGCATCCCCTAATCTTCAAACCCTGGTCCAAACACCAGCTCTGGGGCTTGAGTGGCAGCACCTCCTGTTGTGCTGGGTCCCTGCACAGCTCTGCCACCTTAGTGCTACCCTGTCTTCAGCTGGGGAAAGCCCCAGAGAAGAGGGACTGCCCGTTCCCCACCTGTGCTCCGCAGACAGCAGCAGTTGGAGTCTTTCCTGGTAGCCATGGAGTGAAACCAAGCCGGGGTGGTTGCACTGTAGGGACAAGCGGGGGACCCGTGAGAGGATTTGCCTCTGACCAAGTGAGCTGCAGAGGGACCAAGGTGGGGCCCCTGCAGTGTATCCATCTCGGAGCGCCTCTCAATCGCTGATGGGTTTAGCCTCACAACACCCGGCTCAGGGAGGGATGTATTCTTGTCCCCGTCTTACAGAGGGGGAGCCGAGGCACAGATTAACTTGCCCAAGGTCACAGAGCTGGGAATTGAATCCAGATCTCCTGGGTCCTAGTCCAATTCATTCACCACAGGATCACCCTTCCTCCCACGCTTAGAAGGAGGGAGGGGTTTGTTGTGAGCCAGGGGGTGGGGGACAGGCTTGTGCTGGCCTTGTGGGGTGGGAGGAGGAACACCAAACTGACCCAACAGGTCTCTTCTAAGCCAGTTCCTGCTGCCATCTGAGCTGCTGGCAAAAACTCCATTGATGCCCAAATCTGGCCCAGTCGGGCTCCAACTCCTAGGTGTTTGTGGAGATGGCAGTGGATAAGCTTAAAAATAGAGAGGCCAAGTCCTTGTATCTTTCAGTTGTCAGAATGCGAACATTGATCCAGGAGGAAAGCGAGAGACGATTTAGCCCCTCAGTCTGTCATGGACTTAAAATAAAACGCCAGCAGGATCTGTTTGTTGCTTTTCACTTAGGCTTTTAGCTGGAGAGTTGAGGCTTTTCTCATGTCTTTTATCTCTGGCTCTCGTTCCTTCCAGCCAGGCTCTTTCCTTGATTAAATAAGTGAAGCTATCCTTCTCCTGTGCCCGCCGTGTCTGGGGTGAAGTACGAATGAAGAAGAAAGGACTGAGAGTGAGCCCAGGGTGAAAGAGCAGCTGCTGTATCCTCACAGCAGCATTCGCTTGCGTGCAGGGCAAAAGTTAAAGGGAGGGTGGGTGGCTGGTGATATGAGAGCAGCGCCTGTGTGTGCGTGTCTGAACTGATGTGCTGCTCTGCTTGGCTACGGTCTTGTGCCCAGGGAGCCGACAGGGTCAGGTTGAGCAGTGTAAGTGCTTCAGGGCCGAGGCTTGATTCTCCTCTCATTGACACCTGTGCAAATGAGGGGTGTCTCCACTGAATGCAGTGCAGCCAAGCCAGCAATGAAAGGGGGTAGTGCACGAGGGGCTGGCTCGCATCAGGATTGAGTGGAGCTTTGGGGAGGGTGTGGCAGTAGCAGGTCATATGCGCTAGCAGAGCTGGGTGGAGCCCGGGACTGGAAGACCAGGGGGCCAGGACTGAGGTGCGCTAGCAGGGCTGGGTGGGGCCTGGGACTGGAAGACCAGGGGGCTGGGGCCAGGACTGAGGTGCACTAGCAGAGCTGGGTGGAGCCCGGGACTGGAAGACCAGGGGGCCGGGGGTCAGGACTGAAGTGCATAGCAAGGCTGGGTGGGAAATTGACCCAGTATCTCTCACGCTGTGCCTGACTTTCAGCAGTGATACCCACCTCCTTTTTTTCTTTGCCCACTACCATTGACCTCAGCATATCGGGGGGAACCACTTTTCCAAAGTGAAAAGGAAAGCGAGATTCAGCAAAGCAGGGAGAGGGGGAAGGGGATCAAAGGGTTATAGAGGGCATGGGACAGAAAGATAGATAATATAGGAGGTGAATGAGACACACACGGGAGAGGAGCTTAGATGGAGGTGAAGGGGGAAGATACAGAGAGGGGAAGGAGAAGAGTGTAAGGGAGAGAGACGAGGGGTGGGGGCAGTGAGTGAGCTCTGCTCTCACGTACAAAGGCTGAATGGCTCATTACAATGACGCCGTTGATATTGCTGTTTCAATATACATAAATATTGGCGCGCTCTAATAGAAACGGCCATGCTGACAATGGTGGCACTGAGAGGGAAGGTTATTGATGTCTGTCTAAGGGCCTCTGGAGGAGCCAGGCCAGCACGGTAACAAGTATCCCAAAGTCCCATCAAGACATTGTAGCCGCCTCGTTTGGTCAGGGATGTTGGTGGCTCTTCTGCTACATCCCTGGCCCCTTTTCTTTTTATTTACATTTCATAGTGCCCAGGCAGAGTGGGGGTGGTGGGGTTCCTGCTTCTTGCTGAGAATTCCCCCTGCAGGAGAGAGATGCCTGCTCCTGCTTCAGGGGCCAATTCTTCTGCCCCAATTCCAATGCTCTGTTAACAATGACTTGATTTGAATTGAGGTGTGAAGCTGGAACTCCTGAAAGTGAAGGGTTGAGAGCAGTGGCTAGAGCCAAAGTCTTATGTGCGCCTCAACCCCCAAATCCTCTGCCTGGGCACCTCAGGCCTGACCCCGCAGAATCTCCTGTTCTTCCAGGCCTGGGCTCTCACGCACCTGAATGCTGAACTACTCCCTGTCCTCCCAGCCGTAGACGTCCCCCTCCCCCCAGTTGTGATACTGCACCTGAGTCTGGGCCTGCAGCTTCCCCTGATGTTTCAGTGGAGATGCCCACAGAGCTCTGCCAATGCACCTCATTGCTGTATTGAGCATCCCATGCTTTTCAGCCCGGGTCTTCCACACAGTTCTTTGAAAGCCCTCCATGCTGACCAGCATCTCTCCCTGCCGTTCCGGTCCTGGGCCCCATTAAAGCTGTAGCTAATGCACCTCATTCCTAACCGCACATCCCCTGCTAGTCCAGTCTTGAAACTCTCCTGAACAGAGACTACCAGTTATGCCAGTCTATGCATTGGTTTACCGATGTGGGTCAGATTTTCAGTGGACTAGCCTGAGTTACTTAGAGCTGGGAGGTATATGAATGATCTCCCTCTCCATGTTCTGATTGTACATGTGTTTCTGTCTTTGGTGGGTAAAGGAGGGGAAATGTAATTCCTTCCCCCATATCTTCCTTCAAGGTTTTGTTCTGGAAAGTCTTCACCTGAATATTTCTTATTCTCCTCCATATCAGAAAATTCAGACCTGTTTGTTTGATTCTTGCTAGCTCTCCCCAATCTAGAGACCTCATCAGCACTAAAAATGCAGCATTCTGTGCTTGGCAATTCACGGTCATGGCACCCATTTAAATTAACCCTCTCTCTCAAAAAAAAAAAAAATATTGAAGGGCTATTGGAAAGCTTGGGAAATGCAATTCAAAGAGCTCAAGCAGCACATGATTTCTCATGTCCAGTCAGACCATGGTGGGTCCATTCAGTCTGAGTCTGACCCTGATCCATATCCAAGGCTACAGAGGATAGTACGGAAAACAACCCCAGAATGTACACGGCCCTTTGTGCAACAGTGTGTGTAGAGATGTGTGCGTGTCTATGGTTGGAGCTGGGGAAACAAAACAAAAACCAGACCACGTACAATGCAGTGTTAAGACCAATACTGCTCCGCAGTTAGAGTTTTAACATCAGGCTAGTGAACAGATCCCACCAATAGGAAAAGTTATTGGTGAGTCAGTAATAGAATAGGGGAGATCAAAGAGAGAACCCAGGATGGCTGGCTTTGGGTGGGCAATGCAGGGCAGCAGTTAAAGGCTAACTCTCATTGATATAGGCTGTTCCACATGAAAGGCGGTGTGGCTGAGTGACTAAAACCTGGGTTTGTTATACTAGAGATGTAAGTTTTCTTCCCAGCTCTGTGACTGTGTGCAACTGCTGTTAATTCATATGTAAAATTGAGGGCTGGAGCAGTGTGCTAATATTTACCTGCCTTTTAGGGCTGGGGCATGAGGTGTCAGCCCATGATAAGCGCATGGAAATATAATCAGTAGAAGTGAGATTTAAACTCTTGGCTCAGTGCATGTTCCACTAGGCTGGGGGTTATCATGTGGAGAAGTTGCTCTTATGTGTGTGCAGTGCTGCATGCCTGTACGATGGGATGGACAACCCGGGCCAACCAACCTGCAGAATGCCCGGTGCTGGTGAGGTGTGCTCCAAGTCAGGGATGTCTGGATCCAGGGCTCTGCTTCGAGACCAGCTGTAGATGAAATTAAATTGGGGGGGGGGTGTTATTTGATAGAACACTTCCCGCTGAATGCATGTAAAGGTCCAGGCCTGCCACACACTGTGTATTTGGAAGAGCTTTTGACAAAATTGCAACATGTGGAGGCTGATCCATTCTGTATAATGTATGTGGGGTCAATGCAGTAACTGATAACAGGGAGCTGCAGGGATAGCTCCATGTGGGAGGGGGGTGGGGGATGCATGTTTCCCTCCAGTACAACTGATTTAATTTGCAGCAGCAATTAGTCCATATTGTTTACTTTCCTCCTTAATACTTTCCCATAGTCTCCTGGTATTCGAATTGCTCATAAGGTCATGCCTGGCTTGTTCAGTGGCTAGAAGATGGGGTGTGTGTGACGGGGCGGGGGGTCTCCACAGACTCCGGAGCCTAGTCTGCGGCATGCAATTCAGTCTCAGCATGTCTCTCTCAGCAGCAGCAATGCGACCCCTTTTGTGGATGAATCTGTAATTAATTCCACCCTGTCAACAGCTCTCCTAGAGATGAAGCAGCAAGTGTCAGAGCTTTTGTGAACTAAATGCAGTGATGGGCCCCTCCCTGCTTTCCCCCCAGCAGCTCTGGGGAGAGGGGTAATTAATTCCACACTGTCCCTGATTCTCCTCTCATAACACCGGTTGGATGCCAAGCTGACGCCACCACCATCCGTGCACTTGCTCCTGATTCACACCAGGATCACTCAGAGGAGGGCCAGGTCCTTTGTGCTCCTTGGGTTTTGGTTAGTTAATTTGCTATGTGGCTGGTGAGAGGGGCTGGCGCTGACAGCTGCAGGGGGAGCAGCTGGGAGTCCAGTGGGTCTGCCCTGCTTCTCATTTACACCTGTATAAAAGAGTATCTTCCCGGAAGCCAATGGGCCCCATTCTCCACTGCTCTGTGTAACCCACTTGTCAATCTGTCTCTCTCTCACATGCTCCCACGGCTGCCTGCTGCTGCTCCCAGCCAATAGACCTAGTCAATGGATACTGACCGCAAAGGGCCCTTCCGTCACGAGGAGCGAGAAAGCGGTTATGTCTTTGTGGCATATTCGCTCCTTCCCCTGTTTGCTGAGGCCGCAGGCAGAGGAGCGGTGGCTGTTGTCATGTGGACACCTGTGCGCTATAAATCTACTGAGACTCCCCACTCGTTTCACCTGAGGCCTGATCAGCAGCTGCCACTGAAATCAATGGCACTTAAGGGTACCCAGCCTCTTGCAGGATCCAGCTCTTAGACCTGAACTCTTCATGGCAGGTTGTCCCCAGCGGAGGGCTTGGGCCTTTGGGATGTTCTCTCTCCTGCACAGAGCTTATGGTGCAGCTTAGGAAATACCTTTTGCTGTCAGGCTTTTAAGTGCTGCTAGGCTCCTGTAGGAAGGCAGTGTTGCCTAGTGGCTAAGACACTGAACTGGGACACAGGAGGCTTTGAGTGCTTGGGCATGTCATTCCCACTCTCTGCACTGCTGTCAACAGGGTGGAATTGCTCCTCTTAGTTTTTAGGTGTCTAGTCTACTTAGATTGTAAACTCTTTTGGGGCAGGAGCTGTCAACAAATGAAGTAGCCCAGTGATAAAAGAAGCACAAATGTCCCATGATAAGGGAAGATGGAGATACAGAATAAGAATACATAAGTGGATTTTGCCTTGTGTTTCCAGATGATAAGGTTTAAAGTTAGCGTTATAATAAAGTGGCTAGTGTGTATGTGCACCACTGCCATCTGCTGGACAGCATTGGAAGGATTCAGTTGCATGTCACAGACTCTATACTGCTTATGTCTAAAAGTCTTTCTCATATAGCTCAAGCCACATAGGCCTTTTAGAGCAGAGTTCCAGCCCTGCTGACACCCTGGAGTTCCAAGTAGCCGTGGAGCATTGCAGAGTGACAGCCGTGAAGTTGCTAAGTGGTCATGGATTTATTATTGCATCGCTATTTGCTGATTTATCTGCAGAGCCATCGTGTTATTATTTCTGGCCCATTAGCAGCTGGGTCATGGCTCTGATACCTGATCTGGGTCATGAATGAGTAGGAGACAAATCTGGTGAAAATCTGTATCTCTTGCTGAAGTGTCATTTCCTTTTGTTAGTTTTGCATAATGAAGACTAATCGCAGGGGGACAAAGATTAACCTGTGTTGTGATTTCCGGCTGGATGAGTGGCAATGAGAAATGGCAGTTCAAGTGACAGAGCTTTAGGCAGGTGAAATAAACTGTGTACCAGCAACCAGCCCCAGTGCTAACCACTGCAGTCAGAAAGTTGCGTTAGTACATCTATATTACTATGTGAGGAAAAATGATGGACCTGGGATGAAGTCACAGAACTGGGAATCAGGAGATCTGGGGTCAGACCATCCATTTGGGAGTAATGAAAAAAATGGGCAAGGGGAAAATACTCATTTTAATGACAAGAAAGTGTAACATGCCCCAATTTATTCCATCTACCATCCGCATCAGTCTCCAAAGTGAGCAGCCACTTGTAGTGTGATTTAAGTGAGGGTGAATGTTCCCCATAAGGAAGAGGCAATGCATACCCCAATGCTGCAAAAGTATCATCATTTACAGCTCCCGGAGACCCAGCAGATGTCTGTAACCACAGCAACCAGTTAAAACACGAAGGCTCTCTATTATGCATAGCACAGAGATCGGGGCAGCTGATAGTATCAGCAGAAGCAGGTAGACAGACAGCATGAAAGATTAACGGAAAATGGGAAAACAGTCCCTGATCCCAGGAGAGATTAGAACCCATCACAGCTGAGGCCAACCCAAGGTGTAGGCAGAGAAAAGCTCAACTGACTTGGAGGTGAATGTGCAATTCACCTGCATGTCCTGTGCCTAAAAACGCTGCACAAGTAGTATTGGCCCTGCTGTACCAATGCATGCCTGTTAGCTCTGGGTGTTGCTCTTTCTTACTGATACAAATGTGGGGCAGAATGACAGAGTCAAAAAGTCCGCCATACAGAGCAACGAACAGGGATCTTAGCTGTATCCACTATCTGACCCAGCTGCAAGAGATAATTCGAGGAAGAGAGAGGTGAGCGTAAGTGGCTGGCACAAGCCCTTGCAAAGGGAGAAACTGTAGAAGGGGTGCTCCTGTTCTGGGCTCTCTGGTGTGTTATGCTTTCCCGTATGTATGTTCAGTCAGAATGAGCTTTATTTTATATTAACCAGGCAACCCATAGAGGAGAGGGGTGAAAGAAAAATTTCAGTGAAAGACCATTGTGTGTGCGTGTGTGTGTGTCTTCTAACAGTCTGCACTGAACAGAATACAAAATGGCTGCCTGTGTCCTCCATCTAGAAATGCAGAGTGGCTGTACACAAAAATAAGAGCAAATCAGAACAGTTCCAGTGCGTTGCTCTAGCCGTCGCACACGGCAGTGGGCAACAGGTAGGAAGGAGGGAGAGACTGAAGGTAGGGGCACTCCCACAGTGGCTATGCTAGGAGTGGGAGTGAGAAGGTAGCAGTGGGGCCTTCTACAGTGGTCATGGGACTGGGGAGAGAGAGAGATGGGGGAACTCTAAGATGGGGCTGATTGCAAATCCCATCACTGCCCCTTGTGCTGTGACTTTTTGTGGCCCAGGCATCAGCCTCCACCACCCTTTTCCTGTTGGCCTGTGTGCATGCTTTGGTTTTGGCTGCAGAGCAATTGCCTACGTGAGCCATCTGCTGGGAGCACTGACTGCTTCACTGTCAGCACCGGTGGGCTTGAGAGCTGACTCCAGGGATGCTATCTTCTTTCACTACATTAACTGCAGGTGGAAGCTGAGCTCCTGGGGTCTCCTCACTCACAGTTACTCACACACACACACACACACACACACTCTTTTTCTCTCTGCCCACTATAGATGTATTTGCTTCAGGGCAGATACTGGCACACGTGGCCATGTGACTTCCCCGCTTCTCCAGCCGGAGGTCAACCAACCGCACTGGCCCCACCATGATACCAACCGTCAGGCGAGGCAGTGCTGCTTTGTAGCTCCTGCACCACAGCCGGAGCTGCACCCAGGGGCTCCTTCAGCCCCAGGGAAGAGAAATGACAGGTGTAGGGCTGGGCTAGGAAACCTGTCAAGATTGGCTGTCTGCCAGTTCAAGTATGGCCCAGCTCATTAGGGACTGCAGGTTGTTGCAGGTTGTTACAGGCTGGGGGCGGTTTGAAGAGTGCTGCTACTCCTGGTTTACCATGATGTAAGTGAGGGGAGGATTGGGCTAAATGTCTGTTTGCTCTATCAAGTGCCAGGCGTACCTGTGGCACTCCATACACGTATTCAATAAGGAGCTAATTCACCCCGCTGAAATACAACCGGTACCTAGCCGCACTCTGCTTTGGATCATGAAGCGGAGCATGCCGTATTCAAGTGAAACCGCAGGGAAATTTGGGTGAACAGAATGCAATTACCTACATTGGAGTTTGGCCAGAACCCCAGAGCTAAGGCTTCAGATTCGTTATGAAAAGTGCAACGCGATCTTTAATGACCATTAGCACTCAAGATCTGTTTTACAGCATCTACTGCTGCCTAGTGTCCCATAGCAGCACACCACAGTATTGGATCTGTACTGACTCTGGGGGACAAGAGGTTTCCTGCAGCAGCCTGATCTTCCCTGGACCTTTCCTAGCTACATACTGGCCAGGTCCACCCCTGCTTAGTTTGTAATTCTGGCCCAAGATGGCAAGGCACCAGCCATACACCTTCTGCCACCTCCTCTAGAAAATAGCACACTTTCCCCGTGGGATGCCAGAAGACAAATGGCCTGTGAGGTATGTCCTGAACCAAATAACGACCTCTGCGCTGGGGAAAGTGGGTCAGCTGTTCGGCAGGTGTAATACAGCAGGTGCAGTGGGGAGATTATTCGGAACCTCGGGAACTTTGAGAAGCTTGGGCCACACCTACGCTACAGGGACTCTACTACAGCGCCCTGGCAATGTTGGCGTAACCCCATAGCATAGACGTGGCCTACACCAGCAGCAGGGATTTGTCCTCACTGCAGGAACAGTACCTCCCTGAGCAAAGGCAGCTAGATCGATGGAAGCATTCTTCTGCTGACATACTTGTGTCTACACTAGGGACGGGTCAGCATAGCTGCAGCACTCGGGTGTGAATTTTTCACAGCTTGCACCCAGTCGCTACATCAACTTAAGTGTAGACCAGGCCTTCGAGAGGACGCTGGGCCAGATCCTCAGCTGGTGTTAATCAGCCTGGCTTCATTGCAAGCAATGGACCCACATTGATATACACCAGCTGAGGAGCTGACCCTCTGCTTTGGCAGACAGTTGTGGGGCCACTCTAAGAAGCAGACTGAAGTAGAGCATCTTTTATCTCTGCCTCATAACTGTATTGTTTCCTTAGGGATGGAAGGTAGAAATGTTTACGGCCCAGCTGGTGAAAACTGGCAGAGCCCCATTGACTTCAATGCTGATTTTCCCCAGCTGAGGATCTGGCCTGTGTTTTATAGTGTCCTCTCCCTCTCCCCTTCGTGCTCTTGGTTAGTATTACTCGGTGCCACCTTATTATCTCCAGTAAACAGGATCTTTACCCTGCTCCTTCTGGAGAGTCTTGCGCTAATGCTGGAATGTTTCCCTCCCAGCTTCTCTGCTCAGCCCTCTTGCTGCTGCTATCTGAGGCCACTTCAGTTCTATTCTGCCTCATCCCTCTCGAGCCTGGAGGCCCTGCATAGCCAGCAGACCCATTCTCCTTCCACCCCCACCCACCCCATACCCCCACCTCACGCCATTCCCATTTCCAGAGCTGTTCCTGCACTGTGCGTCTCAGTTCTGCTTACTTCTCCCATTCCTTGTCACCCAGCGTGTTCCTCTCCTCCTTTGCCTCTTTGTTTCTCTCTCATCCTCCTTTCTCCTGTTTGTTTTCTTTCTTGTGTCCATCACATCCTCACTTTTCTCTCTTCTGTCCAGCCCTCGCTATCCCTCCCTCTCCTCTTCTGCATTCTTTCATTCTGCTTCTGAGTCCTCTCCCACATGCTTCCGCACCTCCTCTCTCCCCTCCATCCATCTCCCTTTCCTTCCTCTGAGCTGTAGGCTCCTTTTTCCTTCTGCCTTTGTTAATTGCTCTCTCGTTCTCTCCCCCCCTGGGGGGGGGAGAGCCTCCTGGCCCTGCTCACTTTCAGCATGCCTCTCTTGCCCTTCTTTTGTTTCCCTCCCCCACGGCTTCATTTAAAAGCGCTATTTATTACATTACACCCTAACATGAAGTCTCTCCCCCCCCCCCCCCACTGCAGATGGCATCTTTGTTCAATCCAAGTCCTGTTCTCTGCCAAAGAATAACAATGAACTCTGGAGCTGCAGAGAGACAGAGAAAGCCCATCTCTGTGTTTCAAGAGACGTCTCTGTCTCGGGGGCCAAAATAACTTCACTTGTTTTATTTATAAACTCACAGGGACCGGGAGTGACTGGCATACAGATGTTGCCCCAGCTGGGGCTGTTGATCGTACACGGGCCTGGTGTGATTTTTGGGCCCACAGAGAGGTTGGATTTTCCTCCAGTTCGGGTGTTCGGCACAGTCTTTGATGCTTTTGAAGTGAGAGGCTGTGTCCGGCTAGGTTCCCTGTTTATGGCAGATGTGCAAAGGCGCAGGACTCTGAATTAGCTAGGAAGCAAACTCCGGTAAAGGGGAGGACTGGCTGGTGATTGTCCAGAGTTAGGGATGAGGGAGACCAGTTCAGGGTAAATAAGAACCAGCCCAAAACATTGGCAAAAAGCATCTCTGGGAGGAAGGATAGTGATGTGATTAAACTACAAGAATGGAAGTCAGGAGTCTAATTTTGGCTCTGCTACAGGCTCGCTTGGAGGTTGTGTGCCTTATTTGTGCCTCAGTTTCTCCATCTATTTGAGGAGGAAGATAAAGTTATTGACATTAGAGGGAGGTCCCGAGGCCACAATAATGCCTGTGAAGTGCATTGAGATCCTTGAATGGGACATGCTATAGAGACGCCAAGTATTTATAATACCAATCCAAATCAGAACTTTTTTGAGGTCTTATAAAGTTCCAATAAATCCCTTCTCCACCGTAGTAACTTTCCCTTTCCTGTCCCTCTGCAGGTGGTTCAGGCCCCGATGGAGCCTAAGGGTCTAAATACTTATTAGGTGCTTATCATTACCATCGGTAGAGGTGGTAGCTCCTATTGTTGTCGTTTGTTGTGTCTATGACAGTCAAGGCCCAGTCAGGAATCCGAGCCCCATTGTGTTAGGCACTGTGCCAACAGCTGGTGAGAGGCAGCCCTGCCCCAAAGAGCTTACAGGCTAAATAGATGTGACAGACAACGTGAGCGAGAAAGGAATTATTATCCCCATTGTACAGCTGGGAATGAAGGGCCAGGTATTCAAACGAGCTCAGCACCAAGCTTTTCAGAGGTATTTAGGCACCCCAAAGATGCAGATAGGTGCCTCATGACATTTGTGCCTAGACACACAGCTCCCATTGAAATCAATGGGTGTGAGGCACCTACATTCATAGACTTTAAGGTCAGAAGGGACCATCGTGATCATCTAGTCTGATCTCCTGCTTTATCTGCAGCTGTAGGTGCCTAAATATCTTTACAGATCTGGCCCCAAAACAGGAGCACACAGTAGCTCCCACTGAGAGGTGGTGGGGGTGGGAATCCACCCATTTTCCCCTTCTTGAGACAATGTGCTGCTGTGTGAGGAGCACCTCAAAAAATCTGGTCACTTAATTTAGCTCCTGAAATAAGAGTTGGGCATGGATAAGTTTCTTTGGGAAAAATGATCATAACTGGCAGAGCTGGGAATTGAACCTGGATCTCTCAAGCTCCCCGTAACCATTAAAATCAGCAGGAGGTACAAGTTCCCATTGATTTCCACTCCCTCCTTTCCTGATGTTTCTAGCCCAACCAGAAGCTGGAGTTTCCGGTTCAGACTCCCATGATCAGGCACCTGGCCAGCAGGGCCGGCTTTAGGCCGATTCCCCCGAATCGGGCCCAGCGCCCTAAAGAAGAGTGCCTAACGTAGGCGCCTTTTTAATTTTTACTCATCCGGCGGCAGTCCGGGTCTTCGGCGGCACTTTGGCGGCGGGTCCTTCACTCGCTCCGGGTCTTCAGCGGCATTTCGGTGGCGGGTCCTTCAGTGCCGCAGAAGACCTGGAGCGAGTGAAGGACCCGTCGCTGAAGTGCCGCCGAAGACCAGGACCGGCGCTGGGTATTCGAATCGGGCCCCACACTTCCTAAAGCCAGCCTTGCTGGCCAGCAACAGTCTATGATAAAAAGCTGCGATTTGCTGGGGATTTTCCAGCAATGCTAGAAAGTCATGAGTGGTTTCTTCTTGTCACTAGAGCCCTGATGTAAAAGCCCAGCCTTAGAATTGTTACCCAGTGGGTGTATTTTATACTCTCTGATAACTGAGTCTGAACAAAGCTCCCCACAGATGCCTAATGTAAACATCAGCTTTATTATTTGCAAACAGCCATCCTTTCTCATTTGATATGCTCACTCTCAATTTCTCTCTCTCTCTTTTCCTCTGTCAATGTCTCTCTCGCTCTCTTTGTCATCTTCCTAAGAAATAAGCAACCTGGGAATTTTTCAAGCCATTTTGCTGTACCAGGGGGATGGCAGAAATCTCTTCAAACACCCTCACAATCTACATGTCACGTCCAGGCCTCAAAGCAAGTTGGAGCTGATGAGCTCTGGCATTCTCTCCCCTCAGCAGGCGCCTGAGTGGCCTGCGCTGCTTCTGAAGTAAAACCGAACATACATAAATAAAAAAGAGCTACTGGAAGAAATTAACTAGAGGAGAGGGCAAGGAAATGGGAGGGGGAAGGAGAGAAAAGATGATCTTGTGCATAAAGCATTTGACCAGTACTCGGAGGAGCTGCATTACATTTCCAGCTTTGCAACTGACTTCCTGTGTAAATTTGGGCAAGTCACTTATGCTGCTGTTTTGTGCCTGACATCACAGCATGGGCAATAAGACTGTCAAAGCCTGTCACCGTGAGTGGGAAGGAGCGGACCCTTTACTTACGCAGCCAGGCATCACTTCACCCACTGCTGAAATGCAATCAGCTCTGGGGCGAGATTCGGCAGCTGTTTTAAAGCACACAACAACACTGCATGAGAATTTAGCACAGGAAATTAAGATATATGGTTTAACTGAAACTGCAAGGGGTTATGTGTAGATAGAATGTAGGAACAACCTCTATTCTAAGGCTAACTATACAATCTTACACATCTATAGATTGCCTGTGTGCGTGTATGTGTGTTTACGTACTCGCAGGGACAAATAAGAGACGCATACAAGGATATGTAAAACTAAACTAGGTAAAACGCTAGTAAATGTGTAATAATTAACCCACGTATCATAATAAGCAAACCCTGCTGTGTTCCCAATGCAACAGGGAATGAGAAATTAAATCTATTTTTATCTATTGTATTGTAATAAATTTACTAGGTTGTTCAGTTTGATGGGCAATCAGGTATGGTTGATATCTACCTTAAAATGTATATAAAACTGTGTATGTTTTAACTGTATTACTCTCCCCCACACTTTGTATGCTTTTTATCTTTTTAGATGCTAGGCTCTTTAGTGCAGATGCTGCATGTGTGTGCACACAAGGATGCATGTATGTGGACAATGCCATTTTATGTGCTACCAGACTACTACTACTAACGCTGTGTTGGCAAAGGGAGGGGTTAGATAAAGATGGAAAAGATCAATTCAGCTAACTTCTGTGAGAAGACAGCTCTCTACTTGTATGTCTATGGATGGAGGCAGACGTAGATAGCACCTTAGCAGAGGTAGCATGGTCTAGTGATTCAGGGACCTGGATTCTGTTCCTGGTTTCAGCGCTGATCTACTGGGCAAGTCCCTGGACTTCTTTATTTCCCCTCCCACCTTTTGTTTTGTTTATTTACATTGTGAATTCTTGGGGCAGGGGCTGTCCCTGACTGTGTTTTGTGCAGCGCCGAGCACTGTGGGTCTCTGACCGTGGTGGCGGCCTGTGGCTGCGACTGAAATGTTAATAAGTATCCCCAGAGTTAAGTGCCCAGCTCCCTGGAGGATGCAGTTCCGCACAGTGGCACTCTATAAGGTGCGTCCAGCAGTGACTCCTGTAAAACTCAATCGTTCTCCTCATGAACAAGCTCTACAATGCTGCGTATTGCTAACAAGCCAGCACGACTGGCTGCAGAGAGATTTGGAGGTGATGGAGCCTTGTTCTACTTCTACCCAGGGGCTCCTGAGCTGAGAAGCGGGGGGGGAGGGGAGAGCCCTTCCTCATCATTTATATGCCCTCAAACATGCACATGCACAAAATCAAATTAACTACAATAGCAATTTAGCAGATTCCTCCCTCCTGCCTTTGAGTCGTCCCTCCCCCTCCTTACACACACTCCCCTTCTCCTCCTGAGCTCCCACTAGTGAATTGGATTAGTCACATTCTTAATTAACTGTGCCAGTGCGAGCTCTATTAGGTATTAAATGTTTGTCACAATCCAATTAAAAAATCCATCTCAGCAGGGCAGGTTTTCCAGGCGGCAGCTCGCGGGGCTGTGTTTACAGCTCTCTCAGCTGGCAATTGGGAACATGAGGCTGGGCCACTGGGGAAGGAGCTGCTGGGTCAGAGTGACAGGTTTCATTTCCTCCCTGGGTGATGGGAGCAAATGCTCTCTGCTTTTTCCCTTTACACCCGTCCGAGCACTCCGCAGTCATGTAGACAGGGCTGCAGCCCCCGTGACATGCGAGTATGAAGATCAGGGGGTCATCCTCAGTACCCCACAGATAAAGGCGTCCTCTCCTCCCCGACCCATGGAATTGCCTGTCTCGAAATGTTCCCTGGTAATCATGACCTGGATGCTGTCACGTCCACAGTTTAACGGCGGGAGGGGATGTCTCAAGGCAGCTCCAAGGAGATTTTGCCCCAGTCTAGCAGGATGGGGAGGGAAGGTGAGAGGTACAAACGGAGATGATTAGCTGCCTTTCCTAACTAGGGCCTGCTGGGCTGTCTGCCTTTAAAGCTTCCTGGGCCAGATCTTTAGCTGGTGTAAACAGGTATAGCTCCATTTATGTCAATAGAGCTATGCTGATTTACACAAAGAAGAGCGGGGCCCTTGTTCCAAGAAAAGGCTAACCCAAGATCATCCTAAATGCTCACAATAATCCTGGCTCTCCATACTCTAGCTTCTTTTCTTTCACCCCATTTATTCTCCTGACTTCTTCACGGCCAGTTTTACCATATTTACCCGTCCGGGGCCCACCAGGATATAAAACACCAGACCCATCTCCTTTCTCTCTCTGACACATTAAAGCTGAGCACTTTTAATAGAGCCAGCCGAAGGACAACACTTCTGTTTCATGGTAACTTTCAAGCTTTTGAAATTTGGTTTCATTCCATGTTGGAACAAAACCAAAACCTGTCGCATGATTTTGCAAAAAATGGAATTGCCAAAATGTCTGTTTTTCAACTGAAACCTGAGGTGTCCCTTTATAGTGCGGGGGGTTAAGCCACTTACCCAAGATGTAGAAAACCTAAGTTTGAGTCCCTGGTCACCTGATCAAAGCAGAGACTTTTATCCCAGAATCGGGGGCATTGTTTTGTTTGTTTTCATCATTGGAATTTTCAGCAGGAAATTTCAATTTTTTGTTGAAAAACCAAACACCCCGAAACCAAATTTGTTTGGCCGAAGGCTGCTGGAAGCTGAAAAGCTTCAGTTGTGGGGTGGGGGGGGTTAAAAGGAAAACAGACACGTTCCATGAAAATTTTTGTTCGGTTTGTTTTCAACCCAATTTTCCATCAAGGGGGTGGGTAGTCTTGACAAATTTTCAACCAGCCCCAGTGTGTTTGCAGGTCTGTGAAGAGGAGATCAAGTCATTCATTGGACAGGGAGGCAGCATCTGTGCGAGATGGAATGTGTGAATTTTAATGGCTCTTCAACCATGCTTGATGAGAGACCTGAAAATAATCACAAACGTGTTCATTCACTTTCTGTGTTGATCATCAGGATACAGTTGAACTGACCTGTTGACATCTCAATATGTTACTATGGTAGAGATCCTAACAGTGACCATGTATCCAACCATGGGGACCATCTGCTATCTGGTTCCTCTGGGAAAATTTCCTCTCCTTCCTGTTCTTGTTATAAATGGCCCTGAGACACAAAGTTTGGATGCAGAGCCAAACCTCCTGTAATTGTAGGGCTTCGCATCCAGGTTTGCTTTGGGCCAGTTTCTAGAGCTGTAGGTTACTACAGGTGGAACTGCTGTGTTACACTCGATATCTTTAAAACTGCTAGCAAAAAAATCTCTCTCTCAGCTTGCATGTGGCTGGTGCTCTGGGAAATGGCAGCATTTTGAGGGTTAATAGCCTTTGGGAAGGGCCTTTGAAACTTGCATCTATGGCCTAAGAGAGAGCGAGAGAGGGAAAGGGAAGCTTGCAGTTGGGTATTGCTTTTGGCTTGGCTTTATCTTCTTGTATTCAAGCTTCTTGGAGAAACGTAGCTGTCCTGTCATATGGGGTGGGGGGAGAGAGGCATATAGGACCAAGAACAGCTATTACTGAGTCAGTATTTTAAAGCAGATCTGGGAAGAATGAGCTGTCTTCCCTCACCCATCTACTTTGAGTGCTGTGACCTGGCTCAAAGATGGTGGATGAAGGATTTGGTGGAGGCAGAAGAGCTGGCGTGAGCTAAGTTTGCTGTCACAATTCTTTTTCGTTCCAATTAGCCCTGCTTTGGCCAAGTCCCTTCTGTGTCCATGCCCCACACTGTGGTCAGTAGTACTATGCTACTCAGTAGACCTGTCCAACTTTTTTGTTGGGGGGGGGGGTGGAAACAGCTTCCCAAAGGAAACTCAACTTATTTTGGAAAAATGTCATTTCCTTACAGGGATTTGGGTGACTTTGATGAAAAATTGAAAAGGTTTCTGTTTTTTGATAAAATTCCCCATTTTCAAAAACCAAACATTTTTCAGGGTAAAAAAAAAAGGGGGAATTTTTCTCACACACACAAATTTTTTTTAAAACATTTTCCATGAAAAACCATTGCAAGTGAGAAGTAAGAGGGAAATCAAGCCCACATAGTTTAGTTGTAGCTCAGATCACAAGTAAAATGAGTTTACTAGCCACAGTGCCCCATAGCTCCATAAAGATTTCCTCCTACCTCAGAAGCTCACAGCACAATTCCGCACTATTGAGTGTTTCATCTCAGGAGAAGCCCAGAGACTAGTATAATTGCAGGTCAAGTCTGAGGTGTTTTGGCAGAGCTGTGTATTGCCTAATATGCAATAGCAGGGGCCGCGGGAGATCAGGACTGAGATGCATCAGCAGAGCTGTTCAGCCGACCGGCACTGGAGTAGCAGGAAATGCTGTAGTTCCAGATTCAGGTGCCTTGACAGAGCTGTGCGGGGGAAGGTTGCGCTGTCTGTTTTTTCTCCAAGCATCCCCAACATCCCATGATCATTTTTAAGGTTGATGTAGCCGGTGAAGTTTGATGGGCATGAACCAGTTGTCATGCACATTCACAGGCTGTATGCTCCCAAAAGGCTCTTAAGGGGAAAGAGAAGCTAGTTAAGGGAGTCTGGGTGGAAGCACTACTTTTAAATGGAAGCAAAGTCCCATCCACTAAGTGACTGAAAGTCTGAGAGCTTCACTTAACGTCTCAGTTGTCACTCCCTGAAAAGGAAAGCCAGGACAGGCTGTAGGTTTTGATATTGACACTCTTTAAGTGGTAACATCTCCAATTCTCAAGGCAGAAGTTGGAGGCAAGAGAAACCAGGGCCGCCCAAAGGGGGGGCAAGTGGGGCAATTTGCCCCAGGCCTCGGGCCCCGCAGGGGCCCCGCGAGCCCTGGCCTGGCAGTGGTCCGGGTCTTCGGCGGCATTTCGGCAGCGGGGGGCCCTTCAGTGCTGCCGAAGATGCGGAATGACTGAAGGGCCCCCCCCCCGCTGAAATGCCGCCGAAGACCCAGACCGCCGCCGGGTGAGTACAAGCGCCGCAGCTCCCCCGCTTTGCTCCAGGCCCCCTGAATCCTCTGGGCGGCCCTGAGAGAAACCTAGTTCATTTAGTTAGGGACTATGTTATTGTTACAGTCCAGCCTCATTTTAGCTTCCTTCTTTCAAGCTGGGCTCAGTTGCCTTCTCTAAATTTGTATAGAGCCCATTCCTGGCGATAGACTCCGTTCGTACACTGCATCTTTTAAATCTGGTTTTCCCGCATCCAGTGGAGATTGTTTTAAATGAAACATCAGCAGTAATATCCCAAATGTGGTCTGACATGACAGTCTCTGATGCAAGCTACTCACTAATATAAGTGGAATCCAGGGAGATGACTCTAAGCCCTGGAAAACATAAACACTTAAAATAAGAGTAATTTGGGGGTGGTGAAAATTATTTAATTTATTTTACCCTTTGTGGAAAAGATCTGCCCAACTGCACTGTGCAGCCAGGCAGCTGGTGGGTTTAGGAATTAGAGCTCTTCATCCCATGGTCCTTGCAAATTCTCAGAACTTGTAAGAGTGCCACGGTCCCTGTGAGGAATGAATTAACAGAGCTCATTTCTGTAGCCTAGTTTTGGAGTTGTTCCCTTTTTTTTTAAAATGCATTCATGGCCTGATCCACCATCCATTGAAATCAACAGGCTTTAGATCAGATCTACAGATGTTGAAGCTTGATCTCTCCCCATCCCAGCTGTAATGTTATCAGATTTCTCAAATTAAACAGGAGTTGTCATTCTGGGCCAGTCCAATTGCCCATCTAGTCCAGTATCCTTTCTCTGACAGGCACCAGTAACAGCTACTTCAAGGGGAAATGTAAAGCACTGAAATGTAAAGGAGTTTGGTAATCAGCTTATGCCCTAAAGCATGATACTACGGTGATTGGTGTTCTATAACTATCTAAGACAGACAGGCTGATAGATAAAATAAGGATTACTGTCCTTTATACATTTTATTATCCTAGCTAGTGCAACTGTGAATATTATTCATATAAATATCTCATCCAGTTTTACTATTTCCAAGCTCTTATCCTCCATAATATCTAGTGCCAGTGAATTCCACAGGTAAATTATGTTTTGTGTAAATGTTTTGTATTTTAGGTGTTTCAGTTTCACAGGGTGGTCCCTTGTTCCTGGATCATAAGAAATGGCAAACAGGAGCTACTGATTTATCTCCTCTATACCACTCTTTATTGTAAATACCTCTATCCTGTTGCCTCCTAGACATTTCATCTCTAAGATGCTATTATTTTTGCACTCTCTTCATATGAGGATCTTTCTATTGTTCTACTAAAATTGCTGTTCTCTGGAACTTTTCTGTTCCTGCTCTATTGTTTTTGAGAAAAGATGACCAAGATTGTGCACACTGATGCCGTGCCATTGATTTATAGAATAACATTATAATATTTTTCTGTTTTTCCCTTTTCTTAATGCAGCCAAATATCATGCTTGCTACTGCATGGCATATTTTTCCCTGAGTGGTTACAGCTCATTTAGAACCCATCAGTGTGTATGAGTAGTTCAAATTGTTCCTTACCTTGCACTTGTCGGCATTGAATTCCATCTGCATCGTGTCATCCAATTTTCGAGCTTTATTAAATCCCTCTGAAGTTCCTCACAATTCTCTCTAGACACAACTGCTCTGAATAATGTTCTGACCTACTGCGGATCATTGGGGCACCCCACTGTTAATCTAGTTCCATGCTGAGAACTGATCATTAATCCTGCTCTTTGTCTTCTGTCTTATAGAGACAAGGTGAGGCAATGTCTTTTATCTCCTGTCTTATAGTCAGTTTCTGATCCAAGATAGAATTTTACTTCTCACCTTAGCTTTCTCAATAGCCCCTTGAGAGGGACTTTGTCAAAGCTTTCAGGAAAGTTCAGATAAATGGGATCTACCCGTTTTCCAGTAGACACTGTTCTGGAACAGAAGTTGGGCTGGTTTGTCCCTATCGAATTCAGCTGGGTGTTTTATTACTCTAGTCATTTTCTCAACTAATTTTAAAGCTTGCTGGGCTGTAATCCCCAGGATCCTCCTTTGTGCTTTATCAAAGGCTAAGAAAACCACCCGCCAGACTGCTGGGGTAGTAGTTGATGATCGGCGGCATATTGTTTTTAGCAAATTGGCTTCTTCATTCTTAGCGTTCTTCAGAACTCTTGGCTGAATCCCTTCTGGTCCTAGTGACTTATTGCCAATACACCAATCGGTTTGTTGTTACACCTCCATCTCTGAAAGTAACCATCTGGGAAACCTCCATCATGAATCCAGGGTGCTTCAGGAAGTGTGCTGCTTCCTCAACAGGTGGGGCTCTTCCCTCTAAGCCAGTATTGTCCCCACAATGCGCCTGCTTCGTATTAGGCAACATGAGAATGCTGGAAGTTTCATATCCTGGTTAGGGCTTGAAGCAGAGCCCCTGACCTTTCATGGAAATGAACAATCCCATGGCACTTTTTTTCAAGAATTGGGATGTCAGCTCTCTTGCCCTGGCTAAATTTAAATACACATTGCCTCTTTAAATCCCCCTGCTGGCTCAGTTGGATATAGCAGCCTTCACCTCCTGCCCTGAGCCATTTGCGTAGTCACCAGTGTAATGCGGCAATGAGCTGTTAAACAATTGCCGTGTTCCTCACAGCAGAGAACAGCTTAGCAGCATATAGCCCATTGGCGACTGCCAGTAGCAAAAATATGCAACTTCTGCAGAAGGGACACTAGATGGGGAGGGCTCCACAGAGAATTCTGTCCCAAGTAGCTGCCTGGCAGGTCTTTCCCACATGCTCGGGGTCTAACTGGTCACCATATTTGGGGTCAGGAAGGAATTTTCCCCTGGGTCAGATTGGCAGAGGCCCTGGGGATTTTTTGCCTTCCTCTGCAGCCTGGGGCAGGAGTCACTTGCTGGTTTGAACTAGAGTAAATGGTGGATTCTCTGTAACTTGAAGTCTTTAAACCATGATTTGAGGACTTCAGTAACCCAGCCAGAGGTTAGGGGTCTATTACAGGAGTGGGTGGGTGTGAGGCTCTGTGGCCAGCAGCGAGCAGGAGGTCAGACTAGATGATCACGATAGTCCCTTCTGGCCTTAAAGCCTCTGAGTCTTGCCTTGGCCAGGTGCAGACTCCCTGTGCCTCCCCTGGTGGAGCTGCTGTCTGTAGACTGAGTCCAGGTGGATCTGAGCTTTCCTCTAAGCTGATGTGTCTGCTGTGGGTTCTGGCTGGTGTCTGACTGATACCACAGCCCTCTTTCCACCCTCTGGTGGTGATAAAGCCGCTGTGCCCTGAGGTCGCATCAGGGGAATTCTCTGCCTTCCCTCCCTTGGCATGTTACCCGTTCAGTCAGCTTCAGATGAGAACAACTCTGAACCTGGCTGTCTTTCCTCAGCCAAAGATCTGAACCTGCTTCCTTTTGCCAGACAGCTGTGGATGGCAGGGGAGAGTGACAGGACCCCTATCTCCCCTGCTCCCCCTGCAGTGACGGCTGCTTCCTATCCTGCAGCTGCTATGTCTCTGCCAACCAGAAGCTCCTCGGAGGCTGACTGAGTTCTGGACAAGGAAAAATCCAGGCCCTTCAGTCCCTTCACTAATGGACAGCAAGATCCTCAATTTCCCACACCAGCGTGTGCTGGGCTAGGGAGTGCCTTCCGAATAACAGCGATGTGCTACAACGCATGGGACGTATCTAATCACAGCCTCCCACTGCTCGCAGAGAGGGAGAACGATGCCGTCAGGACTCGGGCTTGCCATGTGCAGGACTCTGAGCAAAATCAGCACCCCAGCCTGCTGCCTTCCCCTGCCGGTAGAGGATGGGAGGAGGGAATCCAGCGTGAAGTCTCCCCTTCTTACCACTGCCAGAAGCGGAGGTAGCTGGTGCAAACTAGAGTGACCACAAGACTGCTCTAACCACAAGCGCACAATTATTGTGCATGGCTCCTATTCAATAATAATATCTACCAGTGCCATGCTCTGTGCTGCCCCTCTGCTGGTGACACATGTCTCTCTTCATGCTCTCCTTTCGGTAGTGCCTTATTTCTACACAATTTTTCCCTTGCATGCAGACCATGGAAATGGCAATCTATTTGCCTTTGTGTAATCTAGAGGATTACATGTACATGAGGACAGCATCTGAAAGCCACCGAGGACTTGTGCAGAGAAGCAATACAGGAGGGATGAACAAGGGGCAAGGCAGCGGAGTAGATTATTGGCTGGCAAGGTGGGTCCCTCACCATCCACCCAGTGGCTGTCAGCAGAGAGGAGGGCTGTTTTTCAGGCTGATACCTGACCACTGCACAAGGGTAGATTGAGGGGAAACTTTACAGCAGTTGTGAATTGGGGAGTGACGTTTTTCCAGGGAGGTAATTTCTCTCTGCAGATGTATTTAGTGTTTGCCTGGGCTCACATACAGCCAGTTTAGAGCCTTTTATCCTTGTGCTAACGTTCTGCATTCCCTCAGCAGCAGCAGCAATTCAGAGATGTCAGTACCACTACTGCAGAGTCCAGGGAACAAACGGGTACGGTTACAAGGCACCCACCTTCAGCTTTTCCCATTACCCAAAGGCCCCCCGTCTGCGCTGGCGCATTTCTGGAGCGCAATCGACTGGAGAATCAGGCAGGGTTCACTGCTCAGTTGCACTAGGATTACCCAGGGGACTGCTGCTGCAGTGCTCGCTTTGAACATGCAACCTAGAATCATGTGTCCATGCTCATTTCTATCCTTTTGGGGAGCCTTGTGACTAGCGTATCTCATTGAAACCGCAGCAGAGTTGAGATGGTGGGGGGTGAAGATATCAGCAATGGAGTAGAGAGCCTCTCTACTCCATATCTCTGGATGGAATCTAGCCCAGTTAATGAGGACCTAGGTATCTGAACAGATATTGGAGGGCTATGGTTTGAGATGGCATCTCCGCTGAGTCTGGCGGACAAGCAATCCTATCACAAAACTTCTTCCATAGCTGGCTCTCTTGCTGGCAGTCAGAGCGGAGGGAATGAGGACTATTCTGTCCTGTTCTATATGGTTTCTCCCTGCACCTTTATCACCGTAGTGTCTGAGTGCCTTCCAATCATGCATTAAGCAATGTAACTAACATGTCACACGTGGTTCCCTCTCTGACATGCCCTCCCCAGGGGGAGAAATGTGGGTGTGGTGGAGTGTTGTGTTTTGATAGGGTTTTTTGGGGGGAGAGGTTAAATGTACACTCTGCTCTGTGTGTGCATACTAGGGAAGGCAGGTTGAAGGAGGGACACTTCCACTTGCAGGTGGTGAGGTTATTTCATGGACCTTAGTTCCTGGGGGAGCTCATTCCACAGTCTTGAGCCAGACCGGAGAAACCCCCATCTCCCGCACGGATGAGCGTCACCCTAATGGTAGACAGTTCCACTGTGCCAGAGGAGGGGAGTGATTGACCACCATCTTCATCCTGGTGTTTTAGGCTCTTCTAGATACGCTGTGCCCGGGCCATGATACCTTGAACATGATGTGCTATTCTCTGGGAAGCCAGCATAGAGCGCAGAAGACAGAGTTGCTGAGCTCTCAGTAGCCCATGTCACTGAAGAGATTGGCTGCAGCATTTTGTACCAAGTGGAGTTTCCTAAATGCTAAAGTCTTCATGCCCAGGTGTATTGTGTTGCTGTAATCCAGCTGAGAGGTGACAAATGGTCTAGGAATGGTCTATGTAGCCCTACCTTGTGTGCAGAGGACTGCACTAGATGGCCTATTGAAGTCCTTCCCAGTCCTACTCTTCTCTGAAGGCATGATTTAACTGAGACCAGGTCATTGTCCCCCAGGATGGGACAGAGGAGTCTAGTCAACCAGAGATGGTAGAATGTGTTACTCATGGAGGCTACAATACAAGAGCTTAGCATCAGCGAGGAATCCCAGGGCACTCCTGAGCTATAGACTGAACTGACCGATTATGGGCTGATGCCCAAGGGAGACTGCACCATGGCTGCAAACTCTTCACAATGCTTTCCTCTGCCCACCAGCATCACCTACAGTTCAGCTACAACCAGCTGTTCTGCACCCATGGGCTGATCTCGTCTGGAGAGTAGACGCCTCCCTCACTCCATTAAGGGGTCCCTTACACTCTGGTTGGTGGCACATTAGCTGGGGACAGCCCTGTTCATAAACCAAGGACTCTCTAGTCCAGGCCCGTTGGTCAGGCACCATTCCCCAGCATGGGCGCTCACCCGTATTTGTATAAAAACCTGATGAACCCAGCAGTCATGGAGGGGCCTTGAGCTAGCAGCAGTGAAGGGATCAATTCTCTGCTGCAGAATGGGCTCTAGAAAAGAGAGCCCAATGGGGAGTATCTCATTTGCACCGAAGGCAGAAAGCTTAATCCCTTTAAATTTCTCTTTATTGATTGCGGATTTACAGAGAAATCACTTTCTATGGAAATGCATTCGCGTCCTTATTCCAAGTGTATTAACAGACTGAGGGAGTCCTCTACCCGCCCAGCACTGGCACCGGTGCTGCTGACTGCATTAAGGAGTGCTTAGCACACAGCACTTGGCACAGTCCAGAGGAAATCCCAGAACACATCATCTGACCCTGACAGAGCTTAAATTGGCCACAAAGAACTGCCGAGTCGGCTATTGCCCAGTGATGGGATTCCATTAGTTTGCAGCAAACGTTAGTGGGCTTGGCATCGCTCCCTTTGCTGGGGGAAGAAGGGGATTTTTGAATGCTAGAGAGCAGAAGCAGAGTGGGTATGGAGGTGAAATGGTCAGAAGTCCCCCCGCTGGGTAGCATGCTTGCATGCATCAGTCCATTTCACATATGTCTACACTGTAAGAAAAGACCCATGGTAGAGAGTCTCACAGCCTGGGTCAGCTGAGTCAGGCTCGCGCTATGGGGCTAAAAATAGCAGTGTAGATATTCCCACTTGGGCTCTGAATCTGGTGAGGGGGTGGGGCAGCCACAAGGGGTTATGGTTTTGTTTGGTTTTTGCAGTGTAGTCATACTCTCGGAGGACAGTTGGGAATGTTAGGTCCTGATCAGCAATGCAACTGGCTGGTGTGGTGCTGATCCCCGACTGGCAGATATCCTAAACCCAAAAGATCAGTGGTCGGAAGAAAAGCAAAATGAACTCAGGTGGCTTAGTGCCAGCCCAGAATCAATGTAGACTGCATTCCCAGGGCACCTCCCGACATGGGCACTTCAGCACCATGGCTAGTAGCACCAGGTCTTGACAATAACAGGGGAGGACAGGGCCGGGGGTTGGTGCTGAACTCTGAGAGCCTGCACAATCTGTATTCTTTCAAGCCTTGCTCAGTCAGCTGATAATGGACTCTGGTGATGAACCTGTGGCAGGTGGAAATCCCAAACAGCTTCAACTACACCAATAAATGCACAGATCATGGGCCAATGCATTTGAATCTCCAGCTGCAACCCCCTACATCCTATAGCATTACCCGTTGTGTTCCTGACTCCACTGTGATTTAGAATCCCCGGTACCACCACCCTGTCAGGCAGGCAGTAGAGCTGGACTTCCTGCAACCAGCGGCTGTCTAGGACCCTCTAGGGAGTGGGGTGTCCTTTGAGAGCTCATGACAGCAAGCTGCTTACAAAGGGCCTGATTCTCCATTGCCCCGCCTCTTGTGCAGTGCCTTCGAGAAGGGCAAAGTGGGTTTAAAACCAGTCCGTGAAGCCAGTGGTGGGCCCTGGGGATACGGTGAACAAGAGCAAGGACAGACTCAGGGCCCCAGTGTCGTACAGTCGCTTTGCACAGACAGAGAGCACAACGTGGTGGGGAATCCGGTCCAAAGCTCTGCCAGGCACTTTCTACTCCTCTGGGATGTGCGCTGCTGGCTGCCCGTGAGGTAGGTTTGATTGTATTATAGAATGTATCTGCTTGAAGCCAGTCCGCAGCTCCGAGCTTGTACATATTTTACCTGGCTTGTATTTTTCAGATCTGCACCTTTGGTTTGGATTGGTTAGTGACACATCAGGGAGTGAATTTGCCCTGTGGGGGCACTGATTTCCCTTCCCCTCCTATGCAGGCAGGAAGCATTTCCTGCTGCAAACCTGCAGGTCTTCCTCTGCCTGCCCCACCTGTGGCTGTTCCACTGAACTGCCATCTTTGGGGATGGGGTAGTCCCAAAAGGCCGCCTCCAATGCACACTCACATCCACCAGGCTGATCCGCTGGGGACGAGGGGAAAAGGAGATTCCAACATGTTATTGATCCTGAGAGCAGAGCATCTGCTACTTTTTGAGGACTTGCTTTCAAGCAATCAATGAAATGTGTTTATCAGAAAAGCATGTTTGACCCAGACAAGTGTTTTTAGCAATGTGAACAAACCAGGCGAGAGGGAGGAAGAGATAAGCAGGGGGGAGGGGGGAGAAAGCCAGCAACACAAAGGAATGTAAGAGAGAAGAGAGGGAGGAGATGGAAGGGGAAGCGCTCAGGAGAGATAAAGGAGTGAATGTGTATGAAGTGCTTTGAAAGTATACAGCGCCGTGGAAGTGCTAGGTATTGTCATTGCAGTTGGAGACAGAAGCACAGAAGACTGGAGGGAAGGAGAGGGAAGGTGAAAGGAAGAATTCAAAGGAATGGGAGAGGGGGAGGGAGAAGAGTTTAAAAGGGCAGATTTAGGCCTTGTCTACACACACACACATTGTAGTGCCTTATCTATACTGGTAGTGTAGACACAGTTATAGCAGTTGAAAGAAGGCTTATCTTGGGATAGCTATTCCAGTAGCATATTCCCCTTCCCTACAGGTATAAGGCACCAATCTGATTGCATCCATGCTGGGGGATGTACTGGTATAATATAGCATTAAAAATCACACCTCTAATGGACATAGTCAAGCTGTGTAGGCAAAACCTTAGGCGCCTACAGGGTTAATTTAAAGTGGTTTAGTTAACCCAGTGAAAACCCCTGGATGGGCTCCCTTAGGCCAGATCTACTCTACAGGCTTCTGCCAGCACAGCTACATCGCTTGGGGCTATGAAAAGGTGTGATCTTGACACAGTTGTGCCGGCAGAAGCCCCTAGTGTAGTTGCAGTTACACCAGCAAAGCTACGCCAGTATAGCTTATTTTGCTACACTGGTTCAAAGCACAGTTTTTTGTCGCCATAGCTACGTCCACACTAGGCATGCTCTGCCATATAGTGTACTGGATTCCCTATACCAGTAAAGCACTTCTAGTGTAGATGTGACTTTATTTCTGTTTAGTTCAAGTTGATTAGGAACGGGTTTAAGCTAAACTGCAAGAAGCTACTGTACACCAACTCAGACCATTCACACAGGGGCTTGCACCAGTTTAACTAAACCAGCTCCAGACTGTGTGTAGAAAAGAGAGAAAAGTATAGGAGCAAGAAGGGGGGGTTGATGAAGGTCGGGGTTTCCAGGGAAATGAGAGTGGCAGGGAGAAGAGGAGAGTGAATGAAATAATAGAGCAAAGGGAGGTGCAGAGGGGAGGAAGGAAGGAAAAGAGAGTGGTGTATTGATCAGGATACGTTTTCTGGGATGTGACTGCATCACAGCTAAGGCAGCGGGGGGGCAGCAGTGGTGTAATCAGTGGGAACAGCTATCCCATGCTGCACCTTAGCACAAGTGACTAGATGAGTGAGGCCGGGATGCCAGTCATGTGCTGAGCTAACCGTGACATTAACAGTGCTGTCATTGCATAATGGAGGCATAATTCCTCTCCTTCCACCCGACTCCTCTCCGAGCAGGCACTGGGCTATGGGAGGTACACAGGCCTAGATCTTCAAAGGTATTTGGGTGTCTGCCATTCAAATCACTGGGCGTCAGGCACCTACATACCTTTGGAGATCTGCCCAGGAGCTAAATTGTTCCAGTATTATCTGCATGCCCAGATCCCTGCCCCCATGCCAGCCTCAGAGCAGTGAGGGGGAATCTGCCCAGGGGGCTCTTCTCCGTAGCGCTCAGGTGGGGCACTTTCTGCCCCCGCCTGTGTCGGACCTGTGCTGAGGTACCTGTTCAACTCTCACCCCCAGCCCACTCCTGCGCCTCTGATCTGTCTCCTGTAACCTTTGATCCCGATTTCTTTTGGCCACCCCCTTCCTCTGAAAGGATGACCATTGCTGCCGCTATGCGGCGGAATGAGCTGAACAGAGGAAGCCATCTGTTGTGCACAACAACAGCTTTTATCAGTCCTCGCTAACCTAAGAACAATGCTGCATATCCCTATGTGCCAACTGCAGGTACAGTAACTACTAACTACATATATACAGGCCGCTTTTCTGTAGAGCACTCTGGTAACATGGGAGTTCCCCTCCATAAACTGGAGGTCAGATAGGCCAGCACCTTCTTAGGGTTGCCAGGTGTCCAGTTTTCAACCAGAACGTCCAGGGGACATGTTGCCGCTTGCAGGGAGCCACCCAATGTGAGCACCACCCGGAACCTGCACCCCAAAACCCCTCTTGAACCCTGCCCCCCATGAGTCCCCTCCTGCACCCAAACTCCCTCCCAGAGCCCACATCCCAACCTCCTGCCCCAGCTCAGAACCCCCTCCTACACCCCAAACCCATCATCCCTGGCTCCACCCCAGAGCCCGCACTCCCAGCCGGCGCCCTCACCCCTCTTGCACCCCTACCCCAGCCCAGTGAAAGTGAGTGAGTGAGGGTGGGGGAGAGCGAGCAACAGAGGGAGAGGGGATGGAGTGCATAGGGGCGGCGCCTCTGAGAAGGGGTGGGGCCAGGGTGTTCAGTTTTGTGCAATTAGAAAGTTGGCAACTCTAACCGCCCTCTCTGTGCTCCTCTACTCGCTGTCCCATAGTGGCACTCTTTGGTTATACCTCTGACCCTAAACTGTCCTCTCCATTTTTTCCCCTTTTGTCTCCCCACTTGATCGGTCCTGATCTATTTTTGGTCCCTCCTTTTGTTGTCTCTCTCATGGGCCTGTTCTCCCCACCGAGGGTTAAATATCTGAGTGCCTTTTGCAGTCTCTAAAGGTGTATCTGAGTGTGACTCTAGACCAGGAGTCAGCAACCTTTCAGAAGTGGTGTGCCAAGTCTTCATTTATTCACTCTAATTTAAGGTTTTGTGTCCCAGTAATACATTTTAACGTTTTTAGAAGGTCTCTTTACTATAAGTCTATAATATACACCTCTACCCCGATATAACGTGACCCAATATAACACGAATTTGGATATAACGCGGAAAAGCAGCACTCCAGGGGGGCAGGGCTGCGCGCTCCGGCGGATCAAAGCAAGTTCGATATAACGCGGTTTCACCTATAACACGGTAAGATTTTTTGGCTCCCGAGGACAGCATTATATCGGGGTAGAGGTGTATAACTAAACTATTGTTGTATGTGAAGTAAATAAGGTTTTTAAAATGTTTAAGAAGCTTCATTTAAAATTAAATTAAAATGCAGAGCTCCCCGAACCGGTAGTCAGGACCCGGGCAGTGTGAGTGCCACTGAAAATCAGCTTGTGTGCCACCTTTGGCACGCGTGCCATAGGTTGCCTACCCCTGCTCTAGGGTATATGTGTGTGTAGAGTGAAAATTGTCAGGTGGACTGGGATCCATTTCATGAGGCAGTTCCTTTTGATATCTCAGCTGTAGGCTTCTTTGTGCCAGGGAGTGGCCATGTCTAAGCCTACCCCTTAAACAGGCAGTATATTCTCCTTTCTGTGCTGCAAGGCACAGTTTAGGGGATGGAAGGAGTGTGTCCTGAGAGAGGAATGCTGGTCCCTATTCATCCTTGTTCAGGTCAATGGCATTAATACCAGGCGTCAGTTCACCCACTGTGTTGTCAAATTGCAAGGCTTTTGCTCCCTGTGTTGAATCTTTCTCTAGTTAATTTCTCCTGTCTCTTCCTGCTTTTGACCTGTCAAATCCTCAGCCAAGCAGAATAGCACATGGGCTCTGTGCATGGAAAAGGCCTTGATGAAGGTCTGTAATCAGTTCTGTGTTGCAAGATGCAATGACCTAATGACCACTTTGATGTTGTTGTGCCCTGTAAGGTTGCCCCATGACTGTGGCACCCAGGGACTCATGCTCAGTGGCCTGCTTCTTTTCTTTCTGTTGGCTCATTTTTAGGTTATTTCTGGGGGAAGAATGCCCTGATTTTTTATGAGGTAGCTGTGTTTATGCCAGGCACTTTAGTTATGGGTCTTTTCTTTTTAATATCTTATGTGCCTAGCATTTGTGCTAAGGGATCCCACCGAAATTTACAAATAAAACCTACAGAAATTACCTCGCCCAGCACTGAAATACAGCCACCTCTATAACTGCTCACAGCAACGCCACACATCAGTTGAAGATGAAAGAGAAGAAGATTACTCTATCCATTTAAACTGCAACGGGAATTTAGCTAGGGAGAATGTAGCTACTCCAGCTGGAATGCAGCCAGTTCAACAGGCCTACCCTCTGCAAAATGTACCCTGGGACCTTTAATGACTGTCACCAGTAAGGACTTTGGTCTTGCATGTTATCCAAAGAACTGAGGGTGAAATCCCAGCTCTGTTGAAGTCGATTGGAATTAACTAAAGTTAGGCATCAAAATCCAGATTTAGGCTGTTAATCGGGAGAGCCCTGATTTTTCAGAGCTCTTGTGTACCCACAATCCCACTGGGTTCTCTTCTGATCTCACACCAGTGACAATCTGGTGTGACTCCACCAAAGTCAATCTTGTGAAACTGGAGTGAGTCCAGAATCAGGTCCATTATCTGGCAGCTGTGGGTGCTGAGCACATCTGAAAAACAGGCCTCTGATATCTAGGTACCTAAATATATAGATTTAGGTCCCTAACTGTAGTCACCTATATTTTGAAAACTTTGGCATAGTAATTTTTGAGGTTATTTGTAACAGTGGCAGGGGCAATATGTTCACTCAGATTCTCAGGATGATGGTGTCCCTTTAAAAGGCTGGCAATAGGTCGTGCTGGGCTCAGGGGCATGATCCTAATAGAGCAGAGCTAAAGCTTTCACTGTAAATAGGTGTGTGCAGGGGCGGCTCTAGCTTTTTTGCCGCCCCAGGCACGGCAGGTAGGCTGCCTTGGGCGGCATGCCTGCAGGAGGACCCCGGTCCTGTGGATTTGGCGGCTTGCCTGCGGGAGGTCCGCCGGTCCCACAGCTTCGGCATACCCACCGCCGAATTGCCGCCGAATCCGCAGGACCGGCGGACCTCCCGCAGGCAAGCCGCCAAAGGCTACCTGACTGCCGCCCTCGCAGGGACTGGCAGGGCGCCCCCTGTGGCTTGCTGCCGCAGGCACACGCTTGGAGCGCTGGTGCCTGGAGCCGCCGCTGGGTGTGTGTGTGTGTCCGTGTCCTACACAACAGCATTCAGACAGATGCAACATGGGGCTGTTGTTTCCAGAGATGGATTGAAGCAAAACTTTGGATCTGAACCCCCCCAAGAACTTTTCTCCCTCGACAGGATATGTATTATTGACATTGGATAATAATGTCCTGGGGGCCAAGAATGGGGACGCTGGAGGCCTTCAGTGTCCCCACTGATTTTATGTCGTCCCTTTGCCAGGGTTGATTGTGGGGAAGGGCTGCACCAGCTGAATACTTGGGTGGTCACTGGTCCACGGACCATGCATGCTCTCATCAAAAAAATAGGTCTTTGTACCAAGCCTCCCATCCCAAACTGCTCAACTAGGACAATGGCCAGGCAGGCTACAAGAGTGCAAGCAATGCTGATAAATAATCATTTCCAGACCTGAACGGTGCAGGGGGTTGCTAGTAGGATCTAGAGCTTGGTTGAAATCAGACTCGTTGGGTAGTCATCTAAAGGTCTTCCCATCTGGTGACTGGTGTCTCGTGAAATGACCAAGTGTTCTCAGTCTAGTTCTCAATGGACAGGTGTCTGTGTTTGGGTCATGTTTGGTCCTTGTGTTTGCAGTCCTAGTAGAGGTCAAGTATTTGAGTGGCCCACAGAGAGTGAGCTACCGGCTCCCCCACCAGAAGTAGTCCCTCCAGGACATTGTTGACGCACATCGCGGACAGCCTGAGGGAGGTAGCTGACACCGCACCAGCCAGTGCTGTAACTGCTCTGTAGATTGAAGACTTGGACGCAGGGCTGTCAGTCTGGCACAAAGTTCCATTTTTCAGAGACATGCAGTCTTTGCTTCCTGGGGATGAGACGAGGCGAGAGAAACAGCATCCTCCAACGCTGATTTCCACAGCTGTCTTCCACCTGAGCTCCCCCGCGCACTCCCATATATCTCTGTCCGATGTTAAATAACCATGGCGGTGTTTACTTTTGTACTAACCAGGCAAGGTACAGCGCTATCTGTCAGCTGGGGAAACGCACAGTGCTAATGCTTCACAAGGGGAGGCCTCTTATTGGCAGAACAAAGAAGTCCGTAATACACCAGGAAAAGGATGGCATCTTCCATTATTATTAGAATCTGAAGCTAGGATGGTGTTTGGATCCACCTCATGTTTGTTTACTTTCCCCTGATGGATTTGTCTCAAGAGCTGTGGAACTCATGTTGTATGGTATCCATATGGGAAGAAATATGTTTTCCTATACATTTTGTCCTGGACTTCATTATGGTGTATGTAAATCAGATGGGATGTATAAAAAACTCACCTGATTTACTACAGAAAAGAGGGTGCACATACATACACAATTTTGCAAAGTAGTTTTTCATCTCTAAGTCATTGGATGAAATCTGTTCAAGTCCAGGTCATTTGTGATTCAAAGTTATTACCCTCGGCAGACTATTTGGTGGCCAATATGAAATGAGTTGAACGGTCTCCGTCCAGTTCCTAGTGGACAAGGATCCACAAAAAGAACCCACCTTGATGACTGCCACTGGCTTGGCAGAGAGCCCAAGGATTGACTAGACGCTGAAGACTAGTCTTAGAGGTGGACGCCATAGGTCAGAATTGAGGCATGGTAATGGAGAAAAGTGGTGGAGATGCTTGCCCAGCTTCTGCCTGTTCTGGGCATAAGTTTTGGAATCTAAATAGAGTAAATTAATAAGATAGAGATCTTCAAGCTGGCTCCTCTCATCAGCTCTTTTTAAAAAAATCACTTGAAAAGAAATGTTTGAAAAAGAGATGAAACTATCTAGAGCTTTCTACCAGACACTTGAAATTGCCCTCCTCTCTGCTGGTCACGTATCCCAGTAATCCACCAAGAAGAGTCATGGACACAAGGCCAGAAGGGACCTCTATGATCATAGAGCCTGACCTCCTGAATACCACAGGTCATAGAGTTCTTTCCAGTGGCACCTGCATGAGCCCAGTCACATGGGGTTGAACTGGGAGATATCTCAAAAGAAACAGGATGGGAATTGTGGGGTCCAGGAATTTTTACAGGTACTTGGGGAAACTTGCCACTATTTCTTTGTCCTGCCAACATTCCTAGATGTTCTTGGCTGCTTCTCTGAGGACAGTAGTGCATAGTTAAAGGCTAGGTCCCTGGCAGAGAGGAGTGTCATGTGGAGTTTTGCAGGCATTTTTGTGAGTGGTCTCCTTTGCCATGAGCATTATTCCGGTTACATTGCAAGAGAAAAGAGGAGTCCTCATACAGCAGCTTTAAACGAGAAAAAAGGGATGGTTTTCTCATGTTAGTGTTCAGAAAATTTGTCTTACTCCTGCCTCTTTGGACTTTCCAGCGATGTTCATGAAGGGTGAAATTCACCCCATGCAGAGAGCCAGCTATAGCCACAACCTATACACCGCTTTAAGTCCCAGTTCAGCCCTATTTTGAAGCATTAAGTGGCACATAGTCTTGTGCTGACCTTACGCATAGGAGTGAATTTCATCCCTAGGGGATAACTGCTCAGAGCGGAACTGAACACAAAGAACTGTTGTGGGGTGGAGCATGCTCTCGAGAGCGTAGTCTGCAAGAAAAGAGAGGGTTTTTTTCCTGAGGTTTGACTAGCCCTGCAACCTGCTTATTCTTTCAGTCACAGCTGAATATGCAGCCACCCACAGTTAGGTGTTGGGAGGGCTGCATGGTTGTCTGCTTTCTCCCACATGTTTTCACCATGTTCTTTCACAACCATGCTTTTATACATCTCAGGGATGTTTTCCACCTTAGGATTTGCCACATGTACTGCCAGGTGTTTCAAGAGAAACTGACATATGGACAAAATCTATTGAGAAGTCTTCCTTCCTGTTGACTGCTCCAGAGCGCACACGCTGTAGCAGCTGTCAGACATCCAGTTAGTGCGGTAAGCATGCAGTCAGTCAACGTGCATTTGGAGATGGGCCTAGGTATCAACTTCAGGCTCTGGATTCTAACTTTCCCAGAGTCAAGGGGGGTTGGATCCAGAGTTCCAGGCAGGGCTCCATTAAAGAGAGAGGACTGATCTGCAAAGCTTGGATCCAGATCCAGATTTTCCCAGAGTTTGAGGGAATTTGGCCCAGAAATTAGAAGTCTAAATACCTTTGTGGATCTGGGCCTTGGTATCTATGTATTTAGGTTGGTGCCTTCTCCCTATGCAGTTAACCACAGTAGCAAGACATACAGCATGGGGAAGCCAGATCTTGGCCACATAAGATGTATTCACATCAGACCTACTCCAGTTGCCATTGAAGGCAATGGAAAGCACCTATTGACTTCAGTGGAAGCTGGAGCAGACCCACCCAGTAAACAAATTAAAGAAAGGAATGCTTTAAATTTCTGTACTGTGCTGAAAAGCGATACTCATTTAAGTAGTGAGTGGACTAGGGGCTATTGGCTTGAATGGAGCTACACTGATTTACACTAGCTGAGGTTCTACCCGTATGCCTAATCCTGTTGGCCAAATGAATGGTTTCCATGCCCCATATGGGTTTGATATCTGATACAATTGGGCTGCAACAGTCTCCTAACCAGAAAGTCCCGCTTACCATCTACGCTGTAGGAGCATTTAACTCCAACATCTGCTGTGATTTGCTGAATGACACCAGTGCTGCCGCATGGAGGTGCCAACAGCTGGCTTGCCTGCACAAGCCATGTCCAGCCGGTGTTGTTATACACAGCTGTCCTGTGTAGTTCTGTCTTCTTGTGGCATATGGCTGGAGTCAGCCCAGACATGGATGACATGAAGTCAGGAACAGTAGAGCTGAATGGGTTAATGCTTTTGCCTTTTATTTCTGGGCACCTGGTCTCAAGAGTGACTGGAGTTATAGTTGACCTGAGCTTGGTGGCTTGAGTCTACTTTATTTTGGATGTTTGTCCACATCACAGAACCACCAAGCAATTTGATTCAGCTGATGCACTCCTAGACAGAGACTCCCAGGACTGGAACAACAGGGGGTGCTACAGGTGAGCCCGGAAAGACGTGGGCATCTCCGAGTCTGGTTCAGGTGTGAAATAGCAGGGTTTGCTCAGATCTCCACACAGCCCCCTGCTAACATACCTAATTCCTGACGTGGAAGGACCATCTGTAGTGGCACATTCATCTTTTAACCAAGAAATTCAAAAGCAACCAGTAACTTCTGGATGCCCATCACGAGACACATTGAATGGTCCCGATGTTCAGAAACTGGTGAGCCTGAGAATCAAAGCACCCAAAATCTCTAGTCGCTTTGGAACATCTTGGCCTTTGTGCCCTTTTAATCCTTGTCCTCTTTGTAATCAACATTGATCACTAGGATATGAGACAGATTTGATCCAGTGACCTAGAGTTAAAATGTTCTGTATCTCCCAGCTCCTGCTAGTCTTGTGAGTTACCCAGTCTGTAGCTGTCACATGTGTCCTACTGGGGTTGGTATGTTCATCTTTGTTTTTGATGTCTGTATGTTACTACATAATCCATTCTCTATGTCTGCTAAACAATACTAGATTTATTGGAGATGGTGAGTCATTGTAGCAAGAGGTCTCCAGTGTCAATAAGAACTTGTTTTCGATGTTTTCTTCCTGGTGAAATAAAGAGTTCGTTATAGTGAGGGTTCATATGCCCAGTGACTCTCATCAACACATAGTTATCTGAGTTGTGGCTGAGTCTCAGGGGGAAATAGACACCAATGGTGTTGATGCGAGAAACTTGGTGGGCTTCCCTATTCTCAGCCTGCCAAGGCCCAAAGGAGGGGCAAAGATGCATGAAAATCACTGTGTGGTGGGATTCCTTCCTTTCATGTAACTGACTCTGTCTCCAGCCCCAGCTCCTTAATTCTTTGTTTCCAAAATAAATAATCCTCAACAATAAAATGAGAGGGGCTGGAGAATTTTAGTAGCAAAAAGAGTGATGTCCCTCAAAATGAGAAATTTCAAAGGGGTGGCTGCACTGTGTATTACAGAAATCCTCCACTCATTTCTAATCCAGGAGAAATTACGCCTCCAGCCATGGAAAGAAGATGTGTTTTACTTGCATTTGTTAGCTGTTTCTTATTGCTTGCATATGCAAGCATGGTTATATCGGGAGTGACCATAGATTTGCAGGAAGGGGGAAAGAAGAGGGCTTCAGATTAGTTGGGCCTTAATTCGATCTGTGACCTCAGGCAAGTCACCTCTTTGCACCTCGGTTTCCCCATTTATAAAAATAAGCATAATGCTCACGTGGATGTTGTGAGACTAAATCCACTAATGTGTGTAAAGAGCTATGAAGCTGCATAAAGAAAGGGATAGAAATAATTCTGAAAATATCAGAGTGCCATTATGTAACTCAATGGAATTGCCTGGAATATTGCATGCGGTTCAAAAATATTTAGCAGAAAAAGAAGGGGTCCAGAGACAGGTGACTAAATGATTTGAGACATGGCACAATTTCCATATAAGGAGAGATTGAAAAATTTCAGAGTGTTTAGTTTGGCAAGAAGATGAATAAGTGTGGACAAAATAGAGGTATGCAAAATAATGAATGGTGCAGAGAAAGTAGATTAGGTGCCCGTATTTATCCTATCTCATAATACAAGAACAAACGGATTGATGGTAAAATTCAAAGGTAATACAGGTAAAACTGATACATGGACACATTTCTTATTTATTTAATATTAACATTTCTTAAAACAGTCACAATTACTTTGTGGCAGAGTATTCTCCAGGTTATCTTTTGAGGCCAAGAGAATTCTTCCTGAAGCCAAGAGTAGAATTCAAAAAAGGATTGGTAATTTGTATGATTAATGACACCATTCAGAGTTGTAGACAACGGAATAAAAAAGGAACTAGAAGAGATATAAACTTCATGCTTCAGGGCATAAATGAACTGGTAACTGCCTGTGGTTAGGAAGTAACTTCTCCTATGGGACAACTTATTCCATAATACTATTGTGGAGTTTCTGTCTCCTTCTTATGAAACATTTGGTAATGCCAAATGTTGGAGATAAGATATCAGACTAATGGTTCCTGGTCTTACATGGAATAACTGTTCCTATACTCAGATGTTTGTAAGACCTCCAGAAAACCAGGGCTATACTGAATTCATATATTTTTATCAAATGCATTACAAATATATATCATGTACCATCTGACTGTCCATCCATAAATCCATCCATACATCGATCTATCTGGTGGTCACTTACAGTATCTACTACAGTTACTGTTGCAAAATCATTTTTCAGAACTTGTTTTAAATTGCACACAACATCTTGAATTTGAATGTCCATGGGTTTCTGCCTGAAGCTGAATTTCTTTTTTGAAAACCTGAGCAAAATTTCTTCTTCCATTGCTTAGTTCAGTACTGATTTTATTTTTAAAGAACATTTTTCCTGCTTAAAAAAATTCTAACCCAGTCATTTTGAATGGGAACATGTAAAAAATTGCTGCTGTTAAAAAGTGCAAATTTAGCATGGTAAATGTAACCACGAATAGATATCTTGCTAGGTTTAAAAACTAATGGTTTGGTTTTAGCAAAGTTAGGAGAATTTGAAAACTGCATATTGCTCATCTAGGTCCCAATTTAGCAAATCTTGAGTACGTGCTTAAGTGCATCCCTATTCAGCACATTTAAGCGTGTGTTTAACTTCACAAACATGCTGAAATCACTGTCTCACTGAATAGGGACAGACTGCTGAGTTATCACCTTATCTAGGTACCTACATGGCCCTTATCACTGTAATATGTAAGTGCCTTAAAATATTATTGGATTAGCTTTGCTCAGAACCCCCCAGAATCAGGGAAGTCTGATTTTACAAGTGGGGAATGGAGGCACTAAGGTCACCACAGGAATTCTGTGACGGAGCCAAGAATTGAACTCCGAGCTCCTGAATCCTGGGGCAGTGTCTCACCCACAAGATGTTTTTACTGCTTATTGGGGCAGGCTTAGGACATGAGCACTTAGCACTTAGCACAGTAGGAGAGAGGGATCTATACAAATATAACACAGATGGACAGACCGCCTCACTCAGGTGGTGGTAGTAGTAGTGGGTAAATAAATAGCTTAGGCAAGACAAATAAACAGCATGGATGGGGAAGCAAGACAGAGGAACAGTATAAATGGACAGAGAAACATGTTAGAGAAATCAGAAGGGTGTCTGGATAAGAGGATAGAGACACTAAGGAAGATGGATAGATAGACTGATACAATGTCATGCGGCACATGACAGATGAAACTGACATATCTCGATCCCACGGGATTGAGGCTTGACTTGATAATTCAGCAGGGATTAAAGCACCACGCTCTTTGTATGAGTTCCTGATCCTTTGCTTTGAAGGTATTCCTCCCATCCGACAGCAAGGGAGTCTTCCAATACATTATTTTGATGGTTAGTTTCTGGCCTGCAGTGTGGAAGCACCTTGAGCAGCAATCCTGTTATCTTGCATAGTTTACAAGAGCTATGGAGGAATCAGTGCTTCGGTGGCAAGAAGTGGTGTTGGTCCTGCAGGAGGTGATACATCTGTCTCTGGGAGTAATTCCCCAGCCTGGCACTATGGGGTGCCGAGCTGCTGGCTGTGCCATCGTTCTGATAAGTTTCAGAGTGGTAGCCGTGTTAGTCTGTATCAGCAAAAAGAACGAGGAGTCCTTGTGGCACGTTAGAGACTAACAAACACTTCAAGAGTCTTGAGTGTTTAAAGACCAACCTGCAGTGTTGCCAGCTTTCAACTGTCCCCTGCTGGAGCCAGTCTGGCATTGACACCAGAAGCTCCAGCCTTCAGGAGATTTTAGGGCTGTGCAGGTGAAAACTCCCTCTGGCCGAGTTCCCCACTTCCCTGCCACCTGGGGAGAACAATCCATCACAGATGCTGCAGGAGGCAGGCAGAGCTCTTCCTGACTCTTAGCAGCTGAAGGAGGTTTTGGATGGGGAAGGGGAAGAGAAAGTAGCTGATGCCAGTCTCATAAGAGGGAGCAGAAGGGGCCCAACAGCTCAGGGCAGCTTTGATCCTTTCTCCTCCATCCACCCTTGTGAAAAATGGGTCCCATTCACTGCTCCTCCCCTTCTGTTCTCCTGCTTTCTAATGCTGTAGCATGGGAAAGGGGGAGAAGAGACCTTCTTTGGAGCTGCCTCACTCGGCCTAGCATGGGGGCGGTGGGAAAAACCACCTCATGGGATCAGGGCAGATTTGGAGCTGGAGGGCAAAGGGGAGAGCAGGGCTGGTGTGTGACCAGGTGGGTGGAATGGATGTGAGGCTGGGAGAGGTGAGGACAGGGGCACACCTAACTGATGTAGCACTGAGATGCAAAGTTAATGTGGGACTGGGGTACAAAATTAGTTGACGTAGAAGTGCAATGTCCAAAATAGTATTTCTCACTATAAACTGGCAACACATTGGGAGGGGGGGGCAGGGTTTAAAAATCAGAAGACCGCTCCAAAAACAGTCATCGGTTTTTGTTTTAACTCATGATTTTTGGGCCAATCTCATTATTTGGGGGGGAGGGTCGGTCTGACTCGTGGTTTTTGAACTTTTGGGGTTGGTGATACTTCCCAGGCCTTCTCCCCTCAATATAGGAGTGTTAATCGTGCTGTCTTGGTGAAATTCTAGATCCTCTAATTACATTCTTCCTGCTTAAAATGCTTTCTGCAATTTCAATTGAATATGGTGTTCTTCACTTCCTGATCTAAACTGTTGCGATGTATTCCTAGTGATGTAAAACACACGACACATTTCAGTCCAGAGAAGGATGTATTTCTGAGTTGGGTAATGTGATCCCTGTCTATCCGTTAACTGAATCAGATGATGTTGAGCAACTTTATTAATTGATGTTTGTAAAGTGCTTTGAGATCCTCAAACACAGGTGCTGTAGAAGGACAAACTGTTCTATTTATGTTCAGCTCTTTTCATCCGATGAAATCGGCTGCCTCCATTGCTCTTAAGCAGTGGAGGTTGGTGAGGTCCGGAATGGGGTTGGCAAAACATACGTGTCACAGTGTATCCAGAGCCTTCTTTACAGCCATGCGGAAATGCTGTATCTAAGGGGAATTTAACAGAGCAGAAGTGAGTAGATGCAAAACATACTTGTGGCACCTTAGGTGCCACAAGGACTCCTCGTTGTTTTTGCTGATACAGACTAACACGGCTATCCTCTGAAACATACTTGGAGACTCTTGAACAAAGAGTCATGGAATGTAGGAATTGCCATCCCAGATGCTTCATCTGCTCTGACGGTAGAAGATTCAGAGAAAGGTGTAAACCCCCCATTGAGGGTAATTATGCAATAAATAACCTTCCCATAAGGGGAGTTTCTTTCGAACCTGGGGCAGTTAGTACTTGACTCATGCCTGGACGCATGAGGACTTTTGTCCTTTCTGCATTTTTATCCTCTCTAACGTAACTGAGATGTTCTTATTATCCATATCAATGTCTAATCCTTTCTAGAGTCCTGCTAAGCTCCTGGCACAGATGTTCGCAGACTCTGATATTTGTACACAGATCATGTTCATATTTGGGGTCGAGATATTCAGAGCTGTTTGCATTTATCATGAGTATTCTATAAGTCAAATCAGAATGCAAATGGGCAGGGGCCTCAGAATGGTAGCAATCTAAATGTGTGGGTTGAGGGGTTTAATAGAGGAAGCCATCCCTGTTCATTCTACCCCACCCCATCCTGCCCAACAACTTTGACTGGAATCTTGTGTCCTGCAGTTACCGATGGATGCAGAGAGAGGGGTTCAATGTCCTTTCCAAAATAATAGTACGCAGTGTGGAGGGTGGGATCAGGAGGCAGTACAGACCCACTGATTCAGCACTGTCCATTCCCTATAGCATCACGCTCTCTTCTGCAGATAGTTCTCTGCATCTTAGTAAAACAGGTGTGCATTGAACGAGGTCAGACTAAAGTCCTCTGTCCAGAGAACTTCAGGGCTGCAGCAGTGTAAGCTCCCCTCCCCACACTGCCCTGCAATGGGTCTCAAGCTTAGTGTGGAGGGACCATCTCTTGAAGGGATAGGCTCCATCTTTATTCCATCCTAAGCCTCTTTGTTGAGCCTGCCAGCAAGGGAGCAGGTGTGACGGCATGTTTTTAGCGGCAGACGCTTGGAAACTGGCTTGAGGCAACCAACTCCGTTCAGGCGGGCCAGCCAATAAGCTGTAGATGGCTTGGGGCCACAACATACTTTGGCTAGATTTTTCTCTTTATCATTTCCATTACGCTAGGCTCTGGAGGCCCCAACCAGGATTGGTGCCCTGTTCTTACACATCACACGAGAAATAGACAAGAGTGGGAGAAAAGGACTCTTATCCGCAGTTTACAGAGGAGGAATGGAAACACGAAGAGATGAAGTGACTAGCCCAATGTCACAGGGGGTGTCTGTAATGGAGCCAGGCACTGACACTGGATTTCCTGAGTCCATCCTGCCTCTCTCCTGGAATCTAGACAAAGGCTCTCTGTGCCCTCACTAGTCCCTACACGGGACAGCCCAGCACCCAGCTACAAACCGCAGCACTGGCGCGCATTCCCAGCTGGCTCTCTCTGTTCTGCCCTTGCACCCAGTTCAGGTCATGCTGAACTGGTGAGTCGGGCTCGATTGACTCACAAATTGCCTCGAAGAGACCCAGCAGCACCTCGACACTGCGGAAACCAGCAGTAACAAGCTGCCGTTCCCCATCCTGATGCTTTACATCAACATGCTGGTAATTTACATGCTACAGTGCCACAGCTGAAACTGTCATAGAGGCTTTGTTGATTCCTTCCTCCCGCGAGCCACCCGGCTCCATATCCATCCAGGGCTGCAGCTGCTTCCCACCCCTGCCTGCTCATTTCATTTCATACAAAACAGTTTATTTAAAACGTGCGAGGCAATAAGATCCCATTTGCAGCGTTTCTAATTTTTATAGCCTGCGTGATTAAATCAACTCCGCTACTGTGGGGAAGCCCTGGTAATTAAATAATTTGGGTTACAGAATATTTAATGAATTGTAATTACCCATGGCATCTAGCAAGTCTCCCATTTAGCACCGGCTGGATCCCTACACCAATGTGCATTTTTCTTCTCTCTCTGGTGCACCCGTGCCAGAGAACTTGGAGAGGGTCTTGATGAAGCCAGCAGCAGAGCTGAGGGGCAGAGGAAACTGGAGCCTGACTTCTCCATAAGGAAAATTATTTCTGATGCAGGGCAAGCCCATTTAGCAGCAGCCTGACATCAAAGGGAAGCAGCTGCAGGTGGCTGTCCGCAATCTCTTCTCAACCAGGACCCCACTGCAGTGAGACGGGTGGCTATTCAGGGCCTTGTGTGAAGTGAATTGAGGTGGGGAGCTCACTCTGTCTCCCTGTGGCCTGGTGTCCGTGTCAAACACCACCAGCATGACTGGCACTTATGGCCATGTAAGGATCATGCTGCCGAGGAAGGACACAGCTAGGAGTCTCAGTGCCCAGCGGTGAACGGATCTTGTTCCCGTGGCGTGCACTCAAGAAAGAGCCCTAAGAAGGTGCGGCCGCTAATTATTATTATTGTTATGATCGTGTCTAGAGGCTCCGAAGGAGCTCAGCCCCCTCCCCCATCCCTGCCCCGAACAGCTGCCAGTCTAAACAGACAAGAGGTGAGGGACGTGGTGTTATCGTCTCTCTTTTACAAAGAGGAAACGGAGGTGCTCAGGGTCATTCAGGGCATTTGTGGCAGAGACAAGAATTGAGCGCAGCTCTCCTAAGCCTTGTCTAGCACCTTAGCCACCCGGCCTCCCTTCCTCGCTAAGCACTAAAAGGTTAAGGCTGCTCTGAGGCCCTGCCAAGAAACTAGGCCTCAGAAACAATCGGCTCCTCCCTGCTCAGCTGTATTTGTCCTGTTGGCATGCAAAGGGTCAACTGACTCTCGCAGCCACTGCTCCAAAGTGCCACTTGCCAGCTCTGAAAGGCCTTGCTACTGCAGGAGGTGAACGCAGCTGACCCTGCCCATAGTGCCATGGCCGTCCCGGCTTCCTCTTCTACATGCTGCTGCGCATCTTCGGAGCAGAAGCCGCTCACTCCCACAGAGCTGCATAGCGCGAGCAAGACAAATGGCTTTGCCGTGTACCAATTAAAGTTAGTGCTTCCCAGGCCCCCAGCTGCCTGGTCTCTCTTCCCTTCCATTAAACAAATGCCTGACCCAGGGTTAAACCTGCTGGGGGAAACAAACCGGGCTCAGGCTGAGGTTACGCGAGTCGGCGTTTGTTTACTGTTTGCTGCGCCCTGCTGGGATTTATAAAACCCTAGTAAAAAGGAACTCGTAATGGGCAGGAGAATACAGGATGCTGGAAGGCACAAGCAGGCTGCGGAGGATTAGATAGGCTGGTGACATGGGGTCAGAGGTAAAATACAGCCTTTGAACCAGAAAATACACTGTCTTCTGCCGTGCTGTACAGTAAATACCGTAGGTGCAGTGCTCAGGCTCTCTGCGTGGTCTAGTGCCTGGGGCTGAGAGCCAGCAAGTCCAAGTTCCAATCCCAGCTCTGCTGCTGGGTGACCTGGGGTAAATTACTTAATCTCTGTGCCTCAGTTACCCCACCCACCCATCTCAGAGCTCTTGGGAGGAGTGGCTAACGTTTGTAAAGCTCTTTGGAGAGAGAGGCACAGATCCACAGCTGGTGTAAAGGTGGGTGTAGGTCCATTGACTTCAGTGGAGTTCTACTGATTTCCACCAGTTAAGATCTTACTCGTACAGTGCTAGGTGTTAAGAGAGTAGCCCAGCGAGCCTGCCTTTGTGATCTGGACCATAGCGAGGGGCTTGGCCAGCTCGGTAGCATGACATGAAAGAGCTCCCTCCCAGGGAAAATGGGGAGATGAGAGTCCGCTACCTCTCCGTGGGTCCAGTCCCCGAACTGTGGGCTCAGCCAGACTCCCCATGCTGCCACAGCAACATCACACTGTGCTGTAATTGGACCGGCCACCTTTGTGTCAGCAATCTAACCACAGACCTATTGGGGCTAGCTCGGGTGCCTTTCGCCCTTGGATGAACCCGGATTGGCTCGCAGAGATCAGAGCGGAGAGGAGTTTTCTGGAGTCTCATGGAAATCTGCAAGCACCACAAACCTGTGTTGTGAATGTGCGGGCAGGACTGGAATAGCAAGGAGAGTCTCATCAGGGCGGGGATGCATTGACAGAGCAGTGGGGAACCCAGGACTGGAAGAGCGGGTAGGGGCACAGTTGAAGGTCAAGACTGAAATGTTTTGGCAGAGCTGTCTGTGCCCATGACTGGAATTGCAGCCTGTTGCTGGCAGGGTTTGCTGCAGGTCAGGTTAGAGGGGCATTGGCAGAGCTGGGGGGGAGGTGGGAGGGCTTCAGAGAGAAGAGCAGTGGCAGGGCTGGGAAGGGGTCAGTACTGCAATAGCTGGGGACACCGGTTAGGACAGGGGTGCACCAGCAATGCTATAGTAGAGAAAATGTTAAGAGGGGGCTGCCCACTGTCATGCGGCTCTCTCTAGCCACGGGCTATTAGCTGCTCACTTCCAAGAACACCCATCTTCCACCTCCCCCCACTCCAGGTCTTAAGAAGCTGACGGGCATAGGGGCCGGTGGCTTAAACAAGAGCCCCTTCTCCTGACAGCCCCTCTTGGGGTTGGTCCAGGTCCAATTGCAAGCGAGCACAGCAGCCAAGCAGAGCCCAGGCACTGTTAGGCCAGCAGGGTGCTCAGAGAGAGTTAGCATCACAGGTAAATTCAGTGTGAAATAGCCCTGACAGCTATATGGGTCGTGTTTTATTTATTAAAAGAAGGGCTGACAGTGAAGATAAATGTAACAGAGGGAAGAGAGCCTGGAAGCCTCTGAGGAGATGTGCGTGAAATGGAGCCCAGGTTTTCCCAGTGCCACAGGGAGAGTGCTAAATACCCCTCTCATCCAGACTGCACTCAGAGCTGCTTCCAGGGCAGCGGGGGGGGGGGGGGGGGGGGGGGAGAAAGGAGGGGGGAGGGAGGCTGCACGCCTAGAATAGCTCTGTGCCTCCTATTCAGAGAAAGTGGGAACCTTCACCCCCATCCCCAGAAAACCAGTCAGAGACAGGGTGGGGCTGGTGTCCCCAAAAAGGAATCAGCGCCCCCTGTACAGAGATGCTGAGGCGATTGGGGTTCCCACATCCAAATTTGGAGTTGGGGGAAGGGAATCCTCTTCCTCTAGACAAGTCCCTGCCCCTTTACTCCCAGCTTGTTGGAGGGCAGGGGATGAATCAGTGGGTCCATTCCAAAGTGCAGGGGGGCTCGGGATTCATCACACTTTGGGGGTCCTTCTCTCCTACGATGTCTCATTGGCGTTTAACTCAAAGCTGCATTGGGGGGGGAGGGTTTCATCCCTGTGAAGAGTCAGATCCTCACACCCATCCCCTCAGAAGGCCTCAGGCCTCCCCAATGCTGCATTGCCACAGTGCACTTGGCGGTGGGCCGCTCAGCATAGAGTTCTCCACCTGACTTATGCTTCTGGTGAATGGCACTCGGCCAGCCCCTCAGCTGCTGTAAGCCACCATGGCTCCATGAACTTCAGCAGAGTAGCGCCAGTTTACACTGGTTGAGGAGGCCAACCCCCATTCTTTACCCTGAGTTTGGAGAGAGCCCTGAGGGGCGGGAGAACAGACAGAACACAGTCGTATGGGGGTGACATCTCCTGTTTTGGTCTTTGAATTTTCTGCACCTATTCCTAAGAATTGATCCTGCTGTGTAATGTGGCTTCACCTTTTCCTGGCAAAATTCCACCTTGGAACAAATCCCGCCCAGGGGAAATGGTAAAATGGCCCTTTGTCCCTGTGCAAAGAATGAAGCCACAGAATATGACCCATTCCCCTTGTCCCTGTGAGCGTGCTTTCCCCGCGTGACTCTAGCAGCCCCAGCATGCAGCGAACCCGGAAAACATGCATCGTATCCTTTTCTCTGAGCCGGCGAGGCGCTGACACTGTCACAGTTCTGTTGGCCCCATGTTCCAGCAAAGCCCCGACAAGATCAGCCAGTTGAGCCAGACGGAGAACACATTATTGGAACAATCTCCCCTAGTGGAAGAGTCTCCCGTCATCATGGCTAGAGCCAAGGCCCGGGATCACGTGGGGCGGGAAGCAGCACAACCAAAAATCCGATCTGATCCGCTCCAGCTGGGCTCTTACACGCCAGAGCTGATACCATCGCGCTTTCTAAACGGGGTACAATTAAATCTGAGAGAAAATGAGCTTTCTTTCGTTTCCTCTTGGCTCCTGCCCATATATAGTTGTGATGGCTTGACCTTGATAAAAGCAAGGAGCCAGGCCATTGTCTTCAAGGGAGAGCAGATGCACAAATTAACTTAATGGGTTACTCTGGCTGTGTTCCTGTGCCTCGGTGACTGCTGCTGTGGGGAGCCAGGGCTAGAGAAGCTCCTTTACGGCTAATGTCCTTACACGGCGTCTTCAGGGAAGATTCTGCAATGGGAGTAGGTACAAGCTGTGCCCCAGCCAGCACTGGATCCTAACCCATTCCCCACAGTGACTCCTGCTGGAAGGGGCTGGGGCTGGGGCTGCAGACAAGGTGAGCCCCTCACCAGCCAGTGCTCTTCTCCCAGTTCCTATAGTTCTTCCTGCAGGGAGAGACAGGTGCAGATACCCTTGACCTCTACATAAGAACAGCCATACAAGGTCAGACCAATGTCCATCTAGCCCAGTATCCTGCCTTCTGACAGTGGCAAGTGTCAAATGCTTCAGAGGGAATGAACAGAACAGGGCAGTTATCGAGTGATCCATCTCCTGTTGTCCAGTCCCAGCTTCTGGCAGTCAGAGGGTTAGAGACACTCAGAGCTTGGTGTTGAGTCTCTGATCATCTTGGTTAATAGCCCTTGATGGACTGATCCTCCAGGAAGTTATCTCATTCTGTTTTGAACCCAGTTATATTTTTGGCCTTCACAACATCCCTTGGCAAGGAGTTCCCCAGGTGGACTGTGTGTTGTGTGAAGTACGTCCTTTTGTTTGTTTTAAAGCTGCTGCCTATTAATTTCATTGGGTGACCCCTGGTTCCTGTGTTATGTGTACAGGTAAATAACACTTCCTTATTCACTTTCTCCACCTCATTCATGATTTTATAGACCTCTACCATATCCCCCACCCTTAATCGTCTCTTTTCCAAGCTGAACAGTCCCAGTCTTTTTAATCTCTTCTCATATAGAAGCTGTTTCGTACCCCCAATCAGTATGGTTACCCTTCGGTGTACCTTTTCCAATTCTAATATATATTTTTGAGATGGGGCATCCAGATCTGCACACAGTATTCAAGGTGTGGGTGTGCCAGGGATTTATGCAGAGGCATTATGATATTTTCTGTCTTATCTATCCCTTTCCTAACGGCTTCTAACATTGTTAGCTTTTTTGACTGCCACTGCATGTTGAGCAGATGTTTGCAGCCAGCGCCCCTCCGCTCTGCACTCTGATGAGCTCCCCGGCAGCCTTCCCTACCAAGCTTCCTGTAGTACAGTAACTGGCAGCTTCCCCCACTTTCAGCCAGCCTTCGTCCCACATTCCCTATCATGCTTCCTGCTGGGGAAGGCTGGAACTGCAGTAACAGAGAGCTCCTCCCAGTCTGATACCTTACAGCTCCAGGCAGCCCAGCCAATTACGGTCTTTTTGCATTCCAAGCAGCAACATGCGGCCAATATTTTAACGAGATTAAGAAATCCGTCCTGCCTTGGCCTGCATCCTCCCCACACTGGGGGAGCATGCGCTGCAGGGGTGAGACTCGTTTCTTTTCACCTTTAAACAAAAAAACCCCTGCTCTTTCCCTCATGGGGAAGGAGGTGCCAGGACACAGCAAACAAACGTTGATTAACTGCGTCTCCCTGGGCCTCTTTATACATCCTACCTGGAAGTATCGCCATCTCCCATGTCTATTGATAGTCTAGCACCGTGTTGCACCGCTGTAAATTGAAATGGGAGGAGGGGTGACTCGCGAGGGGAGTTTAGAGATCATCCTCCAGGGAAGTTATTTGGAGAACACCTGACACTCGGTGCATTCTACTTTGCTCTTTGGGAGGATTTCTAGGCACCCCAGGGATAAGCCAGGTTCAGTAGTACCCAGGCCTGCCCTTCCCGTTCATTTGGCAGCAGTATTTGAATAAGGCGAGCTGTGCTCAGGCCCCTCCAGCACATGGCTGATTCCCTGGCTTCATGCTTTACAGCAGAAAGCTGCTTGTGTTATGGAGGAAGGGATTTGTTATGTTCCAATGTCCCAACCTCCCTGCATACCCTCTGGTGTCAGTGTTAACAAGTTCCACTTGACAATCCTATTCCCAGTCCTGGCCTCTAGGCTCAAACCCCTGCATCTGCTCCTGCTTTCATGTGTCGGCTCTGGGGAACGACTCTTTCTCTGCGAAGGAAGGAGAGGAGATGCACTGTTGTTTTGCACAGCTGTAGATTATTTAGCAAAAAAATCCCATTGAGATAGCTCCAAAGCCAAATCTTCAGCTCTCGGAGTCTGAGGGTGGGGTCACGGGGCTATTAGCAGTAAAGAGATGCATTCTCCTCCGGTTAGTTTACATATCTCCAAGTTTTAACTTCTTATTTCCCGTTGCTGAGTTGGGCTCCTTGCAGCTGTTTGCTTTGTGATAATGTAGTGTTGGCTCTAAACATCCTTCATTGTTTTCCTAAGTGTTAAGAGCCTATCCAGGCAGCTGTGCTCTGTGAATCGCCAAATACAGCTGTGCAACATGTGATCATCCAGATGCACAGCTGTATTTGGTGATTCACAGAGCACATCTGGATGATCACATGTTGCACAGCTGTATTTGGCGATTCACAAAGCACAACATCTTCTATTATCACTGGAGAAGGGACTTGGCTGGAGGCATAGGAAGTCTTGCAAGCTCACCTTTACTTTCTACCCAGAGATGGGGGGTGGGTGGGCAGAGACAGGGCATATGAATAGAGATGGGTAAATGACTTGGGTATTAAAGACACCTTCCTCCCAGGGCAAGTGGTGTGCTCACTGGGAAGTTACATTTGCACCAAACGGTGCTGTGGTGAGCTCTAGGACTGAGATCAGACTGTGGCTATCCGTTTAAACTGACAGATATAATCATCCATTAACTACCTCCCCCCTAACGTGCCGTGCAAACCTGCTATCACGCTCAATCTCTTCGCTCCGCGTGGGAGCAGTTAGAGCGGGCAAGCAGAATGCCAATTAAAGGCCTAATAGAGACTAAACAAACGTATACGTCACCACAAGAAGCGGTGTCCCCAGCAAATGATGATTTGTATGAGAGTGGTGCTTCGCGGCCCCAGCTGAGATCAGGGCTCCAGTGCGTTAGGCATTGCACAGACAGTGAGGAAGAGGCCCTGCTCTGAACAGTCTAATAGACA
>NW_020664561.1:9460634-9521243 GCF_002925995.2 Terrapene triunguis | reverse complement strand
GTGACTTAAAAAATATATTTTCCAGAGAAATCTGAGGAGTGGCCAAACCAGTTCCTCAGAGACTAAGGGCAAGCTGAGGCCTCAGCCAGGTGTGAACAAGGCTGCTGGGTCATTACCTGCTAAGTGGCCATTCTTTGGCGGGGAAGGGGATGGTGAAAATCTGCATTTTAGCAAAGAAACAGCTTGGAGTTCTCTTCCCCACAGCCAGCCTGCCTGTCGCCATGCTCCTAGCTGGAAATGCTTCTCAAAGGGGGGACAGAACTATACAAAGAAGGGGAAGACACCCCAAAATACCCATCTGTCTCTTCTTCCCTGCCCTTCACCTTCTCTGCACCTGAACACTCAAAGGAGGCAGCCATTGGACTCTGCGGGAGGGGTTCTGACCTAAAGAGTTTGGTAGTAAAACTGCTGAAAGCATGTGGTGAGAAACTGCTTGAATCTGATAGTTTAAGTTAGCCATTAGTAAACATTTTATCTTGCAAACATTTCTGACTCTTATGCCTCATTACTTGCACTCACTTCAAATCTCTCTCTTTGTAGCTAATAAACTCGATTTACTGTTTTATCTAATTCAGTGTGTTCAAGTGGAAGTATCTGGGTAACTCCATTTGGGGTAACAAGTTGTGTGCATATTATTGCCTCAAAGGAATAACAGACTCGATCTATTTGCACTGTCCAGGAGAGGGCTGGGCAGTACAGGACATATGTTTCTGGGGGGGAATCTAGGACTGGGAGTGTATTGGGTTCACCTTGTGGACTCTTTAGGGCTGGTGAGAGCCAAAGTGTGGCTGGCTGACTGGGAGTGACTTGCATGCTGGAGGCTGTTTGTGAGCAATCCAGACTGGAGGCTACAGCAGCAAGGCATGGTCAAGGGCACCCCAGGTTATGGAGCAGGGGTGACACAGCTACTCACCGGCAGGGCCGGTGCAACCACTTAGGCAAACTAGATGGCTGCCTAGGGCGCCTAGTGGTTGAGGGCGCCTAAAAGCCCGCTCAGGCGAGGAGGTGGAATGGAGGTGAGCTGGGGCGGGGGGGAGGGGGCATGCGGGGAGGGCCACCCGCAGTAACAGGGGGGGCGCACAGGGGAACCGCTCCCCGCCCCAGATCACCTCCACTCTGCCTCCTCTGCTGAGCACACAGCCCCCGCTCTAAGTCTCCTCCAATCGGCGCCGCAAGCCTGGGAGGGGAGAATTAGAGCAGCACTGGTGTGCTCAGTGGAGGAGAGCTGGGGCGGGCTCCCCAGGCGGGGTTAGCTGCCGTGGAGGGGGGTGGGGTTAGCTTCCGCGGTGGGGGGGGCCTCCCCAGGCCGGGTTAGCTGCCATGGGGGGGGGGGTTGGGCGGGGAGGGGGGGGGGCACAAGGTGGAAGTTTCGCCTAGGGCGTGAAACTTCCTTGCACCGGCCCTGCTCACTGGTCTGGATTGTACCCTGGTATGTCACACCTGTCCAATCCATTTCTGACCCAAGCAAGCAAGCAATGGAGTAACTGAGTCTCAGGGCCCAGGAGAGGGAAACTTTTTTGGTTATGCACTAGCACAGCATCATGATGAATGGTTACTCCAATCGGGAGGTGGGTTCAAATGCCATCACTTTAAATTACAGGGCACAAGTTCTAATCATCCATCATTACTCTTTAATTACACGGTAACTACAAAGCTATTACACTCAAAACCCTTTCTAACTGCATTCTAATCACAGGTGCCTCTTGATATTTGGTAATGATCACACTTAAACCGAGTCCAAAAACAATTTCCCTGTAATTTGCACTGTGGTGTAGGAGACCGAGCGAAAACCATGCTGGCTTTGTTGTTGCAGGGCTAGTTACCCTCTAATTATCCTCCAGCTTCTCCTGTATGAGGGATCTGATTAAGCAGTAAATAGTTACCTGGCAAGGAAAGAGCTCTCCTGAGAGACGTGTGTCCTGCAATTTCAAGGGAGGCCATTGGGAAATGTGTTTGGTTAGCAATATAAAATAAGCCCCAATCCTGCAGCCTTGGCTCCAGTAAAAAGTCCCATTGAATGGGTCATGTATGAGCTGCAGGATCAGGCCTAACATCTGCTTCCTGGGTGTTCATCCTCAGCTCAGTCACATCTGTTTAGCTCCCTGCCAGGAACAGGTTAGTTACTCCTGTGTGCACTGCAGAGCCAGTAACAGTTGGGGAAAGGCAGAGAGCTGAATCCTATGCTCTGATTCCAGGATAGCGTCAGGGCTGATGTACAAAGCTGGGAGAACATCGCTTGATTTCCAGATACTGGGGCTGAGCCGGCAGGGCTGGCGGGCACAGAAAAACCCCTCTTGCTTCCACTTGTAAGCTGAGCAACGATGATGTGGGAGCCAAGTCTGAAGAATGAATGTGGCCCGCTGAGATGGTATCTTTACAATCCCTTATTTATTCATTAGGGAGGGAGTTCAGTGAGGGGTGAATAGCACTTGGTGGAGACAGGCAGTGTGGATGCAAGCTTCCCTTGTGTGATGCTGCCAAGCCCACTTCATCCTCATCTCCAGCACCCATGGTATTCCTATTCTCCGTCACCACCATGCATGCACTGCCCCTGCTTTCCCAGCCTGGTGCCCCCAGGGGATGTGCCGGTGCACCTTGATCCTGACCTGCAGCACCTGGGCTATTCTGATCCTGTGCCTCACGTCACAATCTTGTGCTCCATAGGGAACAAAAATTTGATCATGGGCTCTTCAGTCTAGCAGACAAAGGTATCACAAGATCCAGTAGCTGGAAGCTGAATCTAAACAAACTCAGCCTGGACATGCCGTGCAAATGTTAAACAGTGAGGGGCATTCACCACTGGAACAATTCACCGAGGGTCGTGGTGGATTTGCCATCACTGGCGATTTTTAATCCAGATTGGCTGTTTTTCTAAAAGATCTGCTCTAATTCACACAGGAATCAATTCAGGGAAGTCCTATGGCCTGTGTTATAGAGGGGGGAAGACTAGATGATACCAGTGGTCTCTACCAACACACCACACTCCTGACTTGCAGCATCTGAGCTAGTGCAGTCCTGTGCTCTCCTCTAGTGCCACCAGCGACCTTCAAACCTGCCCTTCAGCTCCCACACTAGGCTACCACAATGTCTGCAAATGCACGTCATGCTTGGCCTGCTATTACAGTCCTGCGCTTTCGTTTACTTCGGCCAGTGGTCTTCACTTCGCTTCAGGCCTGAAAGCTGGCCAATATACTTCCTCTCTGCGCCATAAGGAAACATCCCCTTTCCATTCCAGTCCAGTGTACACCCCTTGAGCAGAGACTGCCAACTGTATGCTGGGTTCATAACCACGCAGGGCAAATGCTCCTTCATATTGACTCAAGAGTTGAACCTAGGTCTCTTAAGATGAAAAGGCAGTTGCACTGATCTAATGCATCAGCCAGCCACGTACAGTATCACTTTTCTTTCCGGACCGAAACTCAGTGCAGAACAACTGCAGCTGGGAAATGCTTCTAATATCACGTTGCAGAGGGGTATCATAACTGTCACAGAACACAAGGCTTGTGGTTGTAGAGTGAAATGGAGATGCAGATAAAAAAATTTTTTTTAAAATTGCTTTCCCTCTGCACCTCTATCTGCAGTAAAACGTCCAAGGGAAGGCAATCAGTGAAGCGTTGATGGAGTTTCTCTATAGAGATGAACTGCAGCAAGTGTCTGCACTGATTCTGTAATTGGTGTGGATTGCATTTTGGATCTGGAGCAGAACTGATTCCAGGGCCCAAAACTGGAGTGCCAAGCCACTATTATAATACATACCCGCCCCCACACATTGTTATAATACATAGTCCCCACATGTGCATGCACGCTAATATAATGCAACTCGGAAACAAAATAGGAATCTTCTCCTTCACTTACCTGCCACCTCTTTAACCTTCGCCTGTGGGCCATATCCTCTGCTGATGTAAATAGATGTAGCCCCACTGAAGTCAATGGAGCTGCAGATCTGACCCAGATCTGCCTTTGTTGCTATGCTCAACAGCATCCCAAACAGCGAAGTAAGGTGGTCTTTCCCTTGTGAGGGGTGGAAGAAACAGTTGCAGAGCTAGGAGTCCGAGCAGGAAGAAAACCTTTCAAATCTCCATAAAGAGAAAAATGAGTTAGAGAAACTGGCTGTGCAGTTTTTCATTCATTAATTTATTGCTGCTTGAAACATGCCACACAGGCAGCAGATCCACGGAGATGGGCATTAAAAGAAGCATTGTCAGCTTCCCTGTACAGCGCCTCATATTAGAACTGAAGGGCCCTTCTCTCAGGGGGAGAGGGGAATTTGGTCTCCACAGCCCATGGCCTTTCAGCTAAGAGCCAAGATCCTCTTTGCCTGAGACCCACCAAAATCATTTCACGTTGGTCACCAAAGAGCTCTCAGCTGGCAACCACTACAGCGATGACTTGCTGAGGCCAGGCTCCAATAGCAATGTGGGGTGTGTAAGACTGTAGAGCCAGTCACTAACCCCCTGTGCTGGCCAGTCCTCCCTCTCACATTTCAAACACAGCTGAGACATTCTCCCCTCCTTTCCGCCAGAAAGCTGCCGTTCCCTGAGACTCTCTTCTACTCTCGGACTTCTTGCTGCGGGCTGGGTTCCATGTGGATGGATCTTCTCTTCCTCCCTTCACGCTGGCCCTGCTCTTCTGTAGGGTGTAGGGGCTGGTAGTGTGTCCATGTCTATACCCCACTGTAGCTGTGTCCCCGCCAGCATCCTGCCATGAGAACGGGGATGGGCCCCAATGAAAATCCCAGACCTGAACACTCCCAACTTCGACAGAGAAAGTTAGATACAGTTTTAGACACTGTGCCTCAGAGCCATCTCTAAATAAGACTCCGTCCTGCTATGCAGCACCTTCTAGCCAATGCACATTACCCGTGTTAACTGATTAGCCTCACAACCCCACACTGGGGGAGAAATCCCCATTTTACTGCAGGGGAAACTGAGGCACGGAGAAACCATGGACCGGAGTGTGTGATTTATACAACATCCATCAGGAGATGCACGGCTGCACCATCCAAGAGTGGGAGACCACCCTGGAGCGCACAGCGTTCAGGCTGCACTATCCCTTTGAGTGGGCCAACCTGCTCTCCCTTGCGCCGGTTGGGATTGAGAGGAGGCAGCAGGGCCATGGCCTTCAGAAAGGTTTGTTTCCCTGGGGATGCTAGGAGGGAACGGCCTCTGTTCTTTCCCCTCACCCAAGCCCAGGGACTTTGTGCCTGGCTCTCGCATGGGGGCACATGGTTTCTTCCTCACACTGGCTGGGCACAATCCAGCCCTCCGGGCTTTGCCCAAGGTCACAGAGTGAGTGAGTGACTAAGGTGGGTTTAGACCTCCCCCCTCCTAGCTCTCCCCATTAGGCCAAGCTGTGCTCTAAGTGAAGACTTTAACATCCAGACTCCTGACAATACCCTGGCGCAATTCTGCTCTCTGCCCCACCTGTGTAACCACCCCGGCAGGTGAAAATGGGGCCAGCTATTTTTATACCCTGGCTAGAGGAAATGCATTTGGATGGACCCAATAGGGTCCTGATGTGTTTAATCCAGAAATATAAAGAGAGAGATTAGAGACAATTTGCAGGGTTTTTTCCCCTCTCTCAGCTCATCAGCGATATGGGATTTTGAGAGACATCCGCTGGAAGATTAAAGGGACGCTGGTGAGGCTGCCAGGGCATCGTGACTCCTAATCCAATTGTAAATATCAATGTAGTTCTTTGTCTAGCAAAGGTTTCTTCCCAAATAAAAAATGAATTGTGATGCCAGCAGCACAATACATATAAGCCACCCTACAATAACAAAGCAGTGTGTGAAGCCCAGGAGTTACTGCAATCAATGGGAGTTAGGCACCTAAATACCTCTGTGTATGAGTGGGCCACCTGTAAAATGGAGATAATGATCCTTCCTTTTGCCCACCCTTTATTTGGATTCAAAGTTCTTCGGGCCAGGGGCTGTCTCTTGCCGGGGTTTGCACAGCACCATGTGGCCCTGATTGTGGTTGGAGCTTCTAGGCTAATATTTTTTAAAAGGTCTCAGCTTTGGCTAAGGATGTCGATAGCCCTCAGGATCAGGCTCTCCAAGCAGACAGGAACATCATGTTTTTGGTAGCGTTGCTAGAATGTGATTTATTGACCAGAACAAGCTGAATTGATAGAACTCGTTCATTTCTAAAATGTAGCTTAGGCACTACGGTCACTTCTAGTGGCATGGAGTGTGCAAGGACTCAAGGGGCATTCCTTCCACAGCCCAGTAATCCCTCCCTGTGTGCTGGTAATACATTTGCATGGACCATGACTTAAATTGACCCACATCATGGGTGGGGGACTCCACTATTAAGTCTATGCAGGGCAGCTGAAAGAGATGAATGCAGCAGGTAATGTGATGCAATCCCGCTCCTGGAGTAGGAACTCTGGAGATGACACATTTTGACAGATTTTTAGTACAAAAGAATCTCTAGTCTACTGAGCTATGAAATAAACAGAAAACCCCATCAAATACATTCTTGTCTATTCTAGGCTATGTCTATTCTTGGAGCTGGGTGTGCGATTCCCCACTCATGGAGACATGCTCATGCTAGCTCAATGAGGGCTAGCACACTCAAAATAGCAGGGTACCCAGGGTAGTGGTGGCACAGGCTAGCCATGCTGAAGACAAACTCCCCCAGATCCTGTGGGCATGTATTTGGGGCCACTAGCCCATGCCGCCACGAGCCACTGCCTGTGCTCCCACGGTTACACTACTGTTTTTAGTGAGATAGCGCAAGTATGTCAACTCGAACTAAGGATCAGGGCCGGCTCCAGGCACCAGCCTTCCAAGCAGGTGCTTGGGGCGGCAATCTGCAAGGGGCGGCAGTCCGTGTGTTTTTGCCCCCAAGCAGTGCGCCGAATTGCCGCTGCGGACGGCGGGGGCAGTCCGTGTGCTGTTAGGACTGCACGCGCGTTTCCGCGGCAGCGGCAATTTGGCGGCAGCTTCTATGTTCAGCTGCCTGTGGCGGCAATTCAGCGGCAGCTTCTGTCTTCTGGCTGAAGACAGAAGCTGCCTCCAAATTGCTGCCGGCCGCCGCGGAAACGCGCGTGCCGCCCTAACGGCACACGGACTGCCCCTGCCGGCCGCGGCGGCAATTCGGCGCACTGCTTAGGGCGGCAAAAACAGTAGAGCCGGCCCTGCTAAGGATCACCCCCACCCCACCCCCAGCTCCAAGTGTAAATGTAGTCTAAAAAAAGTGAAACCCTCCTGGGCTAGCAAAGCAAGCTGGGAAGCATATCATCCCTTCTCTTTTCTGTCTGTCCTAACACCTGGCTTACTCCTGAGGTGGGACAACAGACCAGCTGGCACCTTAGGAGGGGTTACGACTGACTTTGAGAAGCCGTGATGGCTTTGGTGGGAAGGAGAGTGGAGTGGGAGGAAATTGACTTGGCTGTTTATCAGAAGGAGAAGATTGACAGGGATTACTATAGGAACAAGGAATTATCAGGTAGGATAACCAATCAATCAGTGAAACCAGACTGGAAATTCCTTCAGAGCCATGTGCAGTGAACTCTGTTTAAAGGGACTGCCTAAGGGACTAGTGAAAATCACTTGCTGAGTAGAGAAGGTCAAAGACAACTGTACCAGAAGCCATGTGGATGTGTTTAATTGGTCACTTAAGACAGGGAGGCTGGAGGTGAAGGGCATCTCTCGTTCTCTCTCTCTCACTGAAAGTCAAGGGCATAAAATGCAACTGTAAAATTTGCACATATCCTGTGTGCCCACACTCCTGTATTAGCATATTCAGACAGGCATTTCTGTGGGCCAGTGGGGTAACTGTACACCCAGGTGGCTAGTCAGAACTACACCCAGGTGGCAAGATTCAGAAAAACCCAAAGTTGAATCTGAAGCTTCCTTTCAGCCTGTTCTAGAGCATGGGGCCAGATGTGAAATGTGAATCTGAGCCCAGATTTGAATCCCAAACCCCTCAGTGCAGGAATCTCTGTATCTGATGTTTGGGTTCAGCCCAATACCGAGATAGGGGCCAGCTGTGAAATTTGGCTCCAGCTTTTGACACTTGCATCAAGATTTTGAGTTTGGATCTGGGTCTTTGGATCAGATCCATCTAATGTCATCAGCCCTCTGTTTGCTGGGACAAGGCACTGATGGGGGACTTCAGAGATCTGGTTTCAAGTCCTTGTTCTACCACAATCTCCTTGAGCAAGTCACTGAGGGTGAAATTTTCATGGGTGCTCAGCGTTGGCCTAACTCTGTTCCTACTGAAGTCAGTGGCGATGCTCCCATTGCCATGGATGGGAGTAGAGTCAGGCCAATGCTGAGTGCTTTTGAAAATCCCAGGCTTAATCCCTCAATGCTCCATCTATAAAATGGTGGTAATAACCCCTTCCGATCTCATGGAGGTGGGAGTTACTAGTAGAATCCAGGTTAATGATGGAAGTGCTCAGATGCTATCATGACAGAGACCATATAAGTACAGATTTCTGAGTACAGATGCCATTGGTGAAGCAGTGACTACAAGTGTCTGTGTGGCCAGGGCCGTCCTTAGCCATAGGCAGAACAGGCAGCCGCCTAGGGCACCACGCTACCTGGGGGCACCGCTCTACCCGGAGCCCGGACTGACGGGAAGCAGTGGAGCATGTAAGAGCAGGGCTGCTGGGTCCTAGAGAGAGCCGAATGCAGCACAGTCTGAGGGAGGGGATTGGCTGCTGGGGTCTCTGGGAAGGGTAGGGGTACGGGTGGGGGAAGGAACTCACCTGTGAGTGTGACTTTCCCCCAGCGTGAGGTGAGGCAGGCTCGGCGGCTCTGGCACCAGTATCCTTTGTTGTCCCCCATAACGTCCATTCTTCTCCCCCCCCCAAGGAGCACCCCTCTCTCTCTCTTCCCCCTCCCCTCCGGCAGGGCTGGGTTGGGTGAGGTGCTGGGGGGCGGGGGAAGGAATGAAAGTGGAAGTAACTCACTTCCTCAGCAGCCAGCCAGGATTGGAATCGTCACACACGGCTGGGCTGGGGATAGGGTGACCAGATAGCATGTGCGAAAAATCAGGACGGGGGTTGGGGTAGGATGAGCAGATGTCCCACTTTTATAGGGACAGTCCCAATTTTTGGGTCTTTTTCTTATATAGGCTCCTATTACCCCCACCCCCACCCCCTGTCCTGATTTTTCACACTTGCTGTTTGGTCACCCTAGGTGGGAGTAATTGGTGCCTATATAAGACAAAGCCCCAAATATCGGGACTGGCCCTATAAAATCAGGACATCTGGTCGCCCTAGCTGGGGAGCGCGTCTGTCCCCTGGGCTGGCAACGATCCATCTCATCCGGGGGGAGCTGCACAGGGCAGGATGAACTGCTGTGGCTCCATGGGTGCCCCGTCCCTGAGATCAGATGCTGTGCTAACTTCACCGTGGTCCATTGGGCTGGCGATGGTGCCCATTGGTGTGTGATCGGACCTGAGGGTTTTCTGCTGCTGTTGCTACTATGCACCCCAAGAGGTGGATTTCGGGGTCCTGCAGTTTTCCACCTATCTCCTCCTCTACTGCAGCTGTTGGACCAGCAGGCTGGGCGGTGAGCCAAGCATGAAAGCAGTATTGTGTTGCCATTTAGATTGTCATTTAACAACTTTGTTTGCCAAAAATGCTTGCTAACAATCCTGAATTCAATTTCAATATTTTTTAAAAAAAAATCAATATCTTAGCCAAAAACAGAAAATTAAGTTGTTGACAATTATTTGTGACAAGTTTGGTATGGGGCAGGGAGTGGGCCAGTTTTCATCAGAGAAACAAAAAATGTTGACTGACTTTCCTATAGCCCTGTTACTGCTAAATAGAGCCCTCCAACAACTGTAATATGCTCATCTCCTTACTAGTGTATAGAGCAGGGGTCGGCAACCTACGGCATACGTGCCAAAGGTGGCATGTGAGCTGATTTTTGATGGCACGCAGCGGTGGGCTGAGTGGCTCAGCCCACCTCTGCTCTGGGGTTCCGGCTGCTGCCCCATAGCTCAAGGTCACAGTGCAAGAACCTAGAGAGCCTCCTGAAGCATGGTGATAGTTTTGATTTAAATGGACTTGAACTGAACGAAGATTTGAGTACACTGTCACCAATGTTGCCACATGCAAAATCAGTGATGGACATTGTACAGTTTATTCATACCACCAAACTTGTTGACATGTATCCTAATGTATACATTGCCACTCGTATTCTACTGACAATTCCTGTAACAGTAGCATCAGGAGAACAGAGTTTCTCAAAACTAAAGCTCATTAAAAACTATCTCCGCTCTACAATGAGTCAGGAACACTTGACTGATCTTGCTATTTTTGCAATCGAACAAGACATCACTTTGTCTTTGTCATACAATGACATTATTACTGATTTTGCAGCCAAAAAAGCCAGAAAGATTGCTTTTAATTAAAAACAAATCCTTGTTTCAATACCTCTTCATATAAATTTCCAATAAAATGTTGACAAATTTAAAAAATTATATTATTTGCATCATTCTGTCAAATCAGAATTTTTTCTATAGTGCTACTTCTTTAGTGCTAGTCCATCAGCATTACAGTGTGCTTAATTAAGTTAAACTGGGTTTAATAATGTGCATGTGGCAAGTTTTCCAATACTGTAAGCTTATGTTTGTGTTGTTAAGAGCAAGTCAGGCACAGGGGCACCAGTTTAATAATCCCGCCTAGGGCACCATAAATCCTAAGGACGGCCCTGTGTGTGGCTCTGGCTAACTTCTCCGAGAGCCCCAGGTGAATGTGAAGGCAGATTGTAGCCATCAAAGCTGGCCAGCTCCAACCATGCCTCAAATCCCTAGAAGCTATGAGAGTGAGGCAGAAAACTCTGCCTGTTTGCAAGTGGGAATGAGGGGCCTGCACCAGATGTTTGAATGTTCGTCTGCCTCAGCTCCTCCTCAGGGAAGAGAAGGGCTTTCACTGCAGCTGGCTAGTGTCTTTGCTAGAGCCAGAGCCTCTCCCTCGCCGGGAAGTGAGTGGGGAAGGACACAGCTCTCACAGCTGCCCTGATTCTCCCGTCTGCTGTGGAGAAAGATAACAAGTGATGTGAATCCAATATTTGCTCTCAGTAGGAGTGAGAGATAATCAGCAGAGATGCACTGCTCCAGAGCACAGCCTGCTTGCTGTCAAGTCACAGAGAGGAGAGTGCTAGCTAATCCCTCCTTAATCTCTCCGGTTCAAATAAAAAAGTTCCTCTCCCGTTTCAGCTCTTGCACTGCCTGCCAGGAGTCCCTTTGCCAGTGTCGTGGCCTGGGTTAGCCACAGCAGTATATTTCTGGAATCTCTCCTCTTCCTGGTGGTGGAGGGCATTTCTGTGTCTCATGACAGAGCTCTTGAAGGCCAATCAGCCAGTTAACTCGCTTGACTGGCTGCAGCCCCCTCCTCCGATTCTCTATCATGAACCGAGGGTGCCTTGCCTTGCTTTCCGTTTACTGGAAGAACCTTGCGTGATAGCAGCAGGAACTACCATGATACACCGTGAGAGAGGAGCTTCAGGGTTGGTCCCTGGGCTGAACAAACAGTGGGCACTCCAGTTGGAGAGAGGGTTCACAGCAGCAGTGCTGGGCGTGACACTCACCTCGTAAACCCAAGGGGTAATGGTTAGATTGTAAGCTCCTTGGGGCAGAGGCTGTCTTTTTGTTCTGTTTGTACAGTGCCTAGCACAAGGGGGTCCTACTACTGCCATACACATAAATAATAATTTTCTCTATTAAGTAGAAGCATCCATTTGCATCAGAATAATAAAGCCTATTCCCAGTAGTCTAAGGTGGAGGTTTTCAAAACTTCCTAAGGGAATTAGGTGCCCAACTCCCATTGGAGTTAAGCTCCTTTGAGAATCCCAGCCAGGAATCTGTAGCTATCTCTAGTTACATTCTGGGGAGGGACGTGCTAAAAGATATGTCTAGCCTCAGTTACCCTCTGCCAAGAGCTCACTGGGCCATGGGACTCTCTCAACCAACAGAAGGGATCCAGGAGGGACCCTTCCTTTCCCTTTCCAATGTCATTAGATGCTGTAGAGATGCCCATGTGAGCTCAGAACTCCCCCTTGTGGAATCACAGAAGATGGAGGGAAAGGACCTAGGAAGTCACCCGCTCCATCTTCTGCCAGCGCAGGATTCTGCCCTGCAGTTTGCTCTCTGGTCTTTTAAATGTCCCAAGCAACTGGGCTTCCATCACTTCCCCATGGAGATTACATGGCTGAATATATTTCACCATATCAGGGAGGTTTCCCTCCTATTCAACCTGTTTTTTCTAGCATTCCCTTCTCCTACGCGCTGTTCCTTGGTGTACCAGCCGTTCAGACAGTTGTACACTGTTAACACGCCCTCCAGCCCGCCATCATTTTTGCTTCTCACCAGCTCCCTCTGGTTTGTCCATATCTTCCTGATAATATGGTGACTGCAGTATTCAAGGATTGAATTGGTGCCTACAGAAGTGGCGCTTGGGTCTGAGACAGCCTGTGGCCAATGGGCTGTGTATTTTTATTGCACCCATCGCTATAATATCCAAGTGCCTCATAGAGTCCCTTCTGGCGGAGCAGAGAGAGGCCTCTGAAATCAATATAAAAGGGATCCTTCACTGAGGCTGCCAGACACAGATGAGAGTGGGTCAGTTGTGACTCGCAGCACAGCATGTTCCAAACCCCGCATTGGCTGGAATCAGTGTTTGCATCATCCCTGTCCAGGTGCTGATTGATTCAGGAACTAATGTCAATTTGCTGGATGAAGAAGCTTGGGCTTCATGTCACACTCAAGGAGAATGTACAGAGTCTGTCTGTATCCAGGAGCTGAAATAAAGACTCATCTATGGATTTGCTACAACGGAGTCTTTTCTCTTCCCTGCTACAATGGGCTCTTTTGCCCCGGAGGAACACACTTGACTGTCTCAGATCCAGGACCTCTTTGCCCCGGGATCTGAGTGAGAGTCAGTGAAAGGGGACTGTAGCCATTTTGTAACCCTAACCCCGTCATATGACAGAGGCCATGAAATCAAGATCCCAGCATTCCTGTCTGACCTTTATCACACCTTCCTCCTTCCCTCCCCGTCTATTGACCAGCTAGGAAGGTAACAGTGCAAAACTATTCTGGGTCACATGAGTCTGACCCAGCCAACTGTTGTGTGTGTGTGTGTGTGTGTGTGTGTGTATGTGTATGTGTGTGTGTAAACAGCACATAATATGGGTGGGGGTCTGCATGTAGAATACACACACACACACACACACACACATATATATACACACTTTCTGATTGTCTCATCTTGGTTAAATTACTGCACAGTTCTAGCCACTAGTTTAAATTGTGTTGTCGCTTTCTGGCTTCAGCTTGTGTCTTGGGAGCTGTTCCATTATCTCCCAGTGAAATCCGTTCTATAGCTCTGATATAATCAACCAAGTACTGTGTGTTCTTCTGATCTTGGAGATATGGCACATGTACAGGCAAGAACTATCTCTTAGCTGAACCTTCTCACTCTTATCACTCTCCTGACAGATAGGGACACAGGGACGGAAACCAAAGACAGGAGAAGGCATTCATTTTAGGAGACTGCATTTCTCCTTTCTAGCCACAGTGTTTCCGTCTTATTCCATACGGTGCTCAGCTGGGCACCAGTTCCAGAGGGGCAGGAGAACAGCTCTGCTAAAGCAGCCAAGGCTATGGGAGAGCTCTGTCCCCCCTGCCGGGAGATCTGTTTGTGCATCCTTCGCTTTCCATGTGCACACTCCACTTTGCCCATGGGCAGTCAAACCAGTAGCAAGCCCTGCAGTGGGGTGTAGATTGAGTCTTGCTGGTACAGGACGCCATATTTGGGTGAATACAGAGTTTGTTCCTCAGTTCCCATTGCCTGTGTCCTGAAGCCACAGGGCCCAGTGTCACCCCCCTGCCTGACATCCTCAGGACCAAGGCCAGTTCCAAACCCTGTAACAGGCTCCGGAAGGCTAGCAGAGCCATCGTCTCCAGAGCGAGGGAGCCCAGTGGAACTAATCTCCAAAAAGGCAGATTGCATGTAATGACAAAGCAGGATTTCCCCTCCCGTGTGAATCACTGGCACCCACACTCCAACGCTAGCGGACGCAACACATGGGAACAATACTTAAGTAGCACACAACAAAGATTAACAGATCAAACCTCCCAATGCCTGGGTGAGCTTTATCAGCCCCATTTTACAGATGGGAAAACTGAGGCAGCGAGGCTGAGTGCCTTGCCCATGGCCACAGAGGGAGTTAGTGTCAAGAGATGGCATTAGAGCTAAAGAGTTCCTGGCTCCCAGGCCTGCATGAAAGCCACTAGCTCGTGCTACCTTCCTTCAGAGAGTACTGCAATGCAAGTGGGAACTTCTGCAGCAGGCAAAATGTGTCACATCTCATACGCAAAGGAACACAGGGCTTGACGCTCTTCTCACACCTGAGTAACATCAGTGGAGTTACTCCTGATTGACACAGGCATGGGAGAAGTGTCAAACCCACTGTGCTCATGCGTGAAGTACACACTGGGCACATACCACACAGGCCTTTCACTGGCATGCATTCACAGCAGGGCATAGCTGATAAGTGGGTGTTATTAGGTGGTTTCCTCAACCGGGATGGGGGGTTCAACTGTGTCAGAGCCTAGTTTTCCCCCAGGGCTCCTCTCTGAAATGTGAATGCTTCCCTGGTGATGCCCAGCCATTTCCATAGTCTGTATCCAGGAGGCTTTAGGCCGAGAGATGAGTCATCAGGGATTGCCAAATGCAGGTGTGAGAAGCTGCCACATGGCTCCACACCTGTCAATCCACCTAAAAGATATAGGAACTTCTCCTGCAGACATGGCATTTCTCCCCCAGCCAACAGAATCTGTACTGAGACACCTTTTTCCAGACAGCCCCCCCACAGTTGGAGACCTGTTCGCTCTGGGCCAGTGTCAGACCAAAGGCTGTGAAAATCCTGCTTCAGAGCATGGGAGGTAGGTGGAGAAACTCCACATTACATCATAGATAATCAGCAGCGCAGCACAGATCGGGCCAAAGATCTCAAGGGAGGATACGGTGCTGCCAATGCTGTTGCTGCTTAGACATTCATAGATGTTTACCGGCCTGAAAGGGCACATGTTGCTTCTATTATAGTTAATAGGACTTGCTCACACACAGCCTGGATGCCAAAGACCCTTTAATAATCCTTAACCTAACTGCCGCTGTCATTTGGGTAAATTATCCAATCACCCTATGCAACGTCTCAGGATTCAAACATTAAAATCTTCCTGCCTTCTGCCAGGGGCCTGATTCTGTTACTATGGCAACTTTTAGCAATGCTCTGCTGAGCCCTTTACTACCTGAGGAGAAACATATGCCATTGGGATATTGGGAGGTTTTTTATTTTTAATTTCAGGTGACTATTAATCCCGCTGAAAATAAGTGACTGTAACAGGTTGACTGTGTTTTGCTAGCAGATGTTGAACCATCTGGGTAAGGGTTAAACGGCTTCTGCTGACTCATTGAGGCAGGTGACTCATAACCCGACTTGGTATAAAAGAGGTGGGGATGGCTCAGTGAGGGAGAGAGGATTGAGAGTGTGGGCTGAGCAGTCCTGAGGGAGGAACCTTAGAAGCAGCCAAGCCTGAGGAGTGAGTCTGAGCTGATCTTTATCTTTGTTAATTGAGCCACTCAGGTTGGGTTTGAACTCTTTCAAATTGTGCGGGGTATATGTTGGGTACCGTGCCTGCTTGCCATGGGGAGCATGGGGGAGTGTTGTGCCAAACTGACACATACACACATCTCGGATATACCCACTCCTGGCCTGCAGCACCCTCTGCTGTTCCTAGGGAAAGCTTGTAGCTCACCTCCTGTGGAACCCCATCTTTCTCAGGGCCATGAGCCAGCTAGAGACAAATGCTATCTTCTTTGACCCCAGTTCCTTGTGCCATCTGTGCTACAGAAAATCCCCATCTGGTCCTTTCCAAACATTGAAACAAACTGTTTCTGGGGTGAACAGAATCAGCGTCAGGGAAACAGACGAAGCAACAGACACACTAGTAGGGAAGAGCACAGGTCATCCAGTGCCAGGAAGGGAGCCGTGGTACACAAATTAAGTCCAAACCTGCACCAGGGCAGTCCCTCCCGAGCTCTGTTGTGCAGCTTTATGGAGGGTAATTTCTGGGGGAAATTGAGAGTCCAGTAAAAGAAATTCAGCGCTGGTGTCAGCGCAGGCACTCAGCCACCAGTGTGAAATATCCCACCGCTCGCTGATGTCAGCTGGGGACAGTTTATGCCACCAGGAAGACGCTATTTGTTCTCTATTGTGAGGGACAGCAATGGGCTGGAATGCTATGTACTAATCAAGGAACCCACCCACCCACACAGGGCATCCCCAATCACCCTCTAGGTTATGGAGCATGAGCCGCAGCTGCTGGTTTTATTTCCCGGGAAGGGACTGAACGTCCCTATCTCCCCTGTCCCTTCCCAGGCTTTCTCTCTCTCCCTCCCCACCCCAGGTTCCCTACTCTTTCTTTTTATTTCTCTCGCTCCCTCTCTTTCATTGTTATTGTGAAGAAATTCATGCTAACAAAGCAGGGAACTTCCTTTGAGCTCTGCACACAAGCCAAGGGAGGCTAAGTATAGTAACAGGCACAAACTCACCAGTTACTTGGTAATGCATTTTAACCCCCTTTGCTGATCCTTGTCCACCTTCCTTCCTGTGCTGCCTTCAGTCCTCAGCATTCTGCTGAAATCAATGGAACGCTAAACAGCAAAGCTGGTGAATTCCACCTAGATGTACCTGGGGCATCTGGGAGCAAGGCAGGTGAGATCCACCTCGGTGTACCCAGGGCATTCAGAAGCAGGACAGATGCACTCCACCTTGGATAGAACTGGGATGATCAGCAGCAATCCAATGCTTAATACGCCCAGCTGTGGATTGCTTCTATTTATCCATGAAGTTATTAAGTCCCCTTCTATCTTTAATAAGAAAATGTTCACAAGTCCTACGTGTTAGCCTTATGGTTCAAAGTTCATGAATTGTAGATATGCAGGATCACAAGCTGTGCATTGAAAGGAAAACCCCAGGGAGATCTCCCTACCTTCAGCTAACTGAACATTTTGGCCAACTTGTACAAATGTGGCCTCTGATTTTGTGGTGCCTCGATATCAGGGTACCCAACATGCTACACACTGGGTCTGATTGTCAAAGGTGCTGAGCATGTGCAGCTCCTGGTGCAGTGGGAACTCAGCACTTGTGAAAATCAGGGTCCTGGCTATCTCATAGTCAGAGTCTCTCTCTGAAAACATGGGTCTCCGTGTTTATTTAGGTGGGGCGCTGGAGGAATCACTGGAGTTTTCCTTTAAATAGACAGCTTTGATCACGGGGTTTTCCTTCCCCTCTCCAGAACAAGCATATCCATATTTCACAGAATAGTTTAAAGAACTCTGTCTGTATAGCACAGGTTCTGTGGGCATTGCTGTGCGATCGATCCCTTCTTCTAATGACTCCTCCCGTCCTTGCACTGGTGCTATTTAGCGAGTTACAAAAGGTGGTTAAGCGGAATAGCTTTATATCTCTCTCTATCTGCAGTTTCCATTAGGTTCCTGTCTTTACCTGTGTCTCTAATACCCCTGATTCCTCTGCTCACCCATTTTGCTTAACTTCCACATTGGGAGCCTTGCATGTACAGTATTACAGGGTGTATCTGCTGTATCAATCTTTCATCTTTGCCTGCTCACTGTGCCCAGATCCAATGTGAATCCAGAGGAAGGATCCTTTCATTTCCTTTTAACCATCCTCGGCTAAATATACAGCAATGTGCAAGGGCTGCAGTTGGAATAATCCCTCTTTCCTGAGCCTGATGACTCTGTTCAGGTGTCTGAAAGATTGGAAAGGACCTAACAAGGAGGCAGGATCACTCCTGGGACATAGACATAGGTCTGGGACCGGGGCTGCCTTCATTTTGTGTGGATGTATTCATGTGCGACAGACCCAGCCTGTCGCCTCTTCCTGTTCATTTACTTATTTTGTTACTAAGCCCCCTGAGAGGTCTGGTACCGGATTGCTCTGATGCTGCCACAGATCAAAGATAGTTCTGGCAATGGACTCAGGTTACATAAACTAGATCAAATCTACATTGGCTGTCCACAGCCTCCATAGGTCAGCCATTCCCCCTGTTATTTCAAACCTGGCCTCTCATAGCCAGCCCTCACAAAGCGTCTCAGTGCTGATCTTCATGAACCCCTGCTTCTCTGTTGCTGAGGGTTTCCTCAGCAGATGCTTTGTGATATGGTCGCTGTAGATGGCCCCCAGACTCAAGGGTGAGACCATGCTGGCTTTGGAGTGATCACCACTAGGAGTCACCAGGCATCATAGAAAACTCCCCACTGAGCTCAGTAAGAATTGAACTAAGTGGCATGTGGTTGAGAAAAGGAGTTGTGAAATGCCAGAGAACTCTAGCTCCTGCACTGTCTCATAGACATTAAAGCTAGAAGGGTCCATCGTGGTCAACTAGTCTGACCTCCTGCACATCGCAGGCCACAGAACCCCATCCACCCACTCATGTAATAGACCCTATCCTCTGGCTGAGTTACTGAAGTCCTCAAACCATGGTTTAAAGACTTCAAGTTACAGAGAATCCACCATTTACTCTAGTTCAAACCAGCAAGTGACCCCTGCCCCATGCTGCGGAGGAAGGCAAAAAATACCCCAGATCTCTGCTGATCTGACCCGGGGGAAAATTCCTTCCCAACCCCAAATCTGGCAATCGGTTAGACTCTGAGCATGTGGGCAAGATCCACCAGCCAGACACCTGGCAAAGAATTTGCTGTAGTAACTCAGAGCCCTCCCCATCCAGTGTCCCATTTCTGGCCATCGGAGATGCTTGCTACTGGCAATTGCAGATGGGCCAGATGCAATTGTAGGCAGTCTCATCATGCCATCCCCTCCATAAACTTATCAAGCTCAGTCTTGAAGCCAGTTGGGTTTTTCTCCTCCCCTCTCTCTTCTTGGAAGGCTGTTCCAGATCGTCACTCCTCTGATGGGTAGAAACCATCATCTAATTTCAAGCCTAAATGTGTTGATGGCCAGTTTATATCCATTTGTTCTTGTGCCAACATTGGCCCTTGAATAACCCCTCTCCCTCCCTGGTGTTTATCCCTCTGATGTATTTGTAGAGAGCAAACATATCTCCCCTCACCCTTCGTTCGGTTAGGCTAAACAAGCCAAGCTCCTTAAGGGTACATCTCTCATTAGCCCAAGTCAGCTGACCTGGATGTTTAATTGCTGTTAGATGTACCCTGAGTGTCCTCCTCCTGCCCAGCAAGCTATCCAGAGAAAACACACTCAGCCAGATTGGAAACATTACATCATCAGACAAATTCTCACTGGCTGATCATACCCTTTATTATTAGCAGTACAGTAGCATCCTGAGGTCCCAGCTAAGATCAGGGCCCAATGGTGTTAGGCCCTGGACATGCACCCAGTGAGAGAGAATCCCTACTCCAAAGAGATTACAATTTAAATAGACAAGTCACAGGGTAGGAGGGGAAACTGAGGCACAGAGCCGTGAGGTGACTTGCATCACACAGCAGGTCAGGGGCAGAGTTGAGAATAGAGCACTCACCTCCTGATTCGCATTCTAGCGTCCTAGGCACTGGACTATGCTGCTTCTAACTCACAGGCTTAGACACCGTTGTGCAAGCTACATTTCCTCTCAATTCACCAGTACAACCCACAGCTCAGCCACCAAACTCATGTGACTTGTAACTCTCAGCAGGATCTCATTCTTTGCACCATCCAATTCCCTAAGATGCCACCTGGATCGTTAGTTAGAAGCAGCTCAGATCCCAGGCAATTTTGGCAATGGACTCAGAGTGCCACCTACAGCAATGCAATATCTGTACTTAACCTTTAGCACTCTCCCCCTGTCTGTCTGCTCAGATCCAGGGAGCAGGTGTTATAATTGTGCAATGGGAGAGCATTAAATCTCCTGCAGAGTATTCCATGGGTGTGGGAAGATTTCACAAGCCTCAGCAGTGTCCAATCCTGGGAGCTAACTCCAGTTGAGAAGAAACACAAATCCAAGGAGACCGCTTGGGACAGGGGCTAGCAACTGCCATATTGTAACTAACTAGGGAACATTTCCTGCAAACTGGGCAAAGGCTCCAGGATTAACCGCTGTACACTTGATAAATGCTTATAAAGGAGACTATAAATTACTGCCCATCAACCTGGCAAAGCTCACTGCATCACAGCCCACAGTCTGTGAGGCTGGCAGAGCACCAGCCCAAGCGGTGGAAATGGTGATGCTGAAGCAGGCTAAAACCAATTACTGGCTGTCAAGAACAGATGGGGAATTTGGCAAGCCCCTCCCCCCCCAGCCCCGCCCCGCCCGGCTGGGACTATTTCCATGCTGGTGAAATGGCAGTACCCTTTGCCATGGCTGTCCAAGGCAGGTGGTGACCTCCCCAAAAGCCCAGATCCGGGTGGCTGGATGGCGACAGTGCAGCCAAGCTGAGCTACAGAACATGGTGTGTGCGAGGGTGGTGAAAATCAGGCCAGGCTGTAGCATAGTGATGGGGAAAGTGATACTCTGCCTAAGCCAGTGGTTCCCAGGTGGAGGTCTCTGGCCCGCAGCTAGTCCGCAAAGCACTTTCACCGAGTTGTGGTGAACTCTTCAAGCGGAGACACTCTCTGCTATTTATAGCCCACTCCAGGATTCTCATCGGGTTTCCAGAGGCGTTACTGACCAGCTGAGCTAGAAAATCCAAGCCAAGCTCTGTCCCCACCAGGAGGCTGCTTCAAATCTCTCTGGCAGGAGCCTCTTTCATGTAAAGGCAACAATGGGAAAATTTCCACCTGGCACCAAAGTTAAAGAGGGTGTCAGGAATGCCAAAGCCAAACTGCAGAGTGACCAGGAAAACTCACAGCAGGGTGGGATGGAGGCAACAAGGGGAAATTTGGTACTAGTGAATGTAACGCTGACGATCAGGCAGAGGAACTGCAGCCCACAGATAAATAATGTCCGGGGCCGTATCTAAGCAGCCACACCTATTGCATTGAATTGCATTTATTTTCCTCTGGTAACCATACTGTGCTGATCATTAACCGTGGCCCATGGAAAGGTACGGGTTTGGGAGGTTAGAAGCAAAGCTGTCCAAAAATATAGCTCCAGCTTATGATCTGGTCCACGGCATGATCTTTGAGAGCCACTGACCCATGCTGGGGAAGAGCGATAACACCCAAACCCACTCTGTTGAATATTGGCAAAACTCCTCCCAGACTGTGGAATACTAGAGATACTTCAAAGGGGCCCAGAGCTGCAGTGGGAGCCTGGGGCCTTGAACAGGGATGGCTCAGCTTCCCATGGATCCATATGGGAAGCTGGATTGCTCCCATGGGAACGAGGGGGCAACCACTGCCCCCCAGGTGGGACAGTGTGTGGGACTCTTCAGAAGGGATCCCTGTGGAGTTTGCACCATCTAAGGCTCCTCCAGCAGATGTTACCTGGCAGGTGGAGGGTGGTATGAAGAAGTCATCAGCTCCATGTGTGATAGTCTGTCATTGCTTCATTGTCCCTATATGGCCATGAATGGTTATTGTATGCACCCATATTACAGAGAGGGCATTCCCGGCAGGCACCCAGGTTTTCTGAACTGTGAAACTCTGGGGTTTCGCCCTGAAGGGTTTAATGGGAGCACTTTTTGGTGTTGATCCCCTGCCTCCACTTCACATTGATTTTTGGGGCTCCAGGCATCTGGGCTTTGCTATTGGGGCAAAACTTTGGAATCCCCACAAACGCCACATGGGCAGGTTCACTCAGCCTGAAGTGAACTTCCAACAGCCGTCTTCTGAGGTTCAGGGCTGTGCTGACCCCATCTGAGTTTCCTCCTTCAGGGCACAGTACTGGTGTGTGAGCAGTGCTCATTGGTTCTGCCAGGGAAAACTCCCATGGGAATATGGCATTGCCCACCCCAAGCGAGTCAGGCCTAAAAATAAATCATGCGATTGGCTGAGATATCATGAGATCTTTAAATGTAATAATTTGGGCCACATTTTCAAGCTTTTCTCCAAGAGGGCTAGAAATTTACCTTTTAGAACATAAGAACATAAGAATGACCATACTGGGTCAGACCAAAGGTCCATCCAGCCCAGTATCCTGTCTGCCAACAGTGGCCAATGCCATGTGCCCCAGAGGGAGTGAACCTAACAGGTAATGATCAAGTGATCTCTCTCCTGCCATCTATCTCCACCCTCTGACAAACAGAGGCTAGGGACACCATTCCTTACCCATCCTGGCTAATAGCCATTAATGGACTTAACCTCCATGAATTTATCTAGTTCTCTTTTAAACCCTGTCATAGTTTTGGTCTTCACAACCTCCTCAGGCAAGGAGTTCCACAGGTTGACTGTGCACTGTGTGAAGAAGAACTTCCTTTTATTTGTTTTAAACCTGCTGCCTATTAATTTCATTTGGTTTCATTGGTTCATTTTCATTTCATTTTTAAAAAGGAAAGGTGAGATTCTCATGTAATCACCTGACTCCAGGAGCAGGGGCAATAAGAAAAACACCAAATACCAGCAACTCGGCAATACTGGAAATAGGAGGGCTGCATCTACCAGAGCCAGGCCCCTTTCCCTGACACATGCATAGTCCCCACTCCCACAGGCAGGGATGTGCCCAACTCTCACCATAGTTCCAGGGTGGTGGGAGGGACCACTCCTTAGCTCTTGCATGCTGGAGGCTCCTGAAGACGGATCCTCCCCATCTCTTCCCCACAGCTCTCAGGCGCTCTGCAGAGCCATTAGCAATTGCACAGGGGAAGGGAAGTAAGGGGGGGAGGTAGAGATATTAATTCAGTGATAGCAGCGGCCTGGCTGCTCTCCTGGGAGTGTTGTCCTAGCAGCAGTGAGGGTTACGGGCAACTGTGCCCACAGTTACTCCTGTGATGATAATCTCTCTCCAAAGGAGTCCTGTGCAGCCTGATGCTAAACATTTGCCTTCCATTCTTCTGCGGTGCAGTGGCAGGGCCAGGGCCAGCGCACCCATTAGGCGACCTAGGCGGTTGCCTAGGGTACTACAATTTGGGGGCGGCGACCGCGGTGGGATTTCGGTGGCAGGACCTTCCGCCGCCTCTGTGGGGGGTGGCATTTCGGGGTGGGACCTTCCGCCGCCTAGGGCGGCAGAAAAGCTGGTGGCGCTCCTGGGCAGGGCTCAGAAAGGCAGTTCTGCGCTACCTTCAGTGCTGGCTTCACTGTGGACTGAGTATATCTCTTCAAAAGCCGTGACTTCCCCGCTGGTGGGATGTATGTCTGATCTGGGTAATGGCTAGACATGGAGATGAGGGAAGGTGGGTCATCTGAACTCGCTGGATAATGTAAGCAAGATGCCCAGAGCAATGGAGGGAATAAACGCGATTGATATCTGGACTAATACCTGATACCTGGTAGTTCAGCAAAGGTTAAGAATATAGAGGTAGGGCTATAAAGAGGAGAGATAGGCAGGAAATAGCAGGCAGCAGAGACAGAAAAAACAAAGGGGCTGAAATAGCCGAAGGGCTAGATAAGCATAGAATATGAAAGTGACAGTGTGTATAGAGAAAAACTAAGGTGAATAAATAAACAGCAAGACAGATAGAGAACATAACCAGGGCGGCAGGGCTCCGGAGACAATTCTACGAAGACGAGTAAGCCTGGCAGAGGGATGAGGACTGTAAAGAGAGACATTGAACAGTAGAAAAACTTCTGGCTTTAGCACCATTAGTTAACAATTTTCAGCTAGCGGAATCCAGTCCCTAATGGCTCTGGCGACGTGGCTTTAATGATGAGATCCCTGGAGCAGAACTGAAAACACACGGAAGCCCTGCTGGGATTTGGTTACCCGCCCCAGGCTTGTCATTGAGAGGAATTTCAATCAGAACCAGCATGGCAATTAGTGTCTCAGCCTGCGGCTCGCTGAGCGGAATCAAGGATTCCGAATGCTCCAGGCCAGGCCCCATGAAACGTGCACAGAGGAAGAGAGGATGGAGCGGGAACCTAGAAGTGGTGCTGGGGACCCATTGTGTGGGGCAGGCGGTGAGAAGGAAAGCGGGAGGCAGAGTAGTGTGTCTGAGATCAGAGAGATTAACCCAGTCATAAAACATGGTGGTGTTGCCTTGGCATTAGAGCTTGTGTTCCCAGGTCTACCACTGACTCACTGTGTAACCTTGGGCAAGTCATGGCGCTGCTTTGTGCCTCAGACTCCCCATCTGTGAAATGGGAATAATACTAATCAATACAAAACTTGAGGCTGAATTAATTAAGACCTTTCAGCTGGTGAGCTGAAAGGAGCTGTAGATGTGCAGTGTATTATCAGTGTATTCAGTCCTTGGACAACTGAACCTATATGTTGGGGTGGCCATGGAGGAAGCACTGCTGTCCTGGTGTTACAGCACCACAACAACACTCTTTTGCAAGCCTGGTTGCAAAGAATTAGGGGTAAAATCATCACAAAGTGTCTCAATTGGCTTGAGCTAAGGGATCCCTGTGGGTTGAAGATTATCAATGGGCATCTCTCCTAGAGCTAGCAACGAGGGGCATCCTCAAAGAACCGACTGCCATGCTGAGCAATTGTAGGGCAGTTCAGAGAGCACTTTACAGCCTGTGCCCAGTTCTTGTACAAGCTCTGTATCCAGTCAAAGGAGCAATACGGAAGAGCGAACGCTGATGCTTGTGCTGAGCCTTGCAGCCCTGGAGCTGTTTCAGTTTCATTCACTCCCAGTGGGCAATGGGCAAATGACAGCTATGTAATAATATATTCTTAGTCTTACTGGCAGTAGGCAATGTTGCTCCAGCCACTAGTACTCCATTGAGGTAACACTGCAGTTCTGGGTAGAGCTGGTCAGAACGTCCCCAATGGAACAGTTTTCCAAGGGAAAATTCATATTAGTCGAAATCTGAAGCTGGTTCAGTAGAGGTCCGACAGAGCCCTGCCCGGATCCTCAGCAGCCCAGCATTCCAGATTCCCGGCTCTTTAGCAACTCCCGTGGCAGGGTAATGGGGAGCCGAGATGCTGGCTCCAACCTCTGGCACTCCCAGGGCTTCCAGGCTCCCAGCTCCCCTTCTTCCCTCCAGGCAGAATTTTGTGTAGAAATTATAAAATAAAATGTTTCTTGTTTTCGTAACAAACGTTTTCAGATTTTGTGTCATTTGGAGAATGTCGAAATTTGGGGCTTTCGTCCCAAATATGAACAAAACCACATTTTGCAATTCCAGTTTTCCATGAAATGGCATCACTGTTCTCCACCCCGCTCTAGTTCTATACGCTCAAGAAGAGGCGCTTGGATTTCTGTTTAGACTGCATGTTCTCCACTCAGGCTGTCCAAGTTCACTGCTGTGATGTGTTCTGCACGTACCATTTCAGTAACCGACCCTCTCAGTCCAATTCTATGAGACCCTATTGGTGTGCCAAGCTCTAAACATGTTGCTAAAGGGTCGGAAAGAGACAACCCCCTCCTCTCAGATACCTGCAGATCTCCCCTACGGGCCAACACGCTGTGTCTGGGGCTTGATCCCCAATATCCCTTTGTCCCAAATCTCGGTTCCTGATCTGGTGGCAGGTTGCTAGGTAGAGCGATACGTCTCTCCCAGGGTTAGGGGCAGCTTTTCACTCTGTCTGGCATTTTTCACAAGAAACAGGGGGGAAAAAATCCTGCTCATCTCTATTCCCCAGCCAAGCTCAGAATTATTTTGCATGGCTTTTCAGCTTCACCACCCTCCACTCTGACATGAATTTTGCAGCCCACACCCAAAGCTATCTTCCTCAGAAAAGCAAGCACTGTGTAGGCGCTCATTTCCCACAGTGGAAAAATACCATAAACAAATACCAGGATTCCTCCTCCCCCCTCAAATTAACGAGGCCCCCCACAGCTCGCTCCACTCCGCACGCAGCCTGCAAAGAGGCCTGCCTATTAATTGCATGGCCTTTCGAAGGACAAGAGCCCCTGCACCCCTCCCAGGCCCAGCGTGGGCTGCTTTTGCTCAGTGACAGCCAACCAGATGCTCTTGTTTATGACTATTGCCAAAGATGCTGCCGAGGGCAAAGGCTGCCGCCCCACTGAGAGCAGCTTTCCCCACCTGCGGCAGGAGCAGACGCCTAGACGGATCTGCTCACAGGTTTTGCGCCGCATTGGGTATAAATAATGGAAGCGTACGTGGCTGCTGAGGTGGATGTGTGCCCTCTAATATTATTAGCGATGGGATTCTTGCCACGCAATCTAACTGGTAGATAATGTCTCCCTTGGGTTAGCCCTTTATGATCAATCATTGCTCTGGTATGTCCCTCGGCTTGGGGGACACCTGGACACAGCTGGGTCTGTAAAGCAGCTGTGAGAATGTAACAGGTACTGTGTGGGCCAATGTTCCTTAGCACTGCTCCGCTGACAGCCCCCAAAAATGTGCCTTTTCCCAAAGGGGGAGGACTCCTGGCTGAGGGAGCAATTCTGAGAGGAATTCTCTGTTCTTCCTGCCCTTCGGGGAGAGGGAACTTGTGCATTTCCCAGTGACTCCAGCAACAGGGGTCAACTGTGGTTTGAACACACAGCCTGCTTCTGGCATTGAAGAAACTTGTGCCTGCTGTCATTATACCAGGGAGCGGCCTGTTTGTGCTAAGACTGTGAGGCCATGTACGGATGGTGGCAATGGTGGGAAATAGTTTGGGGTGGGGGGGTGATATCAGAGGCTCCATCTCTGGCATGTAGCAGTGTGAAGCTAAACCCGGAGTAGGCCGGGCAGTTTAGGATGCTTTGCTTGCAGTGAGCTGTTCTAACAGCGGTGCACCCCAGCATCTGGGAACAAAAGCTTTGGGTGTGGTGGGACGCATGGCCGTAGTGTTCTGCATAAAAGGACAAGTTCGGGGACGGGGGGAAAGAACTAAAATCCAGGCGATGGCAGGAAAAGTGAGTTTGAATGTGTTGGATTGGGCACCCAGACAGAGGGCAGGAACAAAAGGAAAGTTTGGATGTATAGAGATGTGTCCTCAGGCGACGCGCACATCAGTAAAGCTATGGAGGCATTGGGGTGTGAGACCCCCCCACACACACATGCTGGGCTGAGGTAACAATCTAGATGTGTTGAGGTGAGAGCCTCCCACTTTGGGGTGGAGGTAAAGATCTGGAGGTGCTGACTGGACAGACAGTATGGTACAGTGATTAAGGAACTGGTTTGGGACTAAGGAGACCTTGTGCCTATTCCTGGCTCTGCCACTGACCTTCTGGGTGACCTTGGTCAAGTCACTTCCCTGCCCTGTGCCTCTGTTTCCCCTCCTATCCATTGTCTGAATTGTTTAGTTAGCTTGTAATCTCTTCAGGGCAGGGACCAACTGTTACTATGTGTGTACAGGGTCTAGCACAATGAGTCCTCTGTGTGCTGTTACTAATGATGGATGTGTTTACGTTTCCTTGTGATTTAGAGATGTTCCCTCCTAAGTCACTCAGCAGGCTCATTGTTGGCTTCAGCTCTTGGGAGGTGGAACAGAGTGAAGATTTCGTGCATCCTCTTTGAAGCTATGAGGTGTTATATCCTTGGGGGCAACAGTTTTAGGAAGAAATCACTGGAGACACAGAGAGCTATAAACCTTGTAGCCGCCCTCTATTTCCACACTCAGAATGTCTCCATTGTCCCCTCTCTATCAGCCAAACAGGCTGCCGTCGCAGAATCTCACTTTACCTCAGGTGTATGTGACTTAGGGAGCAGACAGAGAGCACCAACCCCCAGACCAGCCCCAGGCCTCTCTCTGTAACAGGCCTTTGAGAACGGCTGTAGATCTACCTGTGCAGAGCAGCTCCCAGGCTGTTCCCTCCCTTATGCATTGCTCATTTCTCAGTCCCACACTCACTGACAGGGAGATACAATGGTCCCTTTTAGCATTTCTCAAATATTGTGCTTAAGAGGTACAATTCTGCCCCAGCTGTGGGTCATGCTGGCTGCTCCTATAGGACCATCTTCTGGCCTTCTTCTCTATAATTAGCATGCTCCATCCTTTTCCTTCTCCCCATGTGTCACCCAGATTTCTGCTGGGGGAATGAGTCTGTGATGTTGCACTCCATATGATTTTATGAAAGTATGCTGATGAGTATGAATATAATGTAACTGGAATATGCTTCATGCAAAAAGTCTCTTGTAAGGTATCATTACAAAGCTTATAATCTACTGAGTGTGATCATCCTAGTTGTATAAATGTATCACTCTTGTATCTGAAACTAGAAATATGAAATATAACTCTGAGGGCCTATTGTAATTATGCAAAGTCTGGGCCATTAATGGTGGTTTGGAATCTTGATGACTCCCATTAACCAGGACAATTGTCTGTAGATGGCTCTGTTTTACTTGTAAGTCTTCCTGTATACGTGTGTGCTGGCAAGTGGGTAATGAAGTCTTACAGTGACATGTGATCATGTCACCTGAACTGGAATCCTTCTTTAACCTGGTGCTTTTCCATTCAGGAGTGGGGGAGGGGTGTGGGAACCCAGAGGGACAAAGGATTCCTGCCTTATGCAAAAGATATATAAGTGGGTGGAACAGAGAAAAGGGAGAGCCATCATGAGAAATCCCCTAGCTACCACCTGAGCTGGAACAAGGGCTGTACCAGGGGAAAGGATTGTGCCCAGACTAGGAAGGCGTCCAGTCTGTGAAAGAAACTTATTGAAACATCTCTGAGGGTGAGATTTTATCTGTATTCAGTTTTACTACTGTATTAGACTTAGATTTGCGTGTTTTATTTTATTTTACTTGGTAATTCACTTTGTTCTGTCTGTTATTACTTCGAACCACTTGAATCCTACTTTCTGTATTTAATAAAATCACTTTTTACTTATTAATTATCCCAGAATATGTATTAATACCTGGAGGGGGCAAACAGCTGTGCATATCTCTCTATCAGTGTTATAGAGGGCAAACAATTTATGAGTTTACCCTGTATAAGCCTTATACAGGGTAAAACGGATTTATTTGGGGTTTGGACCCCATTGGGAGTTGGACATCTGAGTGTTAAAGACAGGAACACTTCTGTAAGCTGCTTTCAGCTAAGTCTGCAGCTATGGGGCACGTGGTTCTGTCCCTGGGTCTGTGCTGGAGCAGACTGGCGTGTCTGGCTCAGCAAGATGGGGTGCTGGAGTCCCAAGCTGGCAGGGAAAGCAGGGGAAGTAGTAGTTTTGGCACATCAGTTGGCAGTTCTCAAGGGGGTTTCTGTGATCCAATCCGTCACAGAGTCCATGTATTTCTGTCTTTTTAACTGAGTTTGGTGCAGAGGAAAGGTGAGGGTGTGGTATATAGCCACACATCCCAGGGAAGCAGGCTCACAGTTGTATAAGGATTTCTCTGAAGACTCCATTTGGATCGATACCTGAGAATTTGGGGCCCTGATTCACTGTCACTCTGCTCCTTGGTCAGACCATCACATCAGTGCAAAATGGGTGTGAAATGCTAGAATGGTACCACGTTACACTGCTTTCCACAGGCAGAGCAGCAGTATAGCAGCTGTCTCTGTCCATCTGATGCCCGGTGCTGCCCTATAGACATCTGTCCCAGACATCATCAGAGCACCATCCAAAACCTCGGCCTCCAAACAGGACGTAAATCCCAGTAGGAAAACACAATCTAGGTATATCACCTTCATTGATTCACTCCTCCCACAAGCAGCTCCTCCATATTTTCTTCCAAGCTACATCCCCTACTCAGGGATCGACCTTCCTAAGCTACTTTGCGAGGCCAAATTCAAATGTCCCCTGTCTATCATGAAGCATCCAAGCAATATACCAGATGATTATGGGGAGGTTGTGGACTTAGGGGTAACCTATAGAGCTATTACACACAAAAAAGCTATGTGAAAAGAACAGTATTAAAGTTTCAAAGTTAAACACTGCAAAGTTAGGAAATGCTAGAAGTAAGGTTATCCTTAATTCAGTCTCCATTATAATAAAATCTTGAATGACATCACCACATCCTATTTTTTCCATTCATTTCATTGTGTTATTAATATAAGATTACCCAGAGTGTCCAGTTCTTAGTATTGCCAACCCCAAGTGTTCAAATATCATGACTCAGGCCCCCAAAATCATATGATTTTTAAAAACAATCAGTGTTGAGTTCTTTTTATTCATCTTCTGGATTTTTTAAGCTTGTAGGGATCACATTTTCAAGCTTTTCTACACAATCACTAGATGTGTCCTTATTTTTTTTAATGAAAGCTGAGAGTCTCACATAATCACATGACTCCAGGAGCTGGAGCTTTAAGACAAACATCAATTATTATGAGCTGTAATTAAAATCATGAGCGGTGGCCGTTCTGCTAATATGTTGTAGCCACTTCCCCTTGTCTGTTTCTTATTGAGATGGTAAGCTCTTTGGCCAGGGCAATATGGCTATTTTTTGTTTGTTCAGCACTACTGAACAAACCAAGTTACCCACTACCTTCCATATCACCAAACTGCCGTTATTTTACCCCTCTTAGAGTCTTCAAGCTACGCTATGATTTGAGCCTCTTCTGCAGATGAGAACATTTTGATTCAGCTGGCACATAGTATCTGGGTGAACCATTGCAGTTATCCTCTGGACAGTGGTTCTGGAACATCACACCATAAAGTCATTTATACAGCATCAGCATGATTGCCACTGGCCAGACAAGCAGACTGATAAATACCTCCATCTTAACAGTGACCTGCAGATGATTTTGTTTTAAATTGGGCTTTGGTTTTGCTTCCATATGCTGGATAAGGAACGCCTGGAAGGGTTCTCCTGTTTCTTCTTCTTTACGGGCGATTTTTCTGACCTGTTTTCTTACCTTAGACATAGCAGGAATGTTCTCAGCTGTGATTTTCCTTTTTGGGAGGCCCTTGGACATGTGCATTATGAGCTATTGCACCTTATTGGAATGGACAGGATGTCACATTTTTAATCAGGACCTATTTCCCCCCAAGTGTCCATAAGGCAGTGAAGTTAAATTGGTGTTAACAAACCAAAAGGGTCTGATCGTCCCCTCCCTTGGGAAAATCCAGAGGAGGGTGCTGGGGGAAATCTGTAACGTCCGCATTGAGTTTCCTCCTGAACCATTCCAGGGAGGGGGGGGGGGGGGTGCTGTTCAACATCATGGGCTCTCACGTCCCCTGAGTCCCCAGAATCTATGACTCTGTGTTCCCAGTTGCCCCCCCTCTCCCACCAGCTGCACTGGGACTGCACTCCCAAGCTTCTCAATCCAAGAGCTGCTCCCCACAGCCCCCTTCAAAGGTGTAGGGCAGTGAAGGAAAAGTAACCCTATCCTGGTCGGCCACTATGTGCCCCTCACGCTATACAGACTTGTGGGGAGCTCTCCACAGGCTCTGGAGGGGGAAAGTGCGCTGCCACAGAAGGCAGATGATTTCCTCTGTGTCTAGATCAAGGGAGAATGGGCCCAATGAATCTTAAACAGCCTCACAGATCCCTCCTTCTCTCCATTACTTGGGGTCAGGCACTTGTGATGCCACCATCTTGCCATGTCTCCCGTTGCCATGGAATCTTCCAGGGTCCACGGGACCTGAATGTCTCTCCTAAAAACAAGCTGGGGAAAATATCAGTCCCAACAAAAACCCTATCAGGCCTTCTCCCCAAAGCACCAAAAAAGGGGACAAGCCCATTTTTCTTCTTCTCCTTCTTCTGCCACATTGCAGTAGCAGAACCAGGACCCCACTGTGCTAGGCGCTGTTCAAACCAAACAGAAAGATGGGTCCTGCCCCAAAAAGCTTCCAGTCAACGAGTTTCTGTTTTACAGGTCGCCTGTAATAGCTGAACTTATGCAGTGCCCTAGGACCAGAAAGAGCCATTCATTCCTTCAGTGCTTTGCCAACAGAAAGGAAGAGACCTGTGCTAAGCTTTATTACCCTCCTCCACCCATTTGGCCTTGTCTGAGTTAAACAGCATGGGCAAGATTCCTCATTAGGCTTTTAAACAGCAATTAGTGGGCCAGGCCTAAAATCCGGCCCATGGCTGGAGCCGCTTTGGAGCCATATTTCGCTCTTTAGCCCCATTGTTCGCGTTTAGACTGTCAGCTCCTCCAGTCAGGGCCTGTCTCTTTGAGCGCTTGGGCCCCAGCACCAGGGGGCCTTGAGCTCAGTCGGTGCTGCCGTAACCATCATCATCCAGCACAGGCTGCAATGGAGTCGATATGGCTTCACAGCATGGCAAGCGTGTGTGCATGGGATTTAGGGGGTACTAGTCATTCCCAATTCAGTCAGCCAGAAAAAAACCACCAGCTTTGGATATAGATAAGCCAATCAGCTTGGGTTCTGTTAGCCTGTTAAATCCCACTCCTGTATCCTTGTACCAGTTACAGTGACATCAGTACAAATTTGAGGTGCACAAAGAATTCAGGCTGAGGCCCATGGGATGACTCAGTACCCTCTATTTCTTGTCTTCTCTTTCTTTTCTATCCCTTTGCTCATTTATTTTCATCTCTCAGATTAATCTTCTAGTCTTGCCCTGCCACCGCCACCTTCCTAAAGGGGTCTCCTATACGATGTGCAGTGGATGCCAGTCAGAAACTCAGCCTGTGCCACTCTGCAATGGCTGTGGAATCACGGGATGTGCTATTCTAAGTCCAGGATGAGATCATAGTTATTGAAGGGCTTTGGGCCAGAGCGTGTTGAGTTTTAATGGAACCTCTGTACGCTGACCTCTTCATTTGTGGATAAGTAACCCCTGCCAAGTGATTTCTTTCTTCTGCAAGTTTCATATGGTAATGGACTGCTTGCTTTGTGTATGTCTCTGTGTGCATGTGTATATCACTGTCCTCTACTGGAAGGAAGCAGAACTGTCGAGCAACTAACTGGAGCCTCCTTGTATTCAAGCAGCAGGCGTTTGGGCTTTTGAGTGCAGATTCCCCCCTTGCTATGAGGTCTGAGTGGGCACAGTGTACTGCACAGGGACAGCCAGAATGTTTGAAATGGCCAGAACTTTGTCAGCAAATGTTTAATAAAGCTTTTATCCATTCAACCAAAATGGTTCCCTAGATTCGGGGCTGGGAGCTCTGGTGCAGCTAAGCTGTGCTTGGTGCAGGACCAGGGGAGGCCAATGGACAGTTCAGTGCCTGCCATGACTTAGAGCAGCCTTGAGACTGCTCTAAGTTCTGCCTGTGACTCCAAGGAGCTGTTCCAGCTACCTGGGGCCACTGGAGCATGCCTTGGGCTCTAGGAAGAAAGGTGGCATGGAGCCAGTTCTGGACACTCTGGGAGATTTCCTATGTTAGGAAATCTCCAACTGGCCTGTTAAGCCAGTTCTCTGCTTGCTTTACAATACTGGAGCTTCACAAAGAAAACAGACCAAGGGCCAGAATCTGGCTCATGGACTTTGAGGCTGAGATTTTCAAAGCTGCTCAGGAGATCTGGATGCCCAGTTCCCATCAGAATGAGTCTGCTTTGATCCATGTATTTTTAAAAGTTTCAGTGGAGTCAAAAGCCAGCAACACCCACAAAGAACTTCACTGGCAACAGCGTTTACAGCCGCCTGCTGTTCTCAGGCACTGAAATGCTGAGTTGCATTTTTGGTGTCTCAAAATAGAGTCTGTCATTAAAGTGTCAAGATGGCTGTTCCCCCCTTTGATTGTTAATTATTCTTTTTTATTATATTTAAGACACACTAAAAAAAATCTAGGTGATTTACTCCCCTTTGTAATTCGATGTAGTGATTAGAATCTCTTTCATGTGATACTGCAGTTTTCCTTTAAAGAAGCATTGCCATAATGAATTTTCCCAGCGGGCACACAGCGCTGTGTTTGAATTTACAATTGCTTCAGTAGTCCTGCAAACAACCAGATTTTCATTTAGGGCAACGTGAGCTGGCTGCCTGCTGGGCACTGGTTGAGACACAAGGAGGGGCTGCTTCTCCTACCCTAGTCAGAAATGGGGGGTGAGCCAGAAGTAGCACTCTTCCCTTGAGTCATAGGTTTTAAGGCCAGAAAGGACCATTATGCTCATCCAATCTGACCTCCTGCATAACACAGGCCATAAAACCTCACCCAATAATTAATAGGCTGGGGACCCAGCTAATGCAGCCAGTTGCACCTTGTGTCCCCAAGGGGGCATGATCAGATGAGCTGACTGCATGACAAGACCCCCAGAGCCTCTGAAGCATTGTCCTTGGGTGGGGCCTTTTTGGAGCAGGAGTATTAGCGTAATTTATATTGGAGTAGCGCCTGGAGGCATCAGTCAAGATCAGCTTTCTTGCGATCGGCTCTTTGTGAACACACAATAAAAAACAGCACCTGCCACAAAAAGTTTGCAATCCTAATGATGATCCTGGCAGTCCCTCCGGGACTTAAAATCTCCGAATCTGTGACATACAAGCACTACTGTGGTGTCAATAATAATAATGGAGTTGTTATAAGCAACAGGTATATGTGCAAGCAGAATCAGACCTCGGATTTCAAAGTTGCCAGAACACCCCACATGTGCATAGGCACTAACAACGCCAGAGCAGTCGCTCTAACTGCCCATGTGAGACAAGCCTTCACAAGCCCTTTCCCCCAGTCATTCAGATTTCAAGGGACAGAAGGCAGAGGGGGCATTAATATTGCAAGCCACTTTTGTAAATCAAGTTGTTTTAAATCCCTCCAGCAACTCACAACCCAGCTTTTCTCTGCTGATCCTAACTTTGTATCAATGCCCCTAAATAGGGCATTGTGTCCGTCAGAGAGACGGAAATGCCTCCCCTTCGCTAATGGAACAGAATACTTCATGCTAACTGCACCTCCCTTTGTTACTCATGCTTATAATGCAATTATTGAGGTAATGGCTAAGAAAATTGGAACCACCAAAATGTGTGAGAAACATATTTGAGAACTTTTCCATTAAACTGGAACAAAAAGGGAGAATTATGTATTAACACAAAATGAGCAATTAAAAGGGAGCTTTATTGATTTATTGAACTTAAAAATAACCCAATGCCAGGAACATGTATTAGAGATCAACAGTTGCCTATGCTGTCATATAGAAAATGCTGGCTTCATACATACTACTGGGGAAATATACAACTATTGAAGCATGATGAAAGTTCTCCACTACATCCAGGGTTGATTCTGTTGGGAATCCCTGTGAAAGATGAGTCTGCTTCTTCTCCCCAACAGACATTGCTACAAGTTCTTTAAAGTTGTGCAGTTTTATGTATTATGCAGGAAGAGAAATCTGAGAAGGCTCCAGTGGGTCATGAGAAATGCTCAGACGTTTTACAGTGTGCTACTGATGGATAAATAAGGACAAGACTTTTAAAAAACAAAATTGGAATCTGGTTACATACAATGGTCTTTCTTTTAATGGACTCCTTGTGAGTAAACTCCCTAAGCCAATGCCCTGCTCAAATAGCTGGATACATGGGCAGTGGACTGCTTCCTCCAGCTGCAGAAACCTCCACACACTCCTTATGCACACCTTCCCCCACTGAGGACTAGAGCATATGCAGGAGTGGATTCTCTCTCTCCTGTACTCTAGTCTACCTGCCCCTGAGCACAGCCATCCAGAGAGCCCCCTGCAATGACACTCCAGACCTTATAGGGGTGCACACTCCCTGCGCAGTGCCCTCCAAATTTCTGCCCTTCTTCCACAGCTGCACTGCACACATTCCACTGCCAGGGGACCCTCCGTGGCCTTGTCAATTGGGTCTGGATTCGCTCCATATTTGTGAATGCAGACACTGCCAGATGGAGCAGAAAGCCGTGCAGTGTCTGACACATGCTTACATAGTCAGGCTCTCCAACACCCTCTAGTGCCTGGATAACACAGAGGCGTAGCCGTCTTTTTGCTAGCAGAGCACAGCAGGTTCATGGTTTTAGATCCAGAAGTCCCCGGCTCTGTCCTCACTGCTGTCAATGTTGCATCTGAAGAAGTGAGGTTCTTACCCACAAAAGCTTATGCTCCCAATACTTCTGTTAGTCTCAAAGGTGCCACAGGACCCTCTGTTGCTTTTTGCTGTCAATGTTGTTACACAGAGTTCAGTGGTAGAGAAGCAAAGCATCTCTGACTGGCATATAGTATGATCCTTTATGACTGTGGTTTTTTTATATTGTCTCCCAGATACAGTATCACAGTGATGCATGCTGGATACATAAACCATCTAAATAGATTAGATTAGACTCAACAATCCTTCAGATATTTCCTTGCTGCTCACCTAAGCAGAATCTGGCTGTTAAATTATATGCATTTTTCTTTGAGGATTACTTTAAACTGGCAGTTAAAAGGGGGCTGTTAAAGGGGGAGCAGCTTGAGATTGTCAGCTCCAAACAGTTCAGTGCGACTTCCTCAGAGCTGCCTTGTCCCCTGTGCAAGGAGAGTTAGTAGATTTCATAGATTCATAGATTCATAGATTCTAGGACTGGAAGGGACCTCGAGAGGTCATCGAGTCCAGTCCCCTGCCCGCATGGCAGGACCAAATACTGTCTAGACCATCCCTGATAGACATTTATCTAACCTACTCTTAAATATCTCCAGAGATGGAGATTCCACAACCTCCCTAGGCAATTTATTCCAGTGTTTAACCACCCTGACAGTTAGGAACTTTTTCCTAATGTCCAACCTAGACCTCCCTTGCTGCAGTTTAAGCCCATTGCTTCTTGTTCTATCCTCAGAGGCTAAGGTGAACAAGTTTTCTCCCTCCTCCTTATGACACCCTTTTAGATACCTGAAAACTGCTATCATGTCCCCTCTCAGTCTTCTCTTTTCCAAACTAAACAAACCCAATTCTTTCAGCCTGGCTTCATAGGTCATGTTCTCAAGACCTTTAATCATTCTTGTTGCTCTTCTCTGGACCCTTTCCAATTTCTCCACATCTTTCTTGAAATGCGGTGCCCAGAACTGGACACAATACTCCAGCTGAGGCCTAACCAGAGCAGAGTAGAGCGGAAGAATGACTTCTCGTGTCTTGCTCACAACACACCTGTTAATACATCCCAGAATCACGTTTGCTTTTTTTGCAACAGCATCACACTGTTGACTCATATTTAGCTTGTGGTCCACTATAACCCCTAGATCCCTTTCTGCCGTACTCCTTCCTAGACAGTCTCTTCCCATTCTGTATGTGTGAAACTGATTTTTTCTTCCTAAGTGGAGCACTTTGCATTTGTCTTTGTTAAACTTCATCCTGTTTAACTCAGACCATTTCTCCAATTTGTCCAGATCATTTTGAATTATGACCCTGTCCTCCAAAGCAGTTGCAATCCCTCCCAGTTTGGTATCATCCGCAAACTTAATAATCGTACTTTCTATACCAATATCTAAGTCGTTAATGAAGATATTGAACAGAGCCGGTCCCAAAACAGACCCCTGCGGAACCCCACTCGTTATGCCTTTCCAGCAGGATTGGGAACCATTAATAACAACTCTCTGAGTACGGTTATCCAGCCAGTTATGCACCCACCTTATAGTAGCCCCATCTAAATTGTATTTGCCTAGTTTGTCGATAAGAATATCATGCGAGACCGTATCAAATGCCTTACTAAAGTCTAGGTATACCACATCCACAGCTTCTCCCTTATCCACAAGACTCGTTATCCTATCGAAGAAAGCTATCAGATTGGTTTGACATGATTTGTTCTTTACAAATCCATGCTGGCTGTTCCCTATCACCTTACCACCTTCCAAGTGTTTGCAGATGATTTCCTTAATTACTTGCTCCATTATCTTCCCTGGCACAGAAGTTAAACTAACTGGTCTGTAGTTTCCTGGGTTGTTTTTATTTCCCTTTTTATAGATGGGCACTATATTTGCCCTTTTCCAGTCTTCTGGAATCTCTCCCATCTCCCATGATTTTCCAAAGATAATAGCTAGAGGCTCAGATACCTCCTCTATTAGCTCCTTGAGTATTCTAGGATGCATTTCATCAGGCCCTGGTGACTTGCAGGCATCTAACTTTTCTAAGTGATTTTTAACTTGTTCTTTTTTTATTTTATCTGCTAAACCTACCCCCTTCCCATTAGCATTCACTATGTTAGGCATTCCTTCAGACTTCTCGGTGAAGACCGAAACAAAGAAGTCATTAAGCATCTCTGCCATTTCCAAGTTTCCTGTTACTGTTTCTCCCTCTTCACTAAGCAGTGGGCCTACCCTGTCTTTGGTCTTCCTCTTGGTTCTAATGTATTGATAAAAAGTCTTCTTGTTCCCCTTTATTCCCTTAGCTAGTTTGAGCTCATTTTGTGCCTTTGCCTTTCTAATCTTGCCCCTGCATTCCTGTTGTACTGCATTTCCCCAGTACAAACTACAACCTGCTTTGGGGCAATGAGAAGAGAGTAAACAAGATTAGGATTTGCCATCATATCTCAGCCCTAGCTTGCTTTCTCAGTCAGCCTGCTTCGTAACCTTTCTCTCTAGAAGAGAATGCTACTCTCTGGACTCACTGGCTCAATATTGTACATGTATCTATTGAATTTCAGTTTGTTTCCATTATAGTATCTAACTCCGGCTGTTCAGTAGCCCAAAAGGCACCTGCTAAGCTCTAGGATCATTGGCTATGTCTGAGGCGTCAACCCAAGCCCATGAATAGTTGTTACACAGGAAACAACGATGGCTCCGAGCCATGGCATCTGGACCCGACTCTTAACTCAAATGTATTCAAAACTCAGCGGTGTTCAGATGCTGAGTTCCGGTTCAAGCCCGTGATAGAGATGCCCGAGCAGGGAAGTTCACGTGTGGATCCAAAACAGCTCAGATTGTGGACATTTGGCTCCGCTGTTCCAGTTTAGGATCATCTCTAACAGAAAGAGTGGGAGGGGAGCGCTGGTATTTCCAAGCATGTGAGTAATGTGCCCAGGGGGCGTCAACAGCCAGGAAGTCCCAGCATGTCTTTAAATGTCAAAGGGCTGAGCTCAGCGAGCCCCGGCAGCGGGTGGGACTGGGTCCTGGGATCACCAGAGGTAGGATGAAGGCTTCTCAGACCCCCCTGGCTCCTACAGAGAGAAGTGCTCAGCTTCCCAAGGAGCTGCCCCTAACCAGGATAGCTACTGGTGAGAAGGGGAAGCAGGACCCTCAACGGCTTGCCTGCCAGGGTAGGAGGGGAGGGTGAGGAGGCCCTGCCTGGTATCAGACTTGGGGCAGGAGGAACGTATAAGGCGGTTGCGTTTGGTCAGAGTTAAGGGGATACTTTTAACTTCTCCGACCCACAGCAGCTCACCCATCCCTGCTTCTCCTTCCCACGGAGTGTCTGGTCAGGAAGCTCTGGCAGGGGACCCCGTCCCGTGTGTACAGGACACACCCCGATCAATGCCCCTGAGCGGTACATGCTGAGCGGCAGGTGAGAGAACAACAAAAATAGCAACAAAAGCCTCCCCCCCCCCCCCACCGATCGAATGGGCCCCAGCGCCCTTTGTCTGGTTCTCATGCCATTTTCAATCAAAACGGGAACCAGCAGCTACTTTTCAAGTGATGCTGTAAGAGCCGTCAGGAGCACTAGGACGTGCACAGATGCTAGCAGTGGCTGCGCTGCTGAAATCCGGAAGCTATCGACTGCTTTGCTCAGCGTGCAGGGCCAGTTCACAGAGCCGCCTCTCCCTACCCCCCACCCCCGAATAAAGATGCAAACTGAAGCAATGCGAGCACATGCAGCAGCCTTTGTAAATCTGTGAAAAGGCCACGTCTCCCTTCCAGTATTTGAAGAATGATCAGGGAACAAATTGGCCCATCTTTGGTCTCGGCACTCATGAAATGTGGCAATGGGCCAGGCTCATCAGCACTCAGCTCACTAGAGGGTCGGATTAGGTAACAGCCAGGGCTCCATAGGAGCCCTTTCCGCACAGCACGCCCCTGCAAGGGGCCGGGATAAGCTAACTCCCAGTGCCAGGCTGTACTGCCGGCAGCACCGACTGGCGCTGTGCCGCAGAGGTGGCACTTCCTGGCTATGGGCTCAGTTCCGTCCCTCACAAGGCCGAGCCACGCTGGCACATGGGAGGAGCCACGTGGCGAGGAGGACCAGCCACTGGAGGCATTATGAGCCTGATTCACTATTACCCTGCCTCTCGGGATCATTGAGCAAACTGAGTGCAGAAAGCTCCACTTGGCCCAGGGGTACCATTTTACGCCCATTTTACACTGAGGTCCGGTGACTGCCCAAGGAGCAGGGTGGCCCTGGTCTGGATCTGCCTTGGCATGGGGGAGGGCAGCATGTTGCAGACTGGATATGTCTACAGCAGCACAGGCATCCTGTCCTGCCTAGCTCCTGCTCAGCAACACCTCCTCTGAGGCCAGGCACGTGCAGGTGGTGTTAGCTGCTTCCCTCCCTTGAGCCCTGCAAGACAGGTTATGCCTGTTTGCTGCATGAGCACTCTGTTGGAGGTGAGGGGGAGACTCCCTGCGCTTTCTGCCACCTCTAATGTACCAGCATATAGGCAGGGCTAATTGAGCCATAAGGTTCAGCCAGAGACCCGCTGCAACATGCGCCCCCCACCAGATGCACTCCTGTACTGGGGCAGGAAACAAGGGAGGGCAGTTGGCACCTTCAACTGTTCACAGTCTGTAGGGGATGCCCTCTGCTGTAACGACCCTGATGGGACTTTGCAGGGTCAGAGGCCCACCCCGACGATGCCTCTTTCTATGCCAAATCTGCCCCCTTCTTCCTCTGACCTGCTCCTGCTCCAGAATGCCCCAGACCAGGGCTGCAATGGAGGCAGCTCAGACCTGCTGGAGCTGGTTCTGTGCCTGCCTGGCATAGGGGCCCCCTGACCAAGGGGTATGCTCGGGGGACAGGTCTTACACCTGCCCTGCAGACTTTGGGGGCTAGCTCAGCTGGCATAAAGGGGCCCTAGCACAATGATGAATCAGGTCCGTCACGTCTCCAGGCTTTGGCTCGCCAAACAGCCTGTCTCCTCCCATGCGCTGCTTTAGCAGGGAGCTGGCATCATTGAAACTCAAGTCTTCAAGAAAATGCATTTCCCTGCCCTCCCCCAGGGGAACTACAGTGATTCCAATAGTCCATCGAGGAGCATGTTTCAACTCGTCCTGCTTGTGAAATCCTGATACCAGCGCTGAGTCCGTTTGCAGAGACTAGCTTGAACTAATCTTCTCAGCTCCTGCTTTTATTCTCTCCCTTTTGGATGGGGGTTTAAGATCGAAACTCCTTCCAAAAAGCTGTGAACTCCGGCTCTCCTTCTGCTTTAATTAATACAGAAACCCTGGTAATTAGAAACAAGGGGAAAGAGTGCTGGGGATTTGTTAGAGGATCAAAGACGGAGCGTTATTTTCCAATGGTTGTTAGCGGCAGCCAGCAACTTGCAGAGGAGGATAATAAGATACTGGAGGATTATTACACTTGTACATTTTTGTTGACACTTATCAGAAGGGCTGAAAGGAAATTAAATCTCTGGGAGTAACAATTTCTAATAAGATGTCAGAATGATGCCTGCAGCCGTCGCGTCTCGTGCTGTGATCCCGTTGCCTATCGCACGCGGGCAGGGCCCTCCCAGAAGAGCCTGGGGGGCAATAGCTGAGCACGGAGGGTTCTTTCGGTTCTGAGTTATGGGACCCGCCTGCTGCTAGGTGGTGCTGTGCAGCCGGAGGTACCGTCTTTCAAACAAGCCATAAAACCAAGTGCCTGGGCGTTCTAGAACAGCGGTTCTCAACGGGGGCCATGGGGCCCCGCAGCTGAAACCCAGATCCTGAGACCCAGCACCTCCTACCAGGCTGAAGCTCCTGAGCCCATGGGCAGAGTTGGCAGAGCAGGGGGGGAGGGGCCTTGCCCTGCCCTGCCCCGCCCCAAACTGCAATGCAAGAGCAGGGCAATCCCAAGGCTACTCCACCCCCACTCCACCTCCTTCTCTCCCTGCCCCCTGGCCAGGTCGGAGGTGGGAAGCCGGAGCTGGTGTGTGTGTGCGCGCAGTGCAGGACAACTCCTGCTCTGTCTGGTGCCATGGAGCAGGCAGCCACCAAGTTCCCCCATCTCCTGCTGGTGTGGGGGGTTGAAGCTGCTCCTCAGCTCCCAGCCGCCTTTGCTCACGCAGCCGGTAAGAGCTGCCTGGACAGGGGGACCCAGTTCTGTGCCTGGCAGAGCCCTTGGGGAGCAGCTACCACAGGGGAGCCCTCCTGCCACACAGCTACCCCTCCCCTTGCACCCAGAGCTACTCCAGTGCCCGCACACAGCCCTTAGGTACCCCTCTCCCCTGCCCGCACAGAGCCCCTAGCTACCCCCCTCCCTGCACCCTGAGCTGTTTTCAAACTTCTTGAGCTGAGCCCCCCACCTTTGAGTTATAATTTTTGGTTGCACCCCCCACCCCACAACCCAGACAGGCAGGTGGCCTGCTGAGGTGAGTCAGGGGGTGGAGGTGACACTCCCTCCCTGGACCCAGCCGTGCAGAGCTGGCTCGAGCCCCACTGGCCCCTGCCCACCCAAAATAGAAGTCAAACTACACCTATGCCCAAGCCCCTCCCCTGGCCCAGAGCCCCTCCCCCCTCCGCTGGGACCTGGAGTTTTTATAGCATGTTGGGGTGGGAGGGCTCAGAAAGAAAAAGGTTGAGAACCCCTATTATAGAAGGCATGGCATTTCAGGCAGGGGAGTTGCTAAGCCTGTTGCACCCCAAACCACGGAGCCCCAAATGGTTTAGGGCCGGATCTTGCAGCAGCTTCATAACCCAGGAGGCCCACTGGTGTCAGTGGGGCTGAAGAATGCCTCCCGGAACCCCCCACCTCCCGGCATTGCACATTGCTATACCTCATGGTAGGATGCAACGCACTCCCCCACTTACAGCTGGCCAAGCTCCATTGGCCAGTGCATAACAGGGACGAAGCCATGGCTTTCACTGCCTCTGTGTCCCTCCCCAATTAGCTGGGGGCCAGGTGCCACCTGGGAACAGGGAGTCACTCTGCTCTCCCAAGCCCTGGAGCTGCTGTGTCACTTGGCTCATACCGAGGCCATGTGAAGAGGGAGAAGGCTCCTTTACGCTCTCGCTCCCAGCCCTGCTGGGCATACGTGCCAGACCAGAGAGAAGCCAGCTCTTGTGTAGCATGGCAAATGGTGATTCACAGAACCTCGAGTAGGTCCCCAATGAACTTACAGTGTAAGGGCCAAATCCTGAAGGTTTAGGGCCCAATCCTCTGAGACTTAAGACAAAGCTATAGGACAGTGGTTTAGTTATAGGAGGGGTGGGGAGGAGAATGAGGCAGGAAGGAAGTGGTTTTAAAGTGCATGTGGCCAACAAGAACCGAGAGCTCCTTCCAAGCCTAGGGGATGGCATGAGAGGAGAAAGAAAGCAGAGAATAAGAGGCAAAAGATAGGTGCACTAGGGAGAGAAGGCGCAGGAACTTATGAGAGCAGAGATGTAAGTGAGGACAAGGCTATGCCAGGGCTTGAGGGTGGGAAGGAACTGAAATGGGATGTGGTAAAAAGCACAGAAGCCCGTGAAGGGACCTAAGGCTTGATATGTGATCAGAGCTGGGGGGAGAAGATAGTGGCTTTGCCAGCAGCATGGTCCATTGAGTGGCAGGGGAGAGGCCTGGCAAGAGAAGACTGCAGTATTCATGGCAAGAGAGGCCCAAAGTGGGAACAAGGCCTTTGTGGAGTTTACAGAGACCCCGACACCATGGTGGAAGTGAGAACAAGACTGATTTCATTTCTGGTTTACACAGGCTTATACTTCCCTGCTCAATGTCCCCTAGTGGTTCTGTCTTTTCACAGCTAACCCCTTTCTGAAGAGGAAGGGTGATAAACCTTTATCCAAACTTTTCATAAAAAACAGCAAGATATAACAAAATAAAATTGCAATGCAAACAAAAATAAACAGCCCTAGATGGGGTAGACTGCTCAAACCTACAGCCTTGTGTCAGGGATTTATTCTGCCCTTTTATGACATTTGGTTAGTAGTCCTCTGACTTTCTTGGATTTTCAAGATCTTAAGTAATCCTCTAGGAATGTCTTTCTCTAGCAGGATACATCCTTGCAGGGAGAGGATCTGGGAGACATGCTGGCAGTTCTACATGGGCAGGCAGGGGGTTGTTCATAGGTTCTGTCTCGGTGTAGGGATCCGAGTGTATTGGTTCTTGGGGTCACTCAACAAAATGACACTGGTTCTGATGGATGAATCCTGCTAGCACACTAACAAAGTAGGATCAAGGGGTTCTGGCACATCCCTGCACTGACCCCTTTTCTGGAGAGTCTTTCATCCAAATGTAATCTCCTGGACTCAGTACTCTCAAGGATTGGACTCCATGGTGCCTGTCAAAGTCCCTCTTCTTGCAAGTTTTATATTGATCTTCCTTCTTCTGTAGTCTCAGGAAGTCAGGCCAACAAGGGTTAAGTTGGGAAGGGATGTCTGAGATCATGAACCACAGCTTCCTTCCCATCCCTAGCTCTGCAGGGCTGAAGCTGTTTGCTAGAGGTGTCGACCAGTGTGCTAAGAGAGTGAGATGAGGATCTGAGCATTTAGAAAGGAGTTGTTTTATAGTCTTTACTGTGCATTTTGCTTCCCTGTTACTCTGGGGGAACAGGGAGCTGGGTGTGATGTGATTGAAACTGTAGGTCTCTGAAACCTCTTAAAATGTTTCAGTAGTAAACTAGGGACCATTGTCAGACACTGCTTGCTTGGGGATCCCCAAACGGGCAACAATGGGTTTTATCTTCTCCACAACTGCACCTGATGTGTTGAGCAACTTGGCAACTTCAAGACATAAGTTACCAAAAGGTAGGCTGGATTATGCAGATGGAAAAGGTCAGCCTGTCTGGGAGAGGGTAGTAATGGTTCCAATGATTTGGTTCTCATGCAAACGCAAATATCACCTTTCCTGACTCTCTGTTGTGGTTGTTTGCTCAGCCTAGGCCATCAAACAGACTGTTTAGCTGTCTCCCAGCATATTGTAATTCCTTGGTGTCCCTCATGCAGTCTGTCAAGGATTTCCTTGCCTCTGGACTCCTGTAACAGCAGGCCATGGTGTGAATGAATGCACCCCTGTATTCACACTCTACAGACTCTTGAAATAATCTTTATACAAAATGTGCCTTGTGAGGTATCCTTTGCAACATTCCATGTAAGTTATAAACGTAAGCTGACATTAGGTCTGAAATGTGTTTTCCAGACAAGTCTGGGTAAACCAGCTTCTCAAAGGCAAAGGACAAGCTGATGCCTCTAGCAAAGTGTCAAAAAAGCTGATGGGCCATCACCTGTCAAGTGGCCAGGAACCGGACAGGAACAAACTGATCTGCATCTTAGCAAACAACAGCATGGAACCTCTTGCATCCCAGACTCCTGGCCTCTACCCTCAATGCAGGAATGAACTTTATGTAGGGGTAACCCTCAGGAAAGTGAGGGGCAAAACATCCCAAGTTCTCTCTCCCTATCCATCTCCCTCTCACTTAAGAAGACAAAAGAAACAGTTGTTGGACTTTGGGAGCTGATCCCAACCTGAAACTTGGTCAGCCCTGTTGCTGAGAGCATGTGGTAAGAATTTGATCTTGAACCAAGTCTAGTTTGTTAAGGTTTAGCCCTAGGAAGCGCTTTATCTTTATTTCTCTTGTAACCACTTCTAATTTCAGCACCTTGTACTTGTACTCACTTAACACCTATCTCCTTGTAGTTACATCAACTTGTTTTATTTTTTAATCAGAACTAATCCAGTGTTGTGAACAGTGTGGGTAACGCTATTTAAGGTAGCATACTGTTGCATATTGATCTCCTTAGAGAGGCAACAACCTAATATATCTGGACTGTTCAGGAGAGGACTGGACAGTGCAGAAAACAGGTTTCTGGGGCAAAATTCGGGACTGGGAGTGTGCTGGGGTCACCCTGCAAACAGTAACCAAAATTGCTGGGAGCCAGAGTGTGGCTGGTGTTTGCTAACAGGTGTTTGCTGGAGTCAGAGCTGCTGGCCCAGGGTTGTGGCCATACACAGACACTCAGGGGGCTACCTGCATGCTGCCAGGCTGTTTGTGAGTAACCCAGGTGGGAGCTACAACAGCTGTTTGCAAGGCTCCCAGATTGCAGGGCAGGGGTGACACATCTACCCTCTGGTCTGGCTTGAATCCCGGAATGTCATATTTGATTTATGGTAAGATCCCCCAAAACCACCCATGGGTGCATGGAGGTTTCTGACTTTGTCTGGGTTGTCCAACCCTCTCTGCAATGGGTCATGACTTAGCTCAGCATGTTATCTGCCTCTTGCATCTTTTTCAGTTCTTGTAGGCATTTTTCCTTGATTGGTAAAGTAATAAATACTGCATCTACAAAACCTTCCGTGAGCAGCTCCTATTATTAACTCTCTTGCTGTGACGTGTCTGGGATTGGGGCCCTGGAGAGCATATTATCTGTGGTGAGGTTCTTCCCCAGCATATGGGTAAAGACGCTCCCCAGGTTACACAAGACCTGATTTACGCAAATTCGCACTTACGGAAAACGTTCCATAAGCCAGAAATAGGATTTTCGAGTTGCAGAAATTTTTGCGTAACATACGGGTATACGTTTCCGACTTATGCAAAATTCGAGTTATGCAAGGCTTTCCGGAACAGAACGATTGTGTAAGTTGGGGGGCGTCTGGGATTGAAAACTGAACTTGCATGAGTCTCATTGGAAAATGTATCCAAGATGGTAACTGATCTAGTTTTTTTGAACCTATCAAAGCGACTAGTGGTTTATGATCAGTTTCCACATGAAATTTTATGCCCACAAGAAAGTCTCTGAACAGTTCACAAGCCCATGTAGTGGTTAGGGCTTCTTCTTCTATTTGCGTGTAGTGCTGCTCTGTACTGCTGATTGCTTGTGAGGCATATGCTACTGGACACTACAAAGAAGAAGACTGTTCCTGAAGTAGGACCGCCCCTTTCCCACAGGATGAGACATCAACTGAAACTGATGTGGTTTTATTTGGGTTATACAGGTCCAAACGAGGGGGACTGCTGAGGTCTTGTTTTGTTTCTCTGAATGGCTGCCTCTGTTTAGTTCCCCTAATACCAGGAATTTTGTGGGCTCAGAAGGTCTCACGATGGCTTTGTCTTCTCTGCTAGGTGAGGTAGGAATTTCACCAGGTGTGTTACCATACCCATGAGTCAACATGCCTCACTGACACTCTGAGGCTCCTTCTTGTGGGTAATTGCTTGCACTTTCTCTGGATCTGGTTTGATCCCTGTTCAATCAATAATCTGGCCTAGAAACTTAATTTTGTCTTTTGAGAATTCACACCTATCACTGAGTGTTATACCTGACTTCTCACGTCGCTTCAGGACTGCAAAGAGACATTGGTCATGTTGGGTTTGAGTTGATCTGTACATAACGATGTGGTCTGGAAATGACACCATCGGCTCCATGTATCTGAGCTCTGCTTTTCACCCTGGGCAGTAAAGGGACGGAGATTCATCTAGGTGTCGATGGAGCAAATGATTTGTATTTGGTATTCTCCCCCTAGTTTCCTCAGGCCATGGAACAATTTCAGGAACCCCGTCTTCATCTTAGGTTCTAGGTGCATGGTGACTGGTTCTATCCTTATTACTAGGCCTATGGCTGTGATTGTTGGGTAGCCCAGTAGAGCAGTTAAGCCAACTTCAATGTAGATCTCTTGGGACGTAGTCTGCTCTCCTGGTTTCAGAGTGGTCAAAATTTTTCCTTTCTCATTTAATGGGGACTGTCCTGGCCATTTTAATATCTTTTTTGGCTCTTGAGGTTTTGGTGCATTCATCCTCCTATAAGGTGATTCTGGAATCACTGTTACAGTACCTGTGTCTATTTTAAAGTCTATTTCATACTTCCCCTAGATGATTGTGGTGATCCGTGGTGGTTCGTTGTGTTTTTCTTCTGTCTCCAAGGTATGCAATCTCAGTATTATTTAGGTCTTCTTCAACTACGGCATTTAGACCAGTAGACTGCTGAATAATATTCTCTTTTTAGACACTTTGTGCATGTGGTGTCTCTTGCTGGACAAAGCCATTTGCTGTGTGGTGATCTGTCATACCATGGGCATGCTTTCATGCTCCTGTTGTATTTCTTTTTCTTTGCATTGCTCTTTCTGGATCCCTTTGTCTGCACTGGTTTTGGGGGGAGTATTGTTTCTAGGTATCTTGAGTTATTTTCCTCCCCATATCTATGGCTTCTACACTGGACCCTCCCTTTCCTTATTTTTGAGGAAAGTCTGTTGCTCCTTTACAAAATGACTTTGGAGGACTATGTTCTTGGCTATCTCTAGGGTGAGGTTAGGATTATTTTGGAGTCTATCGAATAGCTGGCTGTCCCTCAGCCCTTCAACGCCTGTCTCTGATAAATTCTTCACTCGTGTTCCCAGATCTGGACTAGGATCTACAGGGCTGTTGTGAATGAGTCATTGACTCCTCCTTCTCCTGCTTTTGTGGGTGGAAGCATGCTCTCTCAAAAATCCTATTGCAGCATGGCATGAAATACTTGTTCAGTTCTTCTTTAACTGTATTCAACTGTTTAATCTGAGCAGCTGTGAGGCTTCTGGAAAGGGTAATGTCCTCTGCTACAGGTCCCATTGTATAGAGCAGGGTATTAACTTGTTTCTCCTCTGATTGCTGATCTCAACCAAAAGCCAGACAAAATCTCTGGAAGCTGCTTACCCAGAGTGACCATCCCTCAAGGTGCTTTTTATGGAAACAAACAGGTGTTATTGTGGGGCTCGGCTTAGCTTCATTATTTCATATTCTTTTATCACTCCCTGTTACAGCTCTGGGCTCTCTGTGTTTTTCAGAACTTCTCTTCTTGTTTTGCTGCTAGCTCTGTGCAGCTTTCCTGTCTGGGCTGGAGGATTTGTGACGGGTTCGGTCACGGAGATCTCCTTGGGACTGTCACCTGACATGCTGAAATTACCTCTGAGCCCGTTTTCCCTGATGGCTTGGGACTCTAGAACCCTGCCTTGTTGAGCCAGACACACTAGGCTGCTGCAACACAGACCCAGGTCTGAATCATGCCCCCAATGCTGCAGACTTTATCTGAAAACCACTCAGCAGGTTACCTATCTCCAGCACCCAGACACCCAGTTCCCAATGGGATCCAAACTCCAAATAAATCTATTTTACTCTGTATAAAGCTTATACAGGATAAACTCATAAATTGTCGTCCCTCTATAACACTGACAGAGAGATATGCACAGCTGTTTGCTCCCCCAGGTATTAATCACTTACTCTGGGTTAATTAATAAACAAAAGTGATTTTATTAAGTATAAAAAGTAGGATTTAAGTGGTTTCAAGTAATAACAGACAGAACAAAGTAAGTTACCAGCAAAATAAAACAAAACACGCAAGTCTAAGCCTAATACATTAAGAAACTGAATACAGGTAAATCTCACCCTCAGAGATGTTCCAATAAGCTTCTTTCACAGACTAGACTCCTTCTTAGTCTGGGCCCAATCCTTATCCCTGGTACAGTCCTTGTTAGTTCCAACTCAGGTGGTAACTAGGGGATTTCTCATGACTGGCAGCCCCCTTTGTTCTGTTCCACCCCTTTTTATAGCTTTGGCACAAGGCGGGAATCTTTTGTCTCTCTGGGTCGCCACCCCTCCTTCTAAATGGAAAAGCATCAGATTTAAGATGGATTCCAGTACCAGGTGACATGGTCACATGTCCTGTGAGACCCCAAGCCTCCATTCTTCCCGGCCTGACTCACAGGAACACAGGAAGGCTTGCAAGTAAACAGAGCCATTTACAACCAATTGTCCTAGTCAATGGGAGCCATCAAGATTCTAAACCACCATTAATGGCCCACACTTTGCATAATTACAATAGGACTTCAGAGTTATACTTCATATTTCTAGTTTTAAATACAAGAATAATACATACATACGAATAGGATGAACACACTCAGTAGATTATAAGCTTTGTAATGATACCTTACAAGAGACCTTTTGCATGAAGCATATTCCAGTTACATTATATTCACACTCATTAGCATATTTCCATAAAACATATGGAGTGCAACGTCACATGCTTGTCTGTTTTTCTTTCTCCCTCCCTCCCTTTTGCATGGATGCTGTGTGATCTTTTATGTCTCTATTCTAGCCTGTTCTGACACAATGTGGACTTTACAGAAACTCAGGGCGCCGTGGTGGAAGTGAACACAAGACTGGCTGTATTTCCTGTTAACGCAGGCTGTGTGACCCTCACGGCTCTATTTTTTTACAACCAACACTGCAGGCTTTAGAAATGGGAAGGACAGATTTTGCTAATATCACAGAGGAAGAATGGCCAGGACTCAGTGAGGACCCAGGCATGGAGCAGAAAGATAGTGACAGGTATTGAAATGACACCATAGTTGAAAGCCTGGTAGCATGGTAGAGCTGGCAATGGTGGCAGAGAAAGGAGCAGAAAGGGGAGGGTTAGGAGTAAGAGAAGCTCTGTTTAGAAAGACTGAGTTTGTGATGGTGGTGGGATATCTGCAGGAGATGTCTAAGGGCTTGTCTACACTAGAAAATTAAGTTGACGTAAGTTAAGTCGACCTACAGCCACCGCAGTAATTAAATCTGCTGTAGTGTCCACACTATGCTGCTTCTGTTGGTGGTGCGCATCCACACCAGGAGCGCTTGCACCGACTTAAGTGGGGCTCCAGCTGTCAGCCTTCGGGCAACGGGGCTCCGGCTGTCACCCCAGGGCACCAATGTAAGCAACGCAGTGTCTACACTGACACTGCACTGACCTAACTATGTCAACCTAAGCGCTATGCCTCTCACGGAGGTGGAGTTATGAGGTCAAAGTAGCAGACGAGTCAAATTGGCAGGAGGAACATTGTAGTATAGACACTTACAGAGTTAGGTTGACGTGAGCTGCCTTACATTGACCTTATTCTGTAGCACAAACCAGGCCTGAGAGAAAGCTGGAGATGTACAATGACACAGGTTGGGGGAGAGAGGCAGGTTTGGCAATCATCCACAGAGAGGTGGTAGATGAGTAAGCTGAGAGTACACACGGAGACAAAAAGGAACTAAGGACAGAACCTTGAGAGATGTCAACTGCTCTGAGGATGGGGGAAATGAGGATAAATGGCTAGTCATGATTCCGAAATGGTTTTAGATGTTCAGTGTGCAGCCAGGTGAAACAGACTCAATATTTTATAGTTCATCAAACTAATGGCTCATCTAACCTTTACCACCAAATACTTCAGGAGTCCCAAATGTACATGCTAAATGCCATGGTGGGCAGGCCTTTTTTTTACAGTGTTTCACTTAGGGTGGGGGAAAGATTATGCACAAAGAAGCCTATTTTCCCATCATTTTTGTGGGCCTCCGTTGTGTTCCAAAACAGGGCTTTCTTTCTGGCAGCCGGCAGTTCTTCCTGCTCGATCCTGCAGCGAAGTCATAAATTCTGACTGAGAACCATGCGTTTACAACATTACGGTCTGTTGCCGCAGAGCTGATTTTGATACCCTGCATTATGACTGGACCTTTAACTGAATAGGAACAGCAGATAGGTTGTGAGCTAGGGAGCAAAGAGCTAGAAGAATTAGCAAATATGGCGATGGAGATAGCCTGCCTGTTGGAACATGTGGTGCAGCATGCTTCCTTTGGATCTCCTGATCTCTAGGGAGGTGAGGTCAGCAATATGGGATGAGAAGGAGGCAGAGAAAAGAAGACTTAAGGGAAGGGGAGAGAAGATGGTGTGAGATTCCTTTTCGTAGCCAGAGCTCAGAGAAACATCATTTCAATTCAAATACAATTTTGATTCCACTTTATTTCTGACTGCGTTGGGTGTGCATGCTGAGAGCATTCAAGCATTTGCACTTTGCTCGTGCAAATACCCAGCACAAGTGACTTTTTAGCTTGAATAGTCACCCAAAGTGAACTGTGAATGTCAGCCCATCAGGGAATGGAAGCCATGCCGAAGAGATGGCTCCTGGAAGAGGCTGGCTGAGGCTGTGCCTGACTTTCCCAAACCTCCTCATCCCATGACAGTTTGACATCTCTAACACAGTGGCCCAGAGCCCTTTCTGCCCTGCAATGCTCACAGGCAATCTCGGCGAACATCCTGGACCTGTTCTTTGGGCTGGAAGTAAAAACAGGGAAAATAAATGCTGACTGAAACCTCTTTTAGGTGGAAATCTGCTGAGATCTGACTTTCCGGAAAGATTCACCAGCTATAAATACCATGAGAGCAGCTTTCTTACTGTTTTGGCACTTTGAACATATTTGCCCTTCTATTGTGCCTTCCAGCTGAGCATCTCAAAGCACTTTGCAAGATTGATGAATTATGCCTCATGACCTCCCCAGGAAGAAACTAAATGTTAGCCCCATTATACAGAAGGGGAAATTGAGGCACGGAAAGGGTGAAGAGACTTGCCCAAGATCATGCAGGAATCTGTTGACAGAGTGAGTAATGGAATCCACATCTCCTGGCTCCCCATCCTGTGTTTGAATCATAAGATTGTCTTTGGCTCCTATCCACGACATGGGAGGGAAGGGGGTTAAACATAAAAAGTTAACTCAGCTGATTCGTCCATCTGGAAAAGATTTGGTTTGAGTGGTGTGAAGGTTCAGGTTGGTTTTCATGTATCCAAATCTCCTTTCTCTAACCAGCGTGGCCTAGTAGCTAGGGGACCAGACAGGAATTTACGAGATGGGGGGGGTCTATTCCTGATGCTGCTGCTAGGTGACCTTGGAAGGGACTTCCTGTACCTCAGTTTTCCCATCTGTAAAATGGGGGTGATGAAACTGACCTCCTTTGTAAAGGGCTTTGAGATCTACTGATCTCTAACCAGAGCTGTTTCATTGTTTGTATCCAATTGAGTTCTTGGTAATGTGGTCTCATGCACTGGATTTTATAGGGATTTAGGGTTGTGTGTGCTCTTTAATATTAATCAAGATTATTATTTTTTGGTGCTGAATTTATGAGATGAGGCAGTGTTTGGAAATGGTGCTCTGTAGGAATTAATTCAGTTTTAATCAGTTGACGTAATGATGTGATAAAAATGATCTTTCTGAACTGAGGTTAACCAGCACTTGAACGCCCCTTTCAACCCAAGTTATTTCAAGAGGGGGATTTTTATAGAAATACTGTTAGAGATGTTATTTAATCATGTATTTGTTTTCACTGTGTACACAGTTTTCAATGGGCTTCTCAGAATTTAATGCAGAGATGTTGTATTTATTTATTACTATTTATGGTGAAGTTAGTACCGCTGAAAGATGCCAGATTGATAGGCTTGGAGGCTGCAGTAATATTTTCAGACCATCTGGGTTCAGTCGCAAGGAGCAGGACTAACACAGCCCAGTGTAACTTAAAAAGGAGGCACTGCTGTTCACCCCAGTAGCCTCTGTTCTCCCTCTTCTCAGTAGCCTCAACGTGCTACAGCACATTGGTGAGTTGATGAGGCAAGCGTGGGTTCTGAGGGTGGCAATTCTACAGTCACATGGGGCCAGATTCTCAGGTGTAAACTGGCATTGCTCCATTGATTTCAAGCTGAGGAACTGTCCCTTAAACCAGTCTCTGCCACTGGGAGGTGTGTTTGCAGCATATGTAGACATACCGCTATCTTTACCTACATCCATATCTAGCGAGTGCAAAGCTAGCTCAAGTAACAATAGCCGTGAAGCCATGGCTGCATGTTACGCAAGCTAGCTTTGTAGATCAAAGCTAGCTCACGTATGTCTACACATGCTACAGTCACACCTCCTGATTGCAGCATAGGCAGACCCTGAGACAAAGTTGTTTGGAGTTCCCCTTGGTCATAAGATATCTGCATCTGCCCTAGTTATAAATTTGAAGCAACAGTTCTCACTGCAAATGCCAAATTTTTGCAGTGATTGGGGAGGGGAAGTGGTGAGGCAGGTGGGATATCCAGAGTTCATTTTCAGGTGGACAGGTGCAAATAGATTTGGTGTCCAGGATCAGGTTGAGTTGTTCGTTGGGGAATTGTGGGCAGGTTTGGCAGCTGGGAGGTTGGATTAAGTTGCATGTGGGTTCACCAGCTGGAAGGAGATTCAGGTAAGTCATTAACATTCAAATGTGCTGTATGCAAACAGGCTGTGAAGGTGTACACCATCTGTCAGTCAGAGTTGATTTTTTGCTTAAATAAATAAATGTACAATCTGGAGGGTACCAATGGTTTCCCCCATAAATTTAGCCTTTACTATGTGCAACCAGTTACCATTGCAAATTAGAGACACGGCTAAACCCAACATCTTCATCTGAATCATCCCCTAAACTCCAGATCCAAATCTGAATTTTGAATTGACCTCTATTTCTATAAGGGACTGACGCCAGATCCAAACCTCCCAGAATATGGAGATGTCAGAAATCCAGATCTGAATCCAAATTTTGTGGTTCAGGCCCATCAAGATGGGGCCATTCCAAAAGGGGGAGATGGGCTTATGCACTATAGTGTCAAATGCCAAAAGGGACTAAATTCTCATTCAAGAATAAAATATGAAATCCACTCATGAGCTGCAGCCAATAGTCATGGGGATCACATGATGCATTTGTTGCTTCTTTCATACACAGAAACTGCCACCCAGCAAAAAAAATCTTTCCCCCAACAATTTCTATCCAATTGCTAATGCTTCCTTGGTGCCTCTGGGGAAGGATCCTTCCCCAAGGACAAGTAAAATTTCTTCTCCATCGTAGTATTGATGATGTGTATTTTGGTAGTGCCTAATGGCCCCCAGTAAGGATTGGAGCCCCATTGTGCTAGGCCCTTTGCAAACAGAGAAAACTGTCCTTGCACCAGAAAGCTTACAGTGTAAAAGACTAGACCAGGGGTCAGCAACCTTTCAGAAGTGGTGTGCCGAGTCTTCATTTATTCACTCTAATTTAAGGTTTCGCATGCCAGTAATACATTTTAACATTTTTAGAAGGTCTCTCTCTATAAGTCTATATTATATAACTAAATTATTGTTGTATGTAAAGTAAATAATAACACAGCAAGGTGAGTGGGTCAGGCGGCTGGTATCCCAGGCTGGCAGCGGGCTGAGTGGGGCTGGTGGCCAGGACCCCATCTGGCACAGGGCCGGTGGCCGGAACCCCAGATCGGCTGCGGGCTGAGCGGGGCCGGTGGCTAGGACCCTGGCTGGCAGGGGGCTGGTGGCCGGAACCCCAGACTGGCTGCGGCCTGAGCGGGGCTGGCGGCCGGTATCCCAGGCCGGCAGTGGGCTGAGCAGGGCCAGCAGCCAGGACCCCTTCCGTCCGCCGGCTCCTGCCAGCCGGGGTCCCGGCCACCGGCCCTGTTCAGCCCGCTGCCAGCCTGGAGTTCCGTTCATCCAGCCAGCAGCGGGCTGAGTGGGGCCAGCGGACAGAACCCCAGACCGGCAGCGGGTTGAGCGGCTCAGCCCACTGACAGTCTGGGGTTCCATCCGCCAGCTCCTGCCAGCCGGGGTCCCGGCCGCTGGCCCCGCTCAGCCCGTTGCAGGCTGAGGGTTCTGTTCATCCAGGCTGGCAGCAGGCTGAGTGGGGCCGGCAGCCGGGACCCCGGCTGGCAGCAGAGTGCCACTAAAAATCGGCTCGCCTTTGGTACACATGCTGCAGGTTGCTGACCCCTGGAGTAGACAGACAAACAGATATGGAACAGAAGCAAAAAAGCAATTCAACCAACATGTGGTGTGAAGCCTTCAGTCCAGAATGGAGAGGAAAAATCATCCACTGCCCAAATTTTGGAAAGGGCTTTAAGGCCAGATCCTCAACAGTGCCTAAATCCCATTGGAATCAATGGGAGTTAGGTGCCTAAATACCTTTGAGGATCTAAGCCTTAGCTTCTATACAGGAGGGGGAGGGGCAATCTTGTGGACCCAGGTATTGGGATGGGTTGTTGCCATCTTTTAAAATGATTGAAAAATTCCTGTTTTCTTACGAGATGCTTGATTTTACTTTACTGAAATGATGCATGCCAGAGCCCTGATCCTGCAAACACGCCCCTTTTATTTCACTCCCATTAGTAATCCTACTCATTTCAATAGGGCAACTCATAATGATTATGATTTGCATTGCAATAGCCTCTAGAAACCCCAACCAACCTCAGAGCCCCATTGTGCTGGGTACCCTGCAAACACAATGAGAGATAGTCCCTGCTCCAAAGAGCTTAACCCCAGATTTTTAAAGGTATCACTTATCACTCTCCATCTGTACAGGACACAAGAAGTTATGCATATTTAGAGCACTACAGACAATGCATCTCTCATTGTCAGACAGATCCAGAGCCTGCAGCCTCCCCGGTCGTAGGGAAACGGCAGCACGTGCACTGTCTGTGTTCATTTTTCGGTTATGTCTCATTTTAGTGAGCAAAGCATATGTCTCAAGATGCTAAATTACCCCCTCGATTGGTGTGTAACTAATGTAATTAAGCTACATTTAAGAGCTCTCCAAGGTGCGCCCTTTTCAATGTAGCGTTTCACATTTTGTTCTTGCTTAACCATTATGCACCAGAGGCCTTTTACTACTGGAGGATGTGTCCAAATCAGAGGGTGTAAAACAAAGTTTCCATTGCATTCTACTGAAATCCCTGTTGCCAGGAGCTCGTGATGTGGCTGGCGGGATTTTTGCCGAGGGGCTATCCCCACTGGGCAACAGAGAAACAGAAGGCTAGAATAATGTCCTGCTTTAACAATGTCCCCCGAGCAGTGATCTAGGCAGCAGGCAGCAGTGTTCCGCTGCAGAAAAGCCAGTGGAATGTACCTGGCGGACCAGCAAGTTTCAACAAGTTAGCGCAGGCAGATTATGGAAGCTGTTCTACTGAGCTCATGGAGCCCATTTAGACTCCCAAACAGAAGGTAATGAATTATTTGCAGTCTGCAATCATCTGTGTATAATGGAAATTGCCCACTCATAGGGGACACCGACCAGATCTATTCAAAGGCTGCCAAACATCCAGATTAGATCCCTGCCGTCTGCAGAGAAGTATGGGCGTGTATCCAAATCTTCCCTTTTTACAGCGTGATCGTTTATATTGATTCTCTATTATTTATTTGTATTATGGTGATTCCTAGAGGCCACAATGAAAAGATGGTCCCTGCCCCCAAAGGGCTTGCTAAGTATCCAACAACAGGTACAACAAGCAGATGGGGAGAGTGCAAGGTATGACTGTGATTGTTATAACAAGCAGCACTCACATGACTATATGACTCCAGACCTGTCCATTCCAAGGATCCAAAGGCATTTTTCACCGACAGATTTTCAAAGGGCCTCAGCATGAGCTACGCAGACATGCTCAGCACCTCAATACCCTTGAACTTCAGGGGGAGCTGCAGGTGTTCCATACCACCCAGGAGGCACTCAGCACTTCTCAGGATCAGGCCCAGAATTTGAGCCTGCAAATTTACGGACTCCAAGATTGAATGTGTCCCCGCTTGCCTGGGACACCAGCTCCCTTCATGTGCAATGCTGCCTAGCAGGGACATGTGAGATGGAACCCACTGCAGGCTGAACTGGAAGGAGACTGCTCACAAGTTCTCCCGAAGAGTCCTTCCCTGGATTCTGCTTCCCTCCTTGGTCCAACAGGGCCTGGATTGGTTAGCTTTCTGGCCATACTGCAGTGCTCCACTAGGCATTTGGGGACAGAGGGCTGAATGACGGGGTAAGGAAATGGGACCAATGTGATGACTGTGATTAGAGTGGTAGGTAACCATAAATACTCCACTGCTGGGGGAGGAGTTTATTATATGGTGTTTAGAATTAAATGTCTGTTGAAACGTGGTAAACGTGCCCAAAGCAGAGGACAGGCACTTGAAAGACTCCAAAGCAACTCAAATGATATTTCGGCACAGGATAGCCCCACATCAGGAAAGCAGCCCTACTCAGGCCAGCACTTAAGTACATGCTTAATTTTAAGCACTAGCATAAGTTGCATTGAAGTCAGCAAGACTTAACCACGTGCTTAACTTTAAGTGCTGTCCTGAACTGGGGGGCAGCGTGGGGATTTTTGTGCACACAGAGTGATTGCATGGACACATTTGGCGATCACTCTAGAAAACTTGGCCTTCGCTTGAAATCTTCCCGCCAGAGGCTCAACGCAGGAATTAATGGATAACCAATGTGCTGGGTGGTGGTTTACAGTCCGTGTTATACAAGAGGACAAACTAGATGACCAGAATGGTCTCTTCTGGCCTTAAAGAATCTATAACTCTAAAAATACGGACGGTGGTTTCAGATTCCAGATCTGGATCAGAATGTCCCAGCCTTCGTCAGTGAGTGAAGTCAGACTGGAAAAACCTCAAACTGTGGGAGGCTTCCCACAGCCCTTTGGATAAAATTTTCAGATGTGCCTGAAGTGAGACAGGACCAGACATGCCTAACCCATGAAAAAAACACAGAAATTGGGATTGTTTTTAGCTTAATTGGCTTGTGAGTTGCTTGTTGGCTAGTTTATGGCTTGTAGCTTGTTTGGCTTGTTGCTTGTTGTAGCTTCTTGCTTCTTTTTTTTGATTGGCTCCCGGCAAGCGGGGGCAAGCAGGGTCAAGGGGGGGGAGAGAGTCAGGGGTGCACAGTGGGCCCAGCATGGTCCCAGACTGCACGCTGGGCAGATCTAGTCACATTGAGTGTTGGGGTTCTTAGGGATTGGCTTGTTTTGGCCTTGTTTTGAAATGGGATTAGCTTGATTTTTGGCTCATTGTGAAAGTCGGGATGCTTATTTACCACGTGAAAGTTGGCAACTGTGGTTAGGACCCTAAATTTCTAAAGAGGCTCCTTGAAGTCAAAATCCCATTGACTTGCAATGAGACACTTAGGCTCCTAACTCACTTTTGAAAATGGGACTTAGGCACTTTTGAATATTTTACCCTTTGGATCAGTCCCTTTGCATGGTTTCAAAATACAGATCCAAATTTTACAGCTCAGACCCACCTATAACACTGTATACATCACAGTTCTGAAATGCAGCCACCTCTGAAGCAGAGCCCAAAATTATTTTAGCAGCTCACTAGAACAGTTCAAGAGGAACAAGACCTCTATCTGAAACCATGTAGCGAATAATACAAGGGAGGGAGACCACCTCTGTGAAACAGCCAGTTCCCATCAGTCCCCCTGTGTGATTGTTTCAGACAGATTTGGATGTGTTTTATTTTTAAAGCCCATTCCAGGCATCAGTACAGAAAGCCAGACATTAAAATTAATTAACTTTTTAATGGATTGCCAAATGAGCGCATGAAGGAAATGTGACGGATGTGTAATGTATTTAGAACTCAGTAAAGCCTCGCACAAGCTTCCTTGAATAATTCATTCCTAGGGGCTGTGGATGAGCCCTCTCCCATGGACTGAAAACTGGCTGGACCACCACAGATGCAGGGTAATGATGAAGAGCAAAGCAGCAGGTGAGGGGGGCTGGCTGGTGGGGTGCCACCGCAGGGAAGGCTGGCAGGCTCCGTTTTATTTAACATCGTCATTAATGAGAGGGCAGGAAGGCGGTGAACAGGGCCTGTCTGAAGTGCTGCACAGCTGATGCTATATTGGGAGGTGTTGCAAAAACGGGTGAGGATAGAGGAATAATAGAAAGGGGCTAGAAATATAAAGAGGAAATAATGCAGCGAGATTCCATCTGTAAAATAGAAGCTAAATACAGGGGGAAATAATCCAAGGGCAAGGCTGTGATCTCGCTACTCACTTAGGAAGTGGCTGCTCACATGAGTAGTCCCCATTGAAGTCAGTGGAAGTGCTCAGCCAGGGGGGTGACAATCTAGGCCCACTATTCATTAAGAGGCAGATATATGCAGCAAGATTGAGTCAATAAAGCACAGCCCTGAGCAAGGGGTGCTGGGGAACTGCGCCAACTCAGGGGCGCTCTAGGCAGTACAGGTGTTGGCCAAGCCCCCCTAGAGGCAACCCCTCCTTGTCCTTTTTGGGGAGCATCCATGGGGCATGCCCCTAAGGTTCTTCCCCCCTATGCCCACACAAGGAATGTCATAATCTAGACCTTGGAAAGTAGTAATGTGGCAGCTACTTGTGGATGATAGTGGGCAGCAAATTGGATTCCACTGTGAGATGGTGTCCAAACTCATGCCCTTTGGAGCATCATATTAGGGATGGCTTATCATCAGAGTCTAGGGTCCAAATCCTTTCACATTGGTGGGGAAGATCAGTTCAGATCTCCAGATGCAAACCAATTCCTTCTGCTTTTCATTTCAGTTTCGGGTCAGAGCCAAACTCAGAAGTCACCTCTTTACTGATTCAGGGTGTGATGTGGTGAAATCATAAACTGCTTGGATGAGATTTCCCTCCTCCTCCCCCCCGTGAACTGTAATCTCACTAGGACAGTTCTTGAGCTAGCAGCACTGCCGAATCTGGCTCCAAACATTCACCCACTCCGTGAGAGTACTCCGAGGCACCACACCACAGAGCAGGGAGATGGCTTCTCTTCTGGATCCAACACCAGTGACAGCACGCTTCTAGACTCAGTTCTCCCCTGACGCGAGCTCTGCTCAGCACAGGGAAGGAAGTTATGGGTTGCTCTAGTCTAATCAGGGCCGGCTCCAAGTTTTTTGCCGCCCCAAGCAAAAAAAATTTCCCATGCCCCCCGGCCCCACCCAAACTCCGCCCCTTCCCCGCCCCATTTCAACCCCTTCCCCAAATCCCAGGCCCTGCCTCCTCCCCCGGGCGCGCCGCATTTCCCCTCCTATCCCTCCCTCCCAGGCTTGCCGCAAAACAGCTGATTCACGCGGCAAGCCTGGGAGGGAGGGGGGAGAAGTGGAGTGGAGTGGCTGCACGCTCGGGGAAGCAGGCAGCAGTGGAGCGGAGGTGAGCTGGGGGGGAGCGGTTCCTCTGCCCCCCCCCAGGGTTACTTCCTGCGGCCCTCCCCGCGCCCCCCCACCGCCA
>NW_020664561.1:9408714-9460534 GCF_002925995.2 Terrapene triunguis | reverse complement strand
GAACCAGTTTAGCAGAGTGGACCTCTGCCATGCACCTACCTCTTCTTCTTCTTCCCTAGGTACACCCATTATGCTGGGGCTCAGCGGAGCAGCTGACCCAGGAGCTGGCTGTGCCCACTTTACATCAGTGGGGCATACCCTTCCACCAGGGGAATTCACCATTGCCCATTTATGGCCAGAATCTACCCCTTTGCATCTCTTTAAAGGTGGAAGCAAGACTCAGGGAAATCTGGGTTCTATCACTGACTCACTGTGTGAACTTGGGGAAGTCATCTGCTTGCTCTGTGCCTCAGTTTCCCCACCTGCCACATGAGGATAACCATATTTACATATGTCACAGGGGTGTTGTACTGCTTAATTCATTAAAGTTTCTGAAAGCTGTAGGTGGCCAATTGCAAAGTAATTATATTACAGTATTAGAATGTAACAGGTCGTTTCCATTTCTAATTTCCATGACTCCATAGGAATCTGATCAGAGTAATCAGAATTATTTCATTTTTGCTGGGGGCAATGTACTGCAGCATAGTATATCTGGGATGCAGCATGAATATTCTGTGGGCAAGAGATGGTTCTGTCTTTGCTGAGTGGCAGTGATGCAGCAAAGCAGAAAGTGTGTGTGTGGGAGATTCCATTCCTTCTGGCCTTCCAGCCCTTCCCTAGGGCAGTGGTTCTCAACCAGGGGTACACGTAACCCTAGGGGGTACACAGCGGTTTTCCAGGGGGTACATTGAGTCATCTAGATAGTTGTCTTGTTTTACAACAGGCTACATAAAAAGCACTAGTGAAGTCAATACAAACTAAAATTTCATACAGACAATGACTTTATACTGCTCTATATACTATATACTATACACTGAAATGTAAGTACAGTATTTATATTCCAATTGATTTATTTTATAATTGTATGGTAAAAATGAAAAAGTCAGCAATTTTTCAGTAATATAATGCTGTGACACTTTTGTATTTTTATGTCTGATTTTGTAAGCAAGTAGTTTTTAAGTGAGGTGAAACTTGGGGGTAGGCAAGACAAATCAGACTCCTGAAAGGGGTACAGTAGTCTGGAAAGGTTGAGAGCCACTGTGCTAGTCTTATTTTGCGACCAAGGGGTGTTGACTAACACAATGAAAAATCAGAACACTATTTTAATACTGTTATCCCCACTCTAGAAGTGGGAAACAGGCTTGAAATGTGCATGTCACTGAAAGATGGACATCTCCACAAGTGCAAGTCTCTGCCTTGAGATGAAAAGGTAACACCCTTGTACCTTTCTCTCTACAGGTGGCTACAGCATCTTACCTCGATAAACAGGCTATTTCCATTTGAGAACTGGATCCAGGAGAGGGTGCCGAGGAAGGAAAAACCAAACCACCTACTTTAGCAGGTACCGGACCTTCTTACTTTGTGCTTTCCCCTCCCGCCCAAATCTCCAACGTCCGGGTGGGGTTCACTGTCCCTTGGTGCTTTGCAGTGGGTGGTTCTGCAGATAGTCCGAGCAGAACTCAGCTTCATGCCTGGCTACCACAGACGTAATGAAATGGCCCCAAATGGTACTTTATTTATTGGACGCCACGCAAGCTGGGGCTCTGGACTAATGGGGTCTGTAGCAGCTAGTACTAACCTTGTTTTTAATAATGTACTTAAGGAAGCTAGTGATTATGTGGCTGGTAATAAAAATGTATTACTGTGCTCAGTGATGCCAGGGGTTTGTTCTTTATTCCCGCAATACCTGAGCTCAGATGGGCCAGCACAAATCATTTTTTGAATTATTTACTAACCTAACCAAAAACTTCCAGTGCTTCAAAGCCCATAATAAAACATCTCTACGTCCCTTTAGCATCCGCCATAACTCTTTCTGACGTCGAAGGAAAACTCATGTTTCCTTTTCATTCCAAAGATTTCCAGATGTTCTCGTTTTTCCTTCATACAGAGTATAAAGAACCAGACAGTGCAAAGCTCTTCTAAGAATGAGTTATTTACGCTGATATTTTATTCTTCTCAGCATTTCCCCCCTTCTGTCTGCTTTCCAAAGAGTCTTTGCTCGTGTTTATGAAAGAATAAAATGTCTGGGCCTGATACCGAACTGGTGTAAAATGCCACCACTCCATTGAAGTCAGGTGAACAGCCCCTTAGTTGGTGTAAATTGCTACAGCTCCAGTGACTTCCATTCCAAGGCACACCACCTGTGTATCTGGCCCTCTGGGTTTTTGGAAGGACACGTGGTCTAAAGGTTTCTTTTTGGATAGTCTGGGGCTAGGTCTACGCTGGGGGGGGATCGATTTAAGATACGCAAATTCAGCTACGCGAATAGCGTAGCTGAATTCAACGTATCTGATCCGACTTACCCCGCTGTAAGAACGGCGGCAAATTGACCGCTGCGGCTCCCCCATCGACGGCGCTTACTCCTACCTGGGCTGGTGGAGTACGCGCGTCGATTCGGGGATCGATTGTCACGTCCCGACAAGACGCGATAATTCGATCCCTGAGAGATCGATTTCTACCCACCGATCCAGGCGGGTAGTGAAGACAAGCCCTGAGTAAAAAAACATTCCTTGAAAAATCTCTAAAAATATTCCTTTTTTACATTTGTGAACCAATTATTTCGACATTTTTCATGAAAATGTATTAGTGTCTTTCAAAAAAACAGCTTTAATGAACAGCGAATGAAAAAGGTCATAATCACGGCCAGACTTGCACCAGCTACAGTAATAAATCTGCTAAAGTTTTGGGGCAGCTGTCAAACTAATAAGCACAGGTACAAATTAGCCAGAAGAGTTTCTAATGTGAAGGAATCAATACAGCAAACACAACATCAGCATCATAAAGCAGCCATCGAGGTCATAAGTATTTTGTTACATAATCTCTGTTCTATATGGGCATACTCCATGTTCTGATGCTACAGTGACATCACACAACTTCATTTTGTTGGGGAAGAGCGGTACGTGATGCTGACAAAATGCTGCCAAGCTGATAATGGCTAAGCAGATGGTAAATGCGGTTCCTATTACTGATCTGCTTGTCTATCACCATTAAAAAAAATAAGCTGTGCCTACATACTGTACACACAGCTAGTCTGTGCAAAAACACATGTATTGCTGCTACTCCTTCCCGTCTCTTATTTGTTGGTTTCATCTACCTGTTGCATCTTGTTGTAAACTAAGATTGTAAGGTCCTTGGAGCAGGGACTCTGTTTTATTATCTATAAGTACACCCCTAGCATAATGGGCCCTCAGTCTGGTTGGCACTTCTAGGTGCTGCTGTTATACAAATAATAAATAAGTGGTAAGAAATCACCATAGCCCAGACCAGTGGCAGAGCCAGGTTTTGCAATCGGGGAGCAATGAGTCATTCATGGTGGCTGCCCACGGCTTGCCTGGCAGCAGCATCTCCTGTCCCATGGGGCAGGCCCCAGCTTCCCGCCCCGGGCATTGCAACCTGGCACATGGGGTTGCAGCACCATTCCTGTTTGACCCATCATGCCCAAGGGGCGGCCAGGCCAAATTTGAATGAGTGGCGTCGCGACATAGCGCCTGGGGTCACAGCACCACACATAGCCATGTGCCATGTCACAACACCCAGAGCAGGGAGCCAGGCTCAGCCCTGCGGGACAGGCACGACTACTGCCGAGTGAGTGGAGGGCAGGTTCACTCTCCAGCCCCATGTGAAAAGGTGCCACACATACACCTAAAGGCCCCCCCTTAGTTCCACTATTGGCCCATGGCATCAAAAGAAGCAAGAGCCCCCAGGCCTCTGCTCTGAAGTACAAGTGGAAGGTGAAGAGGAGGCCGGAGTTTCCTCTCTGATCACATGTACGGTAGACAAGCTTTTCTCCATGTTTGTTGATGGCACTAGACTAGGACGTAGGAGGTCTGGGTTTGATTCCCAGCTCTTCCACAGTGTGACGCTCTTGGGCAAGTCACTTAAATGCCTTGTGCTTCAGTTTCCCATCTGTGAAATGGGGATCATTGCACTTCCTGTGGCTAGCTTGTCAGATCTTTGGCACAGGGACTGTGTCTATGTGTGTACAGCATTTGCCATAGCAGGACTCTGATTTCAGTTGCGGCCCTTAGGTGCTACTCTATGACAAAGAAATAATAACATGAAACAGATAGCTAGATTTAACTGGGCTTTCTTTTTGTTTGCTTTAAACAAATCTGGGTTTACAAATGCTCCCTAAAGAACCCCACTGGAGTTCTGGCCACTGAAATTACAGCGTGGATCTGTTTATCTTCCTTATACACATTGCTGTGCTGGATTGCATTATTCTCTTTTTCCCAAATCCGGCTCACGCGTTTGTATCTCCTAGGACCCAGCTTCCCAGAAAGACAGAGGCAAGCATCTGAGTTTCTTATGTTGGTGGGAAGGGATTGACCTTCTGGGATTGACTTTATGCACAAATGCGTTTGCACAGGCAAGCATGCCAGAGAGTCACTACTGTCTGTCACAGTGGAGTCAGGGCTTAAGCAGATAGGAACTTTCTGTGCATGTGCATTAGCAACTCTCATGTTAAAAGCAGTGAAATGGTCTATTTTCCCGTAATGGAACTCTGCAAGTACACGTGTCACCAGTGCAATAAGACAACCCTGGCAAAGGGCTGATTTTCTTCCAGTACATCACCAAGGAGAGTTTCGGTTCTGTAAGATGCCTGCTCTGAAAACAGGGCAAGTACAAAGATTCCCACCGAACTGACAGAGCTGAACCAGTATCTAGCATCAGCTCAATGGAGTGTGGCTGTCCTCCCTGTTCAACACCCCCGCCCCCCGTTCAAATGTCAGCATAGCAAAGCAGCGTGTGAACAGGCTGAGGTGAATGGCAATTATCTATATGCAGGACAGTAACACTGGTCACAGCGAATTCACATGCCTGGTTTTGAGAGTGAGAGATGTGACATGCTTTTTAGCAAAATGCCCTACTATGCTGATAACACTGGACATAGAGAGCATAGATTCACAATGGAAGCAGGATGCTGTGGATGTAATGATGTCAATGCAGGATGTTGAAATACTCAGCATTTACAAAATGGGTGGATTTAATCCAGTTTACTGCCACAGTGTCTGCCAATCCTATACCAGGCTAGAGATTATGGCGGGGCACCTAGCTGCTTTAGGCTTCTTTGAAATTCCCGACCACCCTGTTAATGAATTGTTTGCATGTTGTCTGTACTCAGTGTCGGTCTCCTATAGCTTTGGCTAACAATCAGTCCAGCTTGCTGTGAAATGAATCCTGGTCCAGCTGGTAATCAGTCCCATGGGCATGGTACGGCTGTTTTGTCCACCAATAGGTCTCACCTCTTCTCTTCTAATTTATCCCCATTCTGACATGTTTCTTCTTTGCAAGAACTTGTTACAGGGAGTATAGTCATACATTTTCTGTGCAGGCTGGCCAGATGATATCTTTCAACCATAAACTAGTTCTGTACAGCTAACACTGAAACAGTCCGGCTAACAGGATGAGGGAACATAAGATATAGGCAAGCCTTTATTAGCAATTGGTTGGGCTGGAAAGGAAAAGGATATTCAGTGAATCACAATGTATGAGACAATAACTAAGCCTGACTTTCACATAAACCAGAATCAAACTTGATTTGAAATCCTAAAACATTCAATTAACATGTTATGAAGGGGGAATATGATAAATCTTCAACTATCTAAAGTGTTTTTAAAAGGGGGGTGATCAATTGTTCTACTTGTCCACTGTGGGTATGACGAGAAGCAACTGGCTTGGTTTGCAGCAAAGGGGATTTAGATTAGCTATTAGGAAAAACTCTAATGCTAAGGAATGTTAAGCACTGGAACAGGTTCCCAAGGGAGGTTGTGACATCCCTGTCATTGGAGGTTTTTAAGAACAGGTGAGACAAACACCTGTCAGGGATGGTCTAAGTGTACTTGGTGCTGGCTAAGGGCGGGGGATGGAGCAGATGACCTCTTGAAGTCCCTTCCAGCCCAATATTTCTATGATTCTAAGGAGAGCAGCAGCTCGGTTCTAAGCAGCTGAACTTATTAGAACTGAAATTCCCAAACAAAGACCAGGTGCGTAGCATGGAAGAGAGAAAATGTCCATGGAAACTGGGGGAAGATTAGCATTGGGGAAGGGCAGATAAGGCAGTGTGGGGTCTCCGCCCCGTCTGCCTAGAGCCCCTCAATGCAGACAAAATGTGTTTGGGGCTCCACCGGAAATGGGTGGAACCAGGGAGTAGCTGCTCTCTGTGGCATGCGCTCTGCACAGTCTCGGTGGGAGAGCTACAGGCAGCATGCCACAGGGCTGTGTCTTTTGGGGCCTGATCCAAAGCCTACTATACTCAATGCGAGACTCCCATTGATTTCTTTCTCTCTGTGGCGTCAAATGGGGCCTGCACAGACTTCAGCTCTGCATGTTTGCCCAGAAAGCCAATGGGGCATGAGCTAGAGGTGGTTCACCAGTCAATGCAAGTAGCGCAGGCCACACCTTCTGCCTCAGCTGCCATCCGTTCCTATATGAGGGCTGATACAATGAAGAGAACTGCCCAGAATTTGCTGCACAAGTTTTCCCCTCCACACATTGTGTCAGCACTGTGCCTTTCAACGTCTTCCATTTACACTGTGGATCTATGCTGCGCGCTGTGGAAAGCAGGCCTGTTACCAGCGGTAGCACAAGGCGTTCTGCTCAAAAGCATGCCCCAGGTAGGAAAGATGGTTCCGAGAGGGTACATGGAATTGTGGTGGTGGTAATGCAGATGGTTATGGCAGCACTGTCAGCAATGAGCGGCTGCAAAGGGTGTGTGATTAAACTCTAATTGAGCCATTGTTGGAGACAATAGAATTATGATGTGTGGGTGGGCTCCTGCAGACTGTAATAGACAAATGAATCAAAAGAGTAGCACTGTAATGGAAGCACTTCTAACTGTAATCAAGGCGATAATGAAAAGAATGGGGCCGTAATGGAGGTGCTGGCTGCAGTAGAAATGACAATTAAGATAATAGTATTTTAGCAGAGGAGATGCTGTGCTTCTCACTGTGCTAGAGGAGCGGCTGAAGGGACTGGATGGAACAGCGATAGGGATGCTGACGACTGTGGAGGAGCAGGTCATGATGATCATAAAGTTTGCACTGGAGATAAATCTGGGGATAATGGAAGTGTAATGGAGATAATTATGACTGTAATAGAGGCGGAGATGATGGAATTGTAATAGAGGGGTGCCGGTGAAGATGGTGGCAGTGAAGTGGAGGGGATGATCTCTATCACAGAGATAACAGTGATGACGATACCGGGCCAGATCTTCAGCTAGTGTAAATCTGCAGATCTCCACTGACTTCAGTGTCACTTGCCATCAGCTAATAATGTGGCCTGTGACACTGTAGTGGAAGAGAGGTTGACTGATGAAGGACGTGATAATGAAAGACAATAAATCTGTAATGGAAAAATAATTAAAGTATGAAAATCAGGATGGAGATAATTAGGACTCTAATAAAGGTGGTGATGGTGAAGATAAGTGAATTATCTAATGGGGACAATGAAGATGAGTTGTAATGCCGTGCTGCTGCTGATAACAGAGGGGACGGAGATATGGAATTGGATGGGTGGAGAGGCAGATATCAAAACTGTAAAGGGCATAATTATGACTGTAACAGGGGTAGTAATAAAGATAATGGAATGGTAATTGAGGAGGTGATAGTTATAAAGAAGGAGGTGCAGATAACTATAGTAAAGAAGATAAGGAAGATAATAGATTGGAATGGAGTTGTTGTTCAAGGTAATGGGGTTCTAATGGAGATGATTCGAAAAGGGAATGGAGGTATAATGAGGTAATGACTGCAGTAGTAGAAAAGATGATTGTTGTTATGGAAGAAATGAGGACAGTGATGCAAGTGAGGATTATGTTGCTCACGCTTCATGATAAGTGGTGGTGGAGGCGACAATGAGGCTAATGAAGAATGGATGCAGTGAAGCTGTCAGTGTCTGAAACAAAAGTGAAACTGAGATAAAGATGGGGCGGGGGGGACTGTATAACTGGAAACACAACAGAAGTCCAGATCATTGTAGTGCTGTTCAGAGCTGTACCGGCGGAGGAAGTATGTAACAGACGTGACTGCTGACAGGGACACATTAAGTGACCCAGGTGGCTGTTGTAGTGCTTTATGCACTAAGAGTATGCTGCCCTTCAGAGCCTGGTGCCCAGCAAGGATGAGGCACTGGGAGGGCTTTGCTAAGGACTGGAGTGGGAAGGTTGTGGTGATAACAGTGATGATAATGAAGATGGGCAGTGGAAATGCAAAACGTGATGGAAAAGGACGGCAGGAGATTGCGGATGACTGCAGTGAAGAGGAGGATGGCTGTAACTAATCAGTGATGATGGGACACAGATCCTTCTCATGGAAGTAGTGATCATGTTTGGTGACAGGGTTGCAATTTAACATTCCAAAAGTTGATCAGTGACTGAACGTGATAGAAATGTGTGTAAATGTCAAGAAATTAATGGGAATACAAGTATTTCAGTGGTGGTAATGATTCAGATAATGGTTTTAGTAGTTCACCTCTATGGAGGAAGAATATGTTACTCTATCTCGGTTGGAAATATGATACCAAAATTAACCTTCACAGTAGCATTTGTAGAAGTCCAGGTACACTAACCCACAGCATAGGGATTGCCACAAGGATCGTGCATTGGGAAGCCACCTCTGGGTAGGTATACCCATTGCCCTGGGAAGCCACAGATGAAGCGACATGGATGGGCCACGTTTTTCAAAGGTAATAGTATCTCTGATGCTTCCTCTTAATGGGGATCTGGGAAAAGACCATCTGTTTCCCCCTTCCAGACCAAGGAAAGAAAAATAATGTGATTGTGGGTTGATACAGGAAGGGAAATTAGGAAGGACAGCAGAAGAATGACAACCTTCAAATGGAGAAGTGGGTTACAGCATAAACTCAGGGTACCAAAGTCCTGATGTCGTCAGAATGATTCTCAAGTGGGCAAAAAATAACCCCCAGAATAACACAGAAAGAGCTCTGCTCTCCTCGGTACGGGTCCTGACTATACCATCATAGTATCTGAGCACTTGTTTCATTTGAACATCAAGTACACCTAAGATATAGAAGTGAACTGCTTTGTTCCTAGGTGCTATGGTTTGAACCTACACCCTAGAACACCCAGCATCAAAATTACATTTAGGGAATAAATATTAGCCCTGAAGAAGGTATTTGTGGGTTCCAACATAGGAAGGAAAGTCTTGCTATTCTCTCCTGGCCCTCGGCTTTAGCACAGTCACTAATCCAGCCTGTAAAGTGTTATTCCATAGCTTTTGTGGAAGGGCTTATTTATTCTCTAAGTGCTGGCTCATGCCACATGAGTTTTACTAAGATAAAAGGGCTCTGTGCATAACTATTTTAGGCCAACTGCATCAGCATCAAGTGCCTGAGGCAGAGCAAGGCTCCTCTTTCCCTTCTCAAGCATCCCTGATGTGCTGGGAGCTCTCCCCTCCCTTGTATGTATAGTTTGGAGGTTCTCCTTGAAGGATAATTTTTCCTGCCTCTGCAAGACAGCAGAGGAACTGAAACTGCCTCCAGCACAGCTCTCCTACAAGCCCACATGACTCTCCATTGCTGCTAGACACACTGGCCAATATTGTCACATGCGGGGGCCTTTCAAGTTAAATTGCTGGCTTCATATTTAAGCTCCTAAATAAACAGTCTGGTTTTCAGAGGTGCTGAGCAACTGCTGCTTCCTCTAAAACCAACTGGAGTCAGAGGTGCTGGGCAGCAGGTTTAAAACAAATAAAAGGAAGTTCTTCTTCACACAGCGCACAGTCAACCTGTGGAACTCCTTGCCTGAGGAGGTTATGAAGGCTAGGACTATAACAGGGTTTAAAAGAGAACTAGATAAATTCATGGAGGTTAAGTCCATTAATGGCTATTAGTCAGGATGGGTAAGGAATGGTGTCCCTAGCCTCTGTTTGTCAGAGGGCGGAGATGGATGGCAGGAGAGAGATCACTTGATCATTATCTGTTAGGTTCACTCCCTCTGGGGCACCTGGCATTGGCCACTGTTGGCAGACAGGATACTGGGCTGGATGGATCTTTGGTCTGACCCAGTATGGCCATTCTTATGTTCTTACGTTCTTATGCCTCTTTAAACATCTGAACCCCAGTAATGGGACAGGTAGGGGGAATGGTTCTGACACAGCTTTATTACTTGCTGCCCCTTAAGCACACCTTTCCCTACTCTACCGTTACCCAGGCAGAAGAGCGAGTTCCTGCAGGTCATTTTGGCAATAGTAGTTCTTATGGCCTTGACAATGGTCACAAATACCCACCAGCAACCCCCTTACGGATCAGCTTCATTTGGCACTGATATCACTGGAAAGACTCTCAGCGACTACAGGAGATGTTGGATCAGGCCCTACGGCACAATTCTGCATCTCTTAGTCAATGGGATTACTTCCATGACTAAGGACTACTTGTCTAAGGCTGGGTCTACACTACAGCGGGGGTCCGACCTAAGATACGCAACTTCAGCTACGTGAATACCGTAGCTGAAGTTGCGTATTTTAGGTCGGCTTACCTGGCGGTGAGGACGCGGGAAAGTCGACCGCTGCCGCGCTGCCGCCGACTCCGCTGCCGCCTCTTGCCGAGGTGGATTTCCGGAGTCGACGGCAGAGCGATCAGGGATCGATTTTACCGCGTCTTCACTAGACGCGGTAAGTCGATCCCCGATAGACCGATTGCTACCCGCCGGATCGGCGGGTAGTGAAGACATGCCCTGAGTAAGGATTGCATGATCAGGCCTTATAGTTGTATAACTGATCCAGAGAGGGGGAAGTAACTAGCAGCAGCCGGCTGCAGTCTGGGGTGGATGGTAGCATGTGATATGAACACTCATTTGACCATTTCACTCAGAGCTCACTGAACATTTCTGTCTGCCTGCTGGGAGCCAATATTTTAATGTGCAGAGGTTTAAGGTGCTGTCTACACATGCCTGAGGAGAAGAAGAAATGTCCTTTAATGCTCAGGCAACTGTGAAATAAAGAATGGAAGATAAGAGCTAACAAAAAATCAATGAAATGGAGAAAAACTAGAAAGTACAGTAGATTGCACTTTCCTCCAAGATAACCTAGGAACATACTTTATCACCAAATGTTCATTTGCAGTCACAGAAGGGACTTGATTATTTTTAAATCAGTTTTGAAACAAACAAACAAAGTGAAGTCAAAATAACCCAGCATACCAAAAGACAAAGTAACTGGAAGTTCATTTGCTGGCCAGTTGCCGCCTAACACTTTGATGTAAAGAGAAAAAAAATTTGCAACAACTCTCCCAAAAACATAGGAGAAAAAACCCTGCCCAAGTTCAGAAGCAATTTAAACATAGATACCATAGTAACTAGCACACTTAAGCGCATGGTCCTGCTCCCACTGAAGGCATCAAAAAAAAACCCCATCAGATTCAATGATGCAGGATCAAGCCCTAAAAATTAATAGCCACATTTGTGGGCACTATAGAATAATCAAAATGGAAGGCAGGGCAGATCTTAAAGAGTCATGGTTTAATTTAACAAGGCGATAATATTGATCCTGGCAGGGATGTTTGGATCTGGGGGTCTTCCAGTTGCTCCATTATAGATACTACACTTGACCACAGCTCAAAGAGGTAGGACTAGCCATGAACCTGGCGCTAAACTTGGCCAGAGTTTGTGATGTCCACATTAGCTTCCAACTGGGATGCGCACAGAAGAAAAAGGCATCTTCTGATTGCGAAAAAGAGAGAACCCCAGAGCCTGAGCCAGTGCCCCCTGAAGTCATAGGAGAGGCTCCCATTGACAGCAGTGGGTCTTGGGTGAGGCCTATAAAGAAAGAGGGCCTTTCCCAGCAAACGCCTCGCGACAGGGAGCACAGCTGTGCCAAGTGAGTGGACCAGGCCAGCCGGAGAAAAAAAGCAGATACAAAGATGAACACATTGTGCCCATAAGTGTCCCCTTTAAAAGCGTTTCAGCCAGTGGTGACTCAGGCAGGACAGAGCCAAGCGCCAGAGCCTGTGGATGGTGGATTTCCTATCAAACCACCACAGCAACAGGCAGCAAGAGCAGGGCCCAGGCAATCGCTCACTATGGGCCAGTTGTGAGGAGTGGGCCAGAATGAAGTGAAACAAGCCCATGGATGCTCACACAGGGGAGGTGCTGAGCAGAGAATGAAACTAAACAATGACCAGTTGCTCGGGGGGGGGGGGGGGGGGGGTAATCCCCAGGGGAGGGGGTTTTGAGCTTGCCAGGTGACTCTGGTGCTGTTGCCTGTCTTGACAAAGTCTGGGTTTCAATTATAATAATAAAGATAATACTGAGCTCTTCAATAGCCCGTTTCAGCAGTAGGTGTTAAAGCGCTTTACAAAGGAGCTCGCTATCATTGTCCCTATTTTACACATGGGGAAACTGAGGCACAGCGAAACAAAGGGGCTTTCCTACAGTCACTCAGCAAGCCAGAGCCAGGCCACCTGAATCCTAGTCTGCTGTGCTAGCCACTAATCCACACTGCCTCCCCTCAGTATCAGTGCTTCGCCATCCATGTAAGGGTTGTAGCTCTCTGTATGTGCTTCCACCTAGTCCACAGTTGCCCGCCATTAGTAACTCCATGTGAGCCACATGACATCCATCCATCATCACTTCCTGCCTTGCTCCGCATCTGTTTCATCAGCCGCTGGAATGAGGGTATCCACCAGCGCACTGCCAGTAGCTGGGAGCAGACTAGGGTTACCATCTGTCCCTAATTGGGCGGGACAGTCCCAAAATGTACATTTCAAGTCCTGGTCCCAGCCTGAATGACTCTGGGACAAATGCTGTCCTGGATTCCCTGCGGCACATCTCCACACCTGACCAAGGCTCAGGGGTGGTGCCAGCCTCTTCCTAGTGAGAGGGGCCTTAGCTCCACCTTATCACGAGGCCCCACCCCAGGTCAGAAGCTGAAGTGAGGCAGTGGTAAGCACTGCCCAGGAGCCCTGGACCCTCCACCTGTCCTGGGCAGGGACATGGGCCAGGACTGTTCTGGGGCCCTCCCTCCAGCTCTCCCACGGCAGGTGGAGAGTCTGGGGCGCCCCACAGTAGCCCAGGCTCCCTGGGTGACTCTTATCACTAGCCAGCGTCTCACCTAGCTGGGGCAGGGCCTCAGGGGGAAGAGGAGGAGCAGGGGGCAGGACTCCTGCATGCATCCCACTTTTGCATTTTGAAAAGGTGGTCACCATAAGGCAGCCAAGCACACCCGCCCTCCAGTTGTGCCTTGTACCATGGAGCCTCTGGAGGGATTATAAGATAGGGGAAGAGGCGGTGAAGGGCTCTTTCCTTGGGCCAGGCCCCCTTTCTGGCTGCCCAGTCTCCCCATGTTGCCTGTGCTTATGGTCTGTACAGCTGCTGCACACGTCTCGCTCCAGGGCATTAATCAGTGGGGCAGGAAAACAGCATTGCTGTTTTCATGCAGCCTGCACTGTTTTTCCCATGTGCACAGCCTGAGTTAGACCTCTTTGACACCATGCAAAACAGCAGTGCCTCGGACGGTCAGGGCTGGGGGGAAGTCCCCAAAATTAAGTTCTCCAGCCAACTAAAAACACACACACAAATCATCTGACCACAATCTCTCCAATTGAAAGCCTTCAAATCACGCTGCTCATTACTGCTGAGCTGCTCACTCTGCTTTTCTCGGTGTTGCATGAACACCACATTCTTTGCTGTTATGAGGCAGTGTGCAACACAATCAACTCACTCCCATATGCCTAATATAAAGAATTTCCACTGTTCTGAGACCACTTACCCACCCAGATCTGTGCTCTGTAGGTCTAAATGCTGTAACAATGTCATTGACCCTCATCCATGTCGAGTGTCATGCTTTTCTACACACAAAGAGCAGGCTTGGGCTTTCAGATAGAAGGGCATTGATTGTACATGAAGGAAAGCAACACACCAAGAAAGAACAAATGTAGCATCTGCATGAGGCAAAGCACAGTGAGTCTGACTCAGTCACAGAATCCAAAACTGCTTTCCAGAATGGAGCACCTCACAGCAGACAGGCAGGACTCCTCCTCCTATTTGAAGGTGCAGTTTGCAAAAATATAATGCATCACTTCTGCTGTGTAATTAGATAGATACCCACCAAGCCTCAAGCACTGGAGTTCTTGCTCCTGGCATCTGTACAGCCTTGCTTCTGGGCCAGATAGTTAATTCATGAGGAGCCTTGCTGCAGGCCCAGACATCACCCTGCTGACCTAGAAAAGGAGTTGTTTTTACACACACACCCCTATACTCGCTCAGTGAGAGTGCATGAGATGCTGGTTCGAATCTTAGCTCAATATAAAACACTCCAGCAGCTCAGTCAGACAGACAGAATTCTACCTACTACCAGAGTGAACATAGCCATGTTCTTTAATCAGAATGTAGTAATCACGGAATACATCACGTACACCATATTGGGAGGGGCTTGGGTCTTCATTCTGCCCAGTAAACCATGCAGAAACATCCTTTCCATATCACAATATTCCCTTTATGATTTGCCACCGCTATCAGCATCGCAAGGCATCATTAAGTCAACTTAAATTGCTCATTCTCCTGCTGAAAAAGAAATGGACAAAATGATGTAGCAGCCAAGACCTGAGCCAAGTCTTCCTGTAGCTCAGCCTGCAGCCATTGCCCTTTAGGCTGTACATGTGTCACAATTCATACGTGAACCAGGGATGGACCTACTTATAATTTGGATGGAGCAGCTCTAAGGAAAACCCAGCTGCAGGTAGCATTGAACCGGTACCCTGACATAGTTTCATGGCGCTGCTAGAGGTGACCTTAATTGTACCATCGTTATTTTTGGCAAAAGACAGGGCTCAAATCTTGATGTCCTGGCCAAATTCCAGTTGGGGTAATTGCAGTCTGCCAATGTTAAGTGCCCCTGAGCTATGTGTCACTGTACCTCCTAATCTGGTGTCATGTTCTGTCAAACAGCAGCCGTGTTCTACCTCTACCTCCCCCCCAAGGGCCAGACTTTACACACACACGTGTGTGTGCACACCCCCCCCCCCCCCCCCCGCTGGAGTAACTCAGCATTGCAACAGGTACCATGTCCTTTATTATGTATCCATTCAACAGGCGAGTTGAGGGTGCCCTACATCAGAATAACCCACAGGGCAGGGAGGTGGGAAAGCACCCCTGTTCACATTGTTTCGCTCCCTTTGGGAGAGAAGGTAGAATTGAGCCTGGGTCTCCCACAGCCTTGGTGAGTGCTCTAAGCACCATGAGCCAAGCTATAAGGTGGGCACTTCCTCCTCTGGCTGGTTTGTGAGGCAGGCACCTAACTCATTCCCTCCAAAAGTGGCTTAGGCACCGAAGCCCCCTGTTCGTGGATCTCTAAGCAGAGCTCGGTGCCTCCCTGTAGTCCAGAGTTACGCATCTAGAGTGGAGGACTCAGCACATGCCCTTCGCCTCAGTATCACTTAGAAACCACAAAAGCCAGCCCACTAGGCGGGGAGAAACCTATCTCTCCCCATTCGTTGTATAGGGAGCCGAGGCACCTAAGTCAGGCTTCGTGGATTGCAGTGTTCCTGTGATTTTCTAGGCATCTAAACGTTCAGCACCGTGACACTCAGCATTGCAGCACCTAAGTCCCATTGTGGCTCCCAGCCTTGGTCCTCCAGCTGCAGCTGTAGGGGCTCATGAGTTCAGATCCAGAGGTCCAGGATTCAGTCGTTGCAGAAACCCAGGGGTGTCATTAGCAGCGCACGTGTGTGTACATCCCCAAAGGGTTAAAGAAAATGGCCAGTCCCCTAGGTTACCTGCTGCCACGGATGACACAATGCTATTAAATGAAGAAGAGGGTGACATAAATTACAACGCGGTGTTCAAGAGGCTGAAGTCTCTGCCTTCATGTCACTTTTCTTGGGCTGGACAAGGAGCCTGGATCTGGCCAGGAAAGCCCGTGCTAAAAATATTCGGGGGCTCCCACTGCCGCAGCAGCATGGCATGGGAAATCCTGACGCATTCTGGCTGGCCTCATTTGCAACCAGAAACCGCGCGCGCGTCCCTATGTGTGTAGGGAACGAGAACACACACTTTGCAGAAGCTGTTCCGCTGTCTGGTTTGACAACCCTCGTTTGGAACCGCTTAGCAAGATTAAGGCCAAGCAGCCTCTCAGCCAGTCAGTCATTCCTCCTGCCTGTGGAAGCCTGATAAATAGTTCAGGAGCAATTTCTGGCAGGGACAGCCTCCTCCCTGTCATGTAAAGGAAGGCATTCAGCTGGCTGGAGGGGCCCCAGGAATACAAACCGCCAGCCATCACAGAGGAAGGGGAGGGGGGTTAGTGGGGGAGGGTTGTGTTAAGGAATGAAAAGGAATCTCGTTAGCTGAAAGATGAGCTCTGTCTGTCACACTGATACTGATAAGGCAGATAAGCAAAAGGCAGCTTTCCACAGCCCCCAGGAGGATTGGGAAGGCTCTTTGAATTGTTTCATTGCGCAGGGGAAGTTGGCCCATGCTTAGAAATCAGCTGGTGCTGGACAGGCAGCAGGTTTAAACTCAATCAGCTTAATGCACCATCCTTGGGGGTGCTGAGAGTCACTTGATTTCTGTTCCTTGAGGCACCCCCCAAGGGATGCTGCTTTACAGCGTTCTCCGCTAATGAAATGGATGGGATCTCATTGGCCGCAGTGAAGTTCTTGGCATTGGCCATTCTCCGCCCGGCAGTGCCGTGTTGAATGGAAGTGATTAGACTCACTGAACAGTGACTGCAGAGCTGGGGGGGGGGGGGGGGGCTGTGCACAGGTCCATCAGGAGCACCGCCAGCTTTTTTGCCGTCCTAGGCGGCGGAAGGTCCCGCTCCCGAAATGCCGCCCCCGACAGAGGCGGCGGAAGGTCCCGCCCCCGAAATACCACCGACGACTGGGGCAGCCGAAGATCCGGCTGCCGCAGTCGCTGCCCCCCAAATGTTAGCGCCCTAGGTGACCGCCTAGGTCGCCTAATGGGTTGCGCCGGCCCTGAGGTCCATGGAAGAGCAAACACTAGGGCTTGCTTTTGGCCCAGTATCGAGATGTCTATTCCCCAGCCCCAGATTGGCCTCTCTCCTGTCTTCATATCGCCAGGACTCTGCTGAGACTGAATTGAGGATGTACCTGCTATCACATCCTCAGCTCGCTGACCCCTCTCTGGACCATACAGCGGAAGCCTCCAGTAGTTGAGTTATTCTTTTCCCAGAACAACTCCACTGAAGGCAGTGTTTGAATGAGAGGAAGGGATGGGCAATATTCTCCTGCTGTGGTGGAGTCCACCATATCCTCTCTGCATCAGAGTTAGGCCCAAGTCAAAACCCCAGCACCAAACACCTCTGAACTTGGCTGGAGACAAATCTGGATCTGAAATTAGCCAATGGTACCTCTCTGTGTTTCCTAGTGGGTACAGCATTGCATTAGCTTCTGTTGTCTGCTCTGCTGTTTGCCTGCTGGGTGACCTTGAGCAAGTCACTTCATCTTGCTCTGTGCCTGTGTGATAAATAAAGGGGAGGGATAGCTCCTTTTGATGGACACCCAGCCAGCCAGTTAGCTGTAAAATCCTCTTGGTAGCTGTTCTTTACTTGCTTTACCTGTAAAGGGTTAAAAAGCCCCCCAGGTAAAGAAAAGGAAGTGGGCACCTGACCAAAAGAGCCAGTGGGAAGACTAGAACTTTTTAAAATGGGAAAATAAACTTTCCCTGTCTGTTGCTCTCTCTGGGCTGCAGGGACACGGAGCAGCAATGCTATAAGCAGGAATGCTGTGTAGGGTTTGAACCAGGTATGAAAAATTATTTTCCATACCTAGAAGAAATCATTGGGACAGGGAATGTTTAGGTAGACAAGATCAGGTTATTTCTTTATTTTGACTTGTGGATCTCCTCTGTGCTAACCCCAGATACTTTTGTTTGCTTGTAACCTTTAAGCTGAACCCCCAAGAAGCTATTTTGGGTACAGGTCTGTCGCATCTTACGCGCATTTAACATGCGCGATTTCAGCTTTACACGGTTGGCAAAAAAAAAAAGAGAGAGAGAAAAATAACAATTTTAATACTGTACTTGTAGTGCGGGCGATTCCACCCGCCATTCAACTCAATGTAATTTTGACTATACGCTGTTTTTGCTTTACACGCTAACAGGGCCGGCTCTGGCTTTTTTGCTGCCCCAGGCAAAAAAGCCTCCTGCCGCCCCCCACCAGCGGGGAGCGCGGCAGGGGAGGGCGCCGAGCCCGGCCGCGGGCCCGCTCTCCCCGGCCGGCCGGAGCACCGGGAGGAGGGCAGAGAGCCCGGCCGCGGCCCCGCTCTCCCCGACCAGCCGGAGCGCCGGGAGGAGGGCGGAGAGCCCGGCCATGGCCCCGCTCTCCCCGACCGGCCGGAGCGCCCGGCGCCGCCCCGCTCGCCCCAGCGGCCGGGGGGAGGGCGGCGAGCCCGGCCAGGACCCCGCTCTCCCCGACCGGCCGGAGGGCTTGGAGGGCTGGTGCCTGGAGCCGGCCCTGCGCGCTAACCACGGAACGGAACCCCCATGTAAGGTGAGACTCGCCTGTACTTAATTTTTGGAATTACTCTTTTAAAAATCTAGCAAAAGCCTAAGTTCCAGATATATTTTTTTTCTTTTTGTTTTTAATAAAATTTACCTCTTAAGAAGAGGATTGGGTTTTTGGTGTCCTAAGAGGTTTGTGCATATGTTGTTTAATTAGCTGGTGGCAACCGCTAATTTCCTTTGTTTTCTTTCTCAGCTGTTCCCCGGAGGGCGGGTGAAAGGGCTTGAGGGTACCCCAGAGGGAGGAATTCCCAAGTGCTCCTTCCTGGATCCAAAGGGGTTTTTTTTGCATTTGGGTGGTGGCAGCGTTTACCAAGCCAAGGTCAAAGAAAAGCTGTAACCTTGGGAGTTTAATACAAGTCTGAAGTGGCCAGCATTAGTTTTTAGAATCCTTGCAGGCCCCCGCTTCCTGCCCTTGAGGTACCAGAGTGGGGATTCAGCCTTGACAGCCTCAGTTTCCCCATCTGTAAATGGAGATGATACTGGCCTCCTTTGTAAAGTCTTTTAAGATCTACTAATGAAAAGCACCATATAAGAATGAGGTAATATTATATAATGGGCTGAATGCTCTGGGACAGTTCAGATCTGGATGATCTCTTATGGATACTGGCAGAAGATGGCTACTATTCAGACTCAAAGAGTCTTCTGAAAAACAGACTGCTGGCTTTTGGAATACAGCAGATTTCAATATAAGGTGTGTATTTAACTAAGAATTAGGCTCAGGGGAGCATCCACTAGGACCTTATAGGGCCCAGATTTAATTTCACAGTTGGCTCCCAACTCTGTCATGGACCAAAAGCCCAGAACCCAAAAGGGGCCCTAGCCCCTGAGAGGTGAACACCCCCAAAATCGGAGAGGATTGAAATCCAGATCCACATGTTGTCATTCCCAGGCATATCTTCACTAATTGGAGATTCACACTAGCTGAGCTCACTGTTAGGTGAGTGTGTGTGTATATATATCTGCTGGGTATAGTGGGCGTAGATACATCTGCCTGCTAAGGAGAAGAGACGGGGCAGGCTGTTCAGGGAAGTGAAGTTTCCTAGATCCGCTCTACTTACCATTAACATGGCAATCAGATGAGCAAATCAAGGCAGCAGCCATGAAGCCGAAGGAGCTCTGCATTTCAAGGTAATATGACACATAATTCAACCTGTTTGGCTGTAAATTCTTTTTTGTGCTCCTGTAGCACTCAGCTTTGATGTGATCTGCTGCATTCATTCTGGAGACCAGTAGGTTTGGGTCATTTATTCTCCCCTGGAAGACTCAAGTCATAGGCAGCATCTGGTTCGCAGCAAAGTTTGCCCTGCTTTGTAAAATCAAATCTCCAGCCACATTTGGCTGAGCCACAGGGAGCTCCCATCTGAGGCCTCTAGGGCACAGAGCAGTTAGTCACTCTCTTCCACTCAGTGTGAGGTTTGTCCAGGCTCCCAGGCCTTTAGACCAATAGCTCTTATTTATTATGATCCATTAGTGGTCGCAGGGTCACTAGGTAGGTAGGTAGGTAGTTTAGATTTCATGGGCAGGCAGGCATCCTCACACAGCCATGCCCGGAAACAGCTGCACAGGCACAAATACACACACCCCCCTCATCCTCGTGCACACACACACACACACACACACCCCTGAGGCACAAACACAGATCCATGTACCCACAGTCCAAGCCACACACCCAGAGACATGTGACCTACATCCTGACACATACATCCCCCCCAAACAAAGAACACACAGACACATACAAACGTGTGCATGCGCACATCCACAGACCAGGTGAGCGTGCGGACACACAACACAACATCCCGAGAGTGCAGTGGGAGGAAGGGAGATGAAGAGGGATTAAGAGAGAGAATTCTGGGGACTGAGAAAAGATGGGAGCTCTTCAAAGCGCCCCTCTAGGTTCCGTTGCCTTTTCTTCCTCCACTCACCCCACAAAAGCACCTGGGCAGCTGAGCAACTCATTCCCAATGCCTGGTGCCAGCTGAGCTCATAGAGCCAGGAAGACAGAGAGGCGTCTAATGAGAAAGCCTAGCCCCACGAGAGAGCTGTCACCTCCCGCCCCATTGCACCCAGCACAGGGCCCACAGAGTCTGCCTGGAAGAGGGGCACTGCCCCATATGGATTTGAAATTAAAATGCCAAGTTAAGCATCGTCTCGGAGTCTCCTGCTGGTGGCTGCGAAGGGGGATCTCTGAGGCTAGCAGCCTCGAGTCAGATGAGGGACCATCTCCCATCCTGGATCAACATTCAGGCAAAGTCCTTTCCTGCTGAATAATTAAATAAAATCTGGGCTGTTTACCAACAAGAACGAAAAGGACTTGCAGCTGCTGTGCCACCTGTGTCCAGGGAATTCCAGACCAAAGTCTCCTCACCCGAGTTCCCAGCTGCAGAGCATGAAGGGCTGGAGCCAGAGAGCAGGAGAGAATCCAACAGCAGCTGAGAGTTGGAGGCAGAGCATGATAGCAGCATGGACCTGGTACAAGCCTGTTATGGGATAGCAGTGTTGTTAGCGCTGCTCCTGGACTGGCAGATCTAGGGCCAGATAGACCTGCTCCTGGCTAGACAACTACCATTAGCACCTGCAGATGCCTGGACAGCAAGCTTACGCTTGAATAGTAGGCTCCTGAGTAGATCTGGATGAATAACTGTTGTTTTCAGTTCACTGGCCCAACTGAAAAATTGCAAGGGCGGGGGAGAGGATTCATATTGCGTCAACCTGAAATGAAATGTTTTCAAATTTTTCAGTGAACTGAAAAAATTGAAAAAAAATTCATTTTGGGTTGAAGAAAATATTTTTTCCCCAAAATGAAATGCTGCATTATGGGTTTGAGGGTTATTTATTCCCCCGACACACACACCTTTCAAAAATAACATTGAAGTAAAACTCAAACAAAAAAGTTGTGAATTGAAAAAATCAAAATGTTTCATTTCAAAACTGTCAGAACTAGACTTTTTGATTTTTTTCTGAATTTGTTTTTGGCCCTTTCCCAACCAAAACAATTTGGCAAATTCAACACAAATTCATGAAACGTTTCCGCCAACAGATCTGCGTTCTTTTTGTCCAGAAACTGCACCCAGCTCTACTCCTGAGACTGTTCTAGCTCAGCAAATTTCTCTCTCCCTCCAAGCCACAGAGTCATAGAAGTTAGAGGTAGAAACGACCTATTCAGTCAACCTAGTCGTTCCCCAGCCCACACAGGCTTGTGCTCTACAGTGTTTTCTCCAATATAGTTTTAAATAGCCCAAGTGACTGGTTTTCATCCTTGCCCTTGGGAGACTAGCCCACAATGTAGCCTGACAGTCTGGAATACTCTTCAACCCACGTTTTCCTTTAACTTTCATCCATTTACGCCCAAATATTTCCCCTGGGCTTTCTCTAGAACAATTCCTCCTTAGCACAAAGTTCTTCTCTCAGTGAGACCAATATAAAATCCCCAGTAAATCCACTGAAGTCAGTTAAGTTATTTTGCAGCTATAGCAGTGTATTGAAGAGGCAAATTCTGCCTCAGTGTTGATACCTTTCAAATATTTGTAGATCAGTTGTTTGTAATCAAATTCATTGCCTTTGTTTCTTCCACCCTCTTACATGCTTTTGTCTCTCCTCACACTCTATTATCAAAATCCCCTACTATCAAGATCTTTTTTTCCTTCTCTGCCCCCTCAGAAAGTGTGTGACTTTTGTGACTGCAGAATTTTTATGAATATTTAAGCTTGGATTTATTGTCATGCCGGCGTGGTAAATTTTATATATATATAAAGTGCCAAGGGATGTGGGTAAGAACTGTAGGTGATTTCCCATCTCCTTCTCCACAAAAATCATCTTGCCAGCTAACAAGCTCATAATTAAACAGCTGTGTGCCAGATGTAGACAGCTGTAGGTGTTTAATACTGCTGATCCAGCTACAGAATGCCTTAAGGGTCTGACTGAAAGCTCGCTGATCTCAATGGGAGTTGAAATATTTTGGTTTGTTGAACTGACCTAAAATGATTCGATAGAGTCAGTTCAACATTGAACTGCATTTCACTAAAGTGGTGCATTGCCTCATGGGAGTTGTTAGTTTGGGGTGCCTAGTGCCTCCCTATGGGCTACACTCCCTGGCTGGACTACATTTCTCATGATGCAACACAGCCCTCGCCCCCCAGGAGCATGGTGCACCATGGGAGTCATATGGCTGCAAGTGCATCAAAGGAGACGTAGACTGGCCCACAGGGGAAAACTGGGGCCTTAGACACCTGAATTGCAGTTCCCATGAAGCAATGTGCCATCACAGAGCAATGCAGTTTAATATTGACCTGACTTGAAATATTTTGGGTCAGTTCAGTAAACTAAAATGAAACATTTTGAATCAGGAGTATCAGGAGTATGTTTTGATCAAAAACTCCAAAATGAAATGTTTCATCATTTCTGAAGTAGCATTTTTGGAAAACTTTTTGTTCTGTGAAAAAAAATTATTTCAATTTTTTCTCCTGATTTAGGAAAAAATAAAATGGTGAAACATCACAATTTCCTGCAGGATGGAAATTGTGATTTTCACTCAGCTCTAAAAATAGGGTACTTTTAAATGAGTTTCTTGATGTGAAGTATCACAGACACAAACAATATTCAAAAGCAACATGCAAAATAAACTCCAAAGCACAAACAGAAAAAGTAACCCTTCTTTCTTTCTTGTGCCCTCTTTTCTTGGCTGCGTGAGCAGAAACCGAGAGCCATTTGTTACGCGGAATGAGAGAACCATTGTCTCTCCTTGTTTAGTGCCTCTCAAGCAATACTGCACAAATCCAATAATGACTCTCCTTAGTTTCTGTGTCTCCAAAGCCAACACGCACACCCCACCCACCAATAAATCAATTTAAAAGCTTTTTCAGAGCTGGATTCATAATACTAAAATTCTATATTATATACAACGTACTGCTTTTCATGCCAAAGGTTTCCAAAATGCTTTATTAAAAAAAAAAAACAATTTAAGCCCTCTTGAAATGCAGCCTCTGCTGGGATGGAATCCATCAGCTGTACGACTGGAACTTTATCGAATGGCTTAGGAAAAGAAAGGAAGTACAATGCTGTATCTAGTAAGGAACTGTAGGAAGCTTGTTAAATCAGCAAAATATCATTGCCCAAAAAGGAATTGGGAGAGAGAAAAGTGCCACAGCCTTTGTAATAGCCACAAGTGAAAAGGATCTAGGTTTTACCTTTTGTCAAAAAGGTATACAAGGAAGAACAGTGTATACAAGGCCCATCAATTTAGGTATTTACTGATTTGCCCTGAAAAAATCCTGTTTTTTTTAAGTCAGTATTCTGGTTTTTACTGATTTTCACTCAAATTTGGCTTTTTGGGGGACCCAGGAATTTTTTGCAAAGGAAGTGAACAAAGCCCCGCTGAAAGACCGGGATCAGAAGGGGGCTCTGTCGAGCAGGGGAAGTGGATGGGACTCTGTGCCCTGGGAACCAAAACCGGCAGGGAGCTGGGTCTGGTGAGCCAGGACTGCCAGCTTCTCCTGCTGGCCAGAGCCCCTCCTGACCTCAGCCCTTCAGTATGGCTCCAGGAAGTGGACAGGGTGTGCTAAAGGACTGGGGTCAGGAAAGGGATCTGTCCGGCAGGGGGCCAGTATTCACAGGGTGCAGCCTTCTGCTTCTCTGCTGACCTGGACCCTTCAGGGCAGCCCTGTCCACTTCATCTGTGCAATAGGGGAGCAAGATTGGCAGGGAGCCAGGTCCCAGCAGCCAAACCCACCTGACTGCTACATTGTGAGTGCCCCTCCTCCGTACTGCTGATGTTTTGGTTTTCACCATTTTTCATCTACTTTTAAATTTTAGAATAAACCCTGATACATTCCCAGGAAATGTATTTAAAAATAAAAACCAACAATGAAGGGCTTTAAGTGTATGCATCTGGTGCAGGGGAGAGTACCATTAACTGACTCTCAATACCACCCAGTTTTCGTGGAGGTCTCCTATCCAAGCACCTACTAGGTGAGCCCCTGCATAGCTTACAAACTCACTGTGAGGTGCCACAGCTAGAGGATTGCACTAAAGCCACCCTGCAGCGCCGTTCCAAATCTCATTTGGCTTCCTACTCTGTTTTTTTCAACCAGGTTTCAGATCTGGAAGATACTTAAAAAAAAAAAAAACAGACAAATAAGAAAGCTGATCTGTGTTTTGTGGTATGTCTAAAAAATTTCATGGGATACTCTGAAGTCCTCAAACTCAGTGGATAATTCATCTTTCAGTGTCTCCCAGCTTAGCACTGTATGTTTCAGTGGCTTCAGAGACCTCTGGTTTACTGGCTGATTCTTAAAACCAGAGTGAACCATGTCTCTTTTAAAATCAATCAGGTCCCTGGCTTTTGCACATCAAGAACATCTACCTGCATTCAGAGTTTCCCAGAGATACCTGATATTTCATTTGCATTGCTCACTATCCCAGCATACAAACTGGGATTTTCAAATGCACATCAATTTAGGAGACCAAATCAACAGGATTTACGCTTCTAAATGATTTAGGAGATTTTGAAAATCCCGCCCATATAACCACCTGCTCCTTACCCATACTAAAAAACCCACATACACACATGTACCTTCCCTGCTCAGGCCACTCTTGGAAAATCATCCAGCAGTGTTAAAGCTATGTACAGGCAATCAAACAGATGTTCTAAGAAAGGTGTCCCATTCTTGCACCCTCACAAGTCATCATGCTGGCCAGGCCCACTTTGACACCACTAGCATGGCCCGTGGTGTAATGTCATATTTAAAGCCAACAGCAAGGGAGGATTGCAAAACAGTACTTTTTTTTTTTTTTAATCTTATACTCCTTGGGATAGGAAAAAATAATTAATGAAAAAAACCCATTCCAAATACTAAAGAGAGCCCCTTACATGAGGCTTCTATGGGTCAGTTGTATAGTGTGGCCAATATTCCAACATAGTGCGTGTCAACAATAAATCATAGAATCATAGAACTGGTCATCTAGTCCATTCCCCTGCACTCATGGCAGGACTAAGTATTATCTAGACCATTCCAGGCGTTTGTTTAACCTGCTCTTAAAAATCTCCAATGATGGAGATTCCACAACCTCCCTAGGCAATTTATTCCAGTGCTTAACCACCTTGACAGTTAAGAAGTTTTTCCTAATGTCCAACCGAAACCTCCCTTGCTGCAAATTAAGCCCATTGCTTCTTGTCCTATCCTCAGAGGTTAAGAAAAACAATATTTCTTCCTCCTCCTTGTAGCAACCTTTTACATACTTGAAAACTGTTATGTCCCCTCTGTCTTCGCTTTTCCAGACTAAACAAACTAATTTTTTCAATCTTACCTCAAGATCATGGTTTCTAGACCTTTAATCATTTTTGTTGCTCTTCTCTGGACTCTCTCCAATTTGTCCACATCCTTCCTGAAATGTGGCACCCAGAACTGGACACAATACTTCAGCTGAGGCCTAACCAGCGCAGAGTAGAGCGGAAAAATTACTTCTCGTGTCTTGCTTACAACACTCCTGCTAATACATCTCAAAAGGATATTCGCTTTTTTTCAACAGTGTTACACTGTTGACTCATATTTAGCTTGTGATCCATCCACCTATGACCCCAGATCCCTTTCCGCAGTACTCCTTCCTAGGCAGTCATTTCCCATTTTGTATGTGTGCAACAGATTGTTCCTTCCTAAATGGAGTACTTTGCATTTGTCCTTATTGAATTTCATCCTATTTACTTCAGACCATTTCTCCAGTTTGTCCAAATCATTTTGAATTTTAATCCTATCCTCCAAAGCGCTTGCAACCCCTCACAGCTTGGTATCATCTGCAAACTTTATAAGTGTACTCTCTATGCTATTATCTAAATCACCCTCGCTGTCTGCTGCATATAGATCTGGGAACAAAAGAAATTGGTGAAGCTGCTTAATAGGAGATTAACCCGCTCACTCTTTGATTACTTAGCACTCTCTCCCTTCTCCCAAGTGGTTTGGGTGAAGGGGAACAACTGGCTCATTGCAAAGTCTGGATTCTATTTATCTGCAGCGGTAACTAGAGTCACAGGTAAGCACATCAATCCGAAAAACCATATGTGCTACTGTATGTCAAACAGGCTTGTTGGTCAGGAGATAGAGGTTACCACTACAACTACAACCAAATGCCTTACTTCCCCTGCCCCTGCTTCTATGATAGTGGCATCTACCTAATGGCAGCAAGTTGAAAGACACCAGGCCCAGCCCTACTAAAGTCCTCCGCTTTAAAGGGAGTTTTACTGGAGTTGCAATTGCAGCAGGTCTGAATTCACTGTACATTAACGACTAACTTGACATGGTGGTAGGATAGATACCTTGCAGTATTTCATAGCCTGGTCACTCGCTGGCCTCCCTTCCAATATTACCTTCTGTTTAGAGATCTGATTTGTGTATCCAGCAGCCCCCACCCCCCTAAAGTTCTCCTGCTAGGGGGTTGCCAAGTGGTCAGTTCCATTGTCCTTGCAGGTTTCCAGATGACTGGCCATCTAGCAATGATACGCCCCAGAAAAAAAGTCTCAGGGTCTACTCTGCTTGACCTGATATTTCCAACATAACAAACTCCCACCTCTGCTCCTTCCTTTGCAACATAGCACTGAGCAACTGATGGAACCTGACTCTCCGCCCATCAATGAAAAGGGCGGTGCTCCTTTTTAAAAACTGTCCTAGCCCCCACAATGTGTTTATTTTCCTCACACTCCCATCTGTTTTTTAAGAACTTTTCCCAGACCAATTCTCCTTCTCTGCCCAGTTTTAGCTATCATTCCCCAACCACCATGGAACCTTCTAACCCAGTGTTGCCCCTTCACCCTTCACAGAACAGTCAAAGGTCCCCAGAGCCAATGGCTCAGTTTCACACCACATGAGGAAGTGATGTGACCAGCATCAGGTCCAACTACCTTTAACCTGATGGATCAGGTACCCATTTTGCAGCTTGATGAACTATAGGAAGCCTTCCAGGTGGAGATCATGTGAGACTTGACCCTCAACCTTCATCGTTATAGTCAAGCTCCTTAACCACTCAGCCACTGCACCTCATTCCCAGCACAGTGGTGTTGCTCTTATGTTCTGCTCACAGCAGGAGAAAATGGGCCAGATCCCCAGCTGTGTAAATTAGTATTAACGTCAATGGAGCTATATTGATTTACTGCAGCTGAGGAGCTGGTCTGATACTTATGACCGCTGGTGCACTCCACGATTAATTCTAATACTTTTGAGAGCTACCTATACAGAGTATTTAAAATAGAAGTATATTTAAAAGATGAAGTTCAAAACTATTATTAGAAATGCCTGTCGTTCTTGCAGTATCTCTCTAACAGTGAATGGCATGAGAGTATCTAGGAGACTAGACCTCCTGCTAAGAAGTCTAGTCATACATTAGAATGATGATAATACTTTGTATTTACACACAGCCTTCCATCAGAGGACCTCGGAGTGCTTTACAAACATTAATGAATTAAGCCTTATAACTCGGCTTGGAAAGATTCGATTTTGTAATGGGTAAATGTTGGCAAATGTTGTACACACACAAACCCAACGAAAACATATTTCCATCAATAATCATCAAAGTTTACAGATAGGCAAAGTGAGAAAAATGCTGCTTGAGAACTTAGAGTCAAAATCCAACAATTTAAGGCTGGTTTCCAGTAGGAACCAACATCAGCCTAAGTACCTCTCTCAGGGGTGTGGCTTTTTGATGTAGACAGTGCTAGGTCGACAGAAGAATTCCTCCATCGACCTAGCTACCGCCTCTCGGGGAGGTGGATTGCCTACAGTGATGGGAGAACCCCTCCCATTAACGTAGGTAGTGACTACACTGAAGCGCTGCATCACAGTAGTGGGCTAGACTTTTGAATTAGGCTTAAAAAAAATATGATTTGCCAGTTTAAGGCTATTTACTTTTATATGTGAAATTGACAGCATGTGTTTTAAGCTTATAGAGCTTTAGCTTTTTGAATCTCAATGTCTACTGTCATTAAATAATTTTCTGGCCTCGTCCCATAATTTCATGCAACTGTGAACATTTAAATTAATAAAAAACTGCTTAAAAATAAACATTGATATTATCTGTCACAATTATAAAAAAAATCAAATTCTGTCAAGCCTATTCATAACGCCCCCAGGTAGGTGCACTGGAGCCAGCCTTTTGTGGCCAGGGTACTGAGGAACCAATATAGTAAACGCCAACACTTTCAAACGTCCCCTTATTTTGGATGCCTCCATGTTTGGGTATCCAACCTGAGACATCTAGTGCCCTATTTCCAGAGATGCTCAGCTCCCACAACTCTATTTGAAGTTAATGGGAGCTGCGTTGATCTGTGCCTCTGAAAATCAGGACCTAGGTGCCAATAGTGTCTCATGAGGACAGCAGCTACTAAAGATAGACATTTTTAAATCAGCAGGCCCAGATAACTTGCATCCAAGGGGTTTAAAAGAGCTGGCTGAACCATTCATGTTGATTTTTCAATAAAACTTGGAACATTGGGAAAGTTCCAGAACGCTAACCTTGTGCCAATATTTAAAGAGGGTAAATGGGACGATCCAGGTAATTATATTTCTGTCAGTTTGACATCAATCCCAGGCAAGATAATGGAGCGGCTGATATGAGACTCAATTAATAAAGAATTAAACCAGGGTAATATAATTAATGCCAATCAACATGGGTTTAAGGAAAATAGATCCTGTCAAATGAACTTGATATTTTGTATATGATTACAAGTTTGGTTGATAAAGATAATAGTGTTGATGTAATATACTTTGGCTTGGTACTGCATGACATTTTGATTAAAAAACTAGAACAATATAAAAGTAAGATGGCACACATTAAAAGGATTAAAAGATGGCTCACTCATTGTTCTCAAAATGTAATTGTAAATGGGGAATCTTCATTGAGTGGGAGTGTTTCCAGTGGGGTCCTGCAAGGACAGGTTCTTGGCCCTACATAATTTAACATTTTTATCAATGACCTAGAAGTCAACATAAAATCACGAGTGAAAGTTTGCAGATGACACAATTTGGTGGTAAATCTTGGCGTAGTAAATAATGAAGAGGACAGGTCACTGATACAGAGATATCTGGATTGCTTGGTAAGCTGGGCACAAGCAAACAATACAGATGCTCCTCGACTTACGCAAGCATTCCGTTCCGGAACGCTTTGCTTAACTCAAATTTTGCATAAGTCAGAAACATATACCTGACCATTACGCAAAAAAGAAAAAAACACCTCCTATTTCTAGCTTACTGAACTTTTTCCGTAAGTGCGGATTTGCGTGAGTAGGGTTTGCGTAACCCGGGGGGCATCTGTATATATAAATACAGCTAAATATAAATGTATATATCTAGGAACAAAGCATGTAGGCCATACTTACAAGACTGAGGGATTCTATCCTGGGACTTAGTGACGCTGAAAAAGATTTGGGATGCATGGAGTGGATATTCAGCTGAATATTAGCTCCAAGTGCAACACTGTGGCCAAAACGGCTAACGTGATCCTTGGATGTATGAACAGGGGAATATTGCATATGAGTAGAAAGGTTACATTATCTCTGTATTTGGCACTGGTGCGATGGCTGCTGAATTACTGGGTCCCGTTCTTGTGTCCACAATTCAAGAAGGATGTTGACAAATTGTAGCGGGTTCAGAGAAGAGCCACAAGAATGATCAAAGGATTACAAAGTATGCCTTATAGTGATAGACACAAGGAGCTCAAACTATTTAGCTTAACAAATCAATAAGGACAGTCAATAAGGACCTACATGGGGAACAGAAATATTTGATAATGGGCTTTTCAATCTAGCAGAGAAAGGTCTAACACTCTCCAGTGTCTGGAAGTAGAATCTAGACAAATTCAGACTGGAAATAAGGCATACATTTTAACAGAGAGAGTAATTAACCATTGAAACAACGTACCAAGGGTCATGGTGGATTCTCCATCATTGACCACTTTTAAATCAAGATGGTCTGTTTCTCTGAAAGATTTGCTCTAGGAATTATTTTGGGGTGGTTCTCTGGTCTGTGTGGCACAGGAGGTCAGCCTAGCTGGTCACAACGGTCCCTTTTGGCCTCAGAATCTGTGAATCATGTAGGGCACCCGAACACCAAGTCACTGAAAATCAGTGGACGCTTTTTAGCCTCAAGTATTTACCAACACAGCAAGTTGGGGTCAGAGCCAGAAAGAGAGCCCAGGTGTCCCAGTCTCCTGCTGTAACTACCTGAGAATATTTCCTCTAGGTAATTTAATCTAATGCCCCCAGCCCAGAATATAAAAAAAATACTAGAACTTCCTTACAAAAGCTGAGATTCCCTACGCAGTCTGAGAGACAGGTGCCAGCCTGAGTCACCAGAAGATAACCAGGGCAGCTCTCGCTTTGACTGCTGATCTTTTAAAATTATTCTTAAGACACATGTTAAGGTATTATTTTAATCTTCCTGTGTTAACTCCTGTTAAACCCCCAAACAACACACAGGAGATACAATGACTCCTCAGCTGGGGTCAGCGCTTCATAAGACTTCAAAGGAGTTACCCAGATTTACAGCTGCTGAAGATCTAGCCCAGTCTGCTTCATGTCAAATAAACAGACAAACAGGCCAGCTTGTGCCCTCATCCCTGCCCTCATATCAACCCGATAATGCCTGGTGCTTTGCAGCCGTGGGGGGATGTCTGCAATGACTAAAACAATGTGCCTCCTTCCTCCCTGCAGCCTGGTTATTGCTCTGACAGCTCAGTGGGAGGCGGCTGTGATGAAAGCAGACAACCCGGAGACAGAGCCTGTCATCCCAATGTACTGCATGAAAAGCAGCATTTTTATTACAAAGCTCTGCACAACGCATATTAGACAAAAATGCATGTTAAGCTGCTATTGATCTTCCAGCAGATCGTGCATTAAAAGAGCTTTCTCTCCCAGTTTCCCTGCTTTACACATAAAAGAGGATGTGATATCAAAGGCACTGTGGTTCAGTCTTATCTCTCAGACACCAGCTAGACAACTGATTAGAGATGTGCGGGCCAGTGGAGATATGATAAGGACCCACCTAAACTTCAGCACAGATCTCAAAACTAACCATTTTAATAGCTCAGATACAGAACCCCACCCTCCTTCGTCTCCCTGTTCCTGCTCAACAGGCTGTCTACATCCTGTAGGTCTGCCAGGTGGCTTCCTGTAGGACGCTTTGAGATCAATGGATGAAAAGGATTCTATGGGTGACATTTACCTCCATGCAGAGAACCTGAATAAGGACTATTAGCCATGTAACACTTACTGAAGTCTACAAAATAGACTCTGCACAGAGGTGAATTTCATCCTATAAGTATTACTATTATTATATTTTCACCTGTAGATCTAATACACTTTACAAAGGTGAATAGTGTTAAGCTATCCCCATTTTCCAGATGGGGAAACTGATGCAGAGAGCAGTGACATGACTTGTCCAAGGTCACCCAGCAGTAGAGCTGGTAACTGCTCGGCTACTGATGTCCAGTCCCACTGGGCTCCACTGCCTCAGAAAGGCATCTATGACACCCCAGGGATTTCAATTTCAGAGAAAAAAGAATCACTCTGAATTTGAACTACCTGTGCAAAACTACAAGTATGGGCAATTTGCAGTGCCTCCCACTCCACAGGACTTGCCTACCCCTCCTACTGAGATCAATGAGACTGGAAGCGTAATTTTTCTACCCCGATATAACGCGACCCGATATAACACGAATTCGGATATAAAGCGGTAAAGCAGTGCTCCGGGGGGGTGGGGCTGCGTGCTCTGGCGGATCAAAACACGGTTTCACATATAACGCAGTAAGATTTTTTGGCTCCCGAGGACAGCTTATATCGGGGTAGAGGTGTAATTGGCCAAATGGATCACTGCTACTTCGAAACATAAATAAATCTTTCATTTACAGGAAGAAACAACCAGCATTTGTTGCATGCCAGCTCTTCTCTTACCACTGATGATCAGAACTAAGACAACCATATATCCCTGAAAACTATGAATGTCCCTGTTCTCAGGGGCTGCCTCGCTGCCCTGTCAGTTTCAGAGCAAGATTTTTGTCCCAGTCTTTATAGACCTTGGCAGGGTCAGATAAGATCTATAAAGGAGCTGATGAAACTGATGATAGGCTGGCTGAGCACAGCACGTACGCCTCAAGAAACACCCTCCACCAGGCCTGGCACATGTTATCACATAGTTGCATCCACAGGCCGAAATGTTCCGAAGGATCTACTGATTTCAGATGCTCAGCTTTAGACACCTTAAGGGGACTTGACTTTCAGCAGGCAGGTACTCAGCACATTCTAAAAAATCAGGCCCCTTTAAAGGATCTCAGGTTTGGCAACCGCAGACTGAAGCACCCAAAGGCACTAGGCACTTTTGAAAATCTTGAGCATTGTGCGATAGGGCAGCAGGGTGTTGCTGAGCTGAGGAGGGAGGGGTGAAGTAGGCGGCCATCTCGCTCATCTGTCCATGCATAACTCCCCGCTGCCCATCCATAATGTCCCGTCTGTGCCTTCAGCCCCACCCTCTCTTCCCATGAAAGGAGTCCCATGAAAATCTGGTCAGCCTACACAGCTTGATCTGCTAGCATCCCCATGGGGAGCCCCCTATGGATTTCCATCCCCAGGATCCAGCCCCTGGTCACCAGAAGTGTACGAGTGCAGTTTAAACCAATATATCGCCATGTGTTCCAAACCCTCCGGGGGGAGATTTTCACAGGCATTAGTGGCTGTTAGTCAGTTCCCTCCCTCTGACTTTCAGTGAAAGGCAGCCATCATGTTACACTGCATAACCAGTCGCTGATCACTACCGTAATAGTCAGGGCACACAGGCAGTGTTGGTCAATTTCTGAAGATTTCTGCTATAGCTCAAATGTTACCAACTCAGAAAATACCAGAATTTACCCTAATCTCTTAAGACTGTACCATGCTCCCACTAAAGTCAAGGGGCATTTTGTCATGGATTTCAGTGGCAGTATGCCTGAGCCATTCATCCCTAGCTTTTACATTACTGAACTCCAACAATGACAATGTTTTGCTATTTCCCATTTTCCAGCAATGTGCAATTGCACGCACAGTTATATAATTTCTCAGTTCAGCAAACCGCACTTTCGAGGCCAGAGTTTATTATTTACTATTATTTATCTATCCAATGGCTCATAACATAATGTATTTCTTTAGCATAAAAGAAAATACAGGAACAATTTCCAATTGCTCACTTGTAAACTGTTTACTACCCATCCCCGTGATACTGTCCAGAGTTCTTGAGCAAGCAGATAAAAGCTTTGCCTAGGAAATACACAGCAAACCAGTATATTGGCTTCCAAATGCCTTCAGTCTTTCCCAGCTCCAGGCTCAATGAAATCATGGCATATTTAGCTGTGCTGCTTAATTACATACTTACGGTTCAACACAAGTGGATAGTAAGTTCTGCTTCAGATCTACAGCTGGTGTAAATCAGTATAGCCCCACTTTGGTGCTTTACAGCATCTGATCCTCTCTTGGCAATAAAGCACCACGCTTGTTTCTAATTGTTACACAGCGACATAAAATGTGGATAGATTAATGCAGTTAGGTCACCCTGGGTTATAAGGTGACCAAAGTTTATCAGGCACAAATATCATTTTTTTAACCCAATAGCTCCAACAAAAGACTCTACGCCTGCAATAAAAAATGATTTCAGCGCATGCCCTTCAGCATACCTCGATTAAGGTCGTTTTAGTTCAAATTCCATACTAGAATTTTTCATGGATTTGCAGTTGAATAGCTTCTTGGACTCTCTTCGATATACAGAATGGATAGAATCTTCATCATCTGATTCTTACACCTAAGAGAGACCAAACAGTTTTTTCAGCTGCAAATCTGTAAGAAATGGTTTGCTTGGAAGGCAGAACTGTACTCCTAGTTCCTTAGAGATTTGGGGACAGATTCTAGCCTGCTCTATGGCTCCTTTGCACCGTGAAATAATAAGAACGAAGTATAAAGGTGGCTTTTTAATTTTGCTTCACCATGCTGTTTACAGTCAAAGGAACAGTAAATTGTGGAGACAGGAAAGCTGCCCATCATGAACGTCCCTAGGTTCACACTATAATAATATCAGCGTGAGCTCAGGGAGAAGAGACTGTATGCTGAGGCGTTTATACAAACAAAATAGGAGTTCTTTTAGGTTGCTTTCCAAAATAGCCTATTTTCCCCTAACAAGTACAGCACCAATTTCTTTGCTACAGTCAGGTTGTGGTCTGCAGGAGCCAACCCAGGCAGAGAGAATTTCACATGCCCTTTACAGAGACAGCCAAATTTCACATGTTTTTAACAAAGAATGCATCAGATTTGAATGGACGATCGCAGCCAGAAGGAGTGTGTGGAAGAGAGAAAAGAAGTATACTGTTCTCTCTGGTTACAAAATGGGCAAGCAGGTCTGCACTGTAGTGAACGAGAAATAATGATACCACCACCTAGGTCTTACATCACGGTAGATCTCAAAGCTCTTTACAAAGGAGGTCTGTATCATTACCCCCATTGTACAGCAGGGGAAACTGAGGCACAGAAAAGGGAAGTGACTTGCCCAAGGTCACCAAACAGGCCAGTGGCAGAACCAAGAATAGAATCCAGGTCCCCATCCCATGCTCTTATCACTTTTCTTTGGCTTGTTGGGCAGTCTGAGATCTGAGTGGTTTTCCTCCATCTACTGGCTAACACAGCCTGCTATACTGAGGGTCACCACCCGGGTGTTCATAAATCCTGAGCTGAACCATGCCGCCATGGAATGGACTGAACTACATTACAGAGAGGAGAATTAAAGACACCGCAAATGCTTCTTCAGGCTTCTCTAAGTCTTCTTAGAGATGATACCATGCTAACTTGCTATGATCTTCTGCACGACCAGTACTCCTGTGTGCCTGCCCTGAACCCCGGGATCATTCGAGTGACGTTGCCACAGTCAGACACAGCCCAAGGCTGCACTTCCCCCCTTCTCCATTCAGTCAGGCTGTCTTGGTGCTATGTATTAACCCCATGGTCTTCCCTAAATGCATAGCACTACACATGCCACACGTCCCCTTTTTTCCTTCCAGTCAACAGAACTCCTGCGCCAGTCTGGCTCAGGTAGAACGCCAGATTAACCTATCTGCCACAACACAGCATGTTAACAGCCTGCGTCTTCCCTTCATAACGCAGGAGCAGGCTCCAATCATTCACTGTCTGCGAGGAATACAAACAGTATGTGTCAAAACGCACCCGAGCCGGCTAGTCGGAAAAAAGCACTTATTACTGCAAACTCTATATACATTATTTATCAAATGAAGTCTCTGCAGCAGGAATACAATTCATTTTCACTCTCCCCGGCGCTCGCTCTCTCTTTCTCTGTTGTTTCAATAGAAGATGAAAGAACCCATTTATGGAATCTTTGTGGACATTACACGTGCAGCATCTATGGGTGTGTCTGAGCTAGGAGACGTACCATGGGAAATGTTTGGAATATGAGCCACTGGCACATCCAGGCCAACCTCACCTAAAAGCAGGGGCAAGATTTAAGCAGGATCTTTAGGATCCATGGTCAGAGGCAGCTTAGGGCTGTGAACCAGAGACAAACAGGCAGCAGTGCAGGACACAACTGACTAAGGCCAGCTGGCTACTTGAAAGAAGGACGGATAACTCTGGAGATGAAGGGAGGCATTTTTCTCCAAGAAGAAACTTGATATTTGAATGGATCCAGGTGTCATTGAGACTTAAATTTCCAAATAAGTGTCAATGCGCGTCTCCTGCAGTCCCTTCCCAATTGTCACTGGTTACAATTTCTTGCACTCACAGAAGCCTCCTTCAATACCAGCCACTCTCCACTTGTCCAGTCCCCGCTGCCAGAACTTTTGACACTAGATACATAACGATGAGCCTGCACTAATCCCCTGGCTATGAACAACCTCAAACTTTGGGGGCATTCACAATCTACATCCTAATTTGATGGCTTGAGCCCATCTGAACAGTGAGGGAAGGATGCTTTCATGCAGGCAGAATAACCTTTGTCCAACACTCAAAGTAAAATGTTTTTGTTCCAACAACCCACAACGTTTGGCTAAGTTTCCCTTCATCCTTATTTTTTTTCACATTTGCTGCTGCTGCTGCACTTCTTGATTCCTGGCAGGGCCAGAAGTGCCAAAATAGCAGATATAATTTCCCTGTTTAGATGTAGAAAAACAGCAGGAATAAATCCATGCTCTCGTTGATGGGGGGGGGAGGTAAAGGAAATTGTAATATGAGCACAACCTTAAAAGGATTATAGTTTAATGCCAGTCCCAGGATATACACATTAGGAAACTTATCTGGGATAGGCTGGGTAGCATTTGGATAGCAACCATGCTTTAAATGGTATTAGGGCCACCTGCCACTGTGCAGAGCTGGTTGGCAAAGCCCTAATTCCACCACTCTCCAGGCACAGCATTTCAGTGCATTCCCCCTCCTTCTCTGACAGAGCAAAAGCCCCTCTGTGGCATCTGACACTTCGAGCACCATGGGGAGAGTGTCACTCTGCACACCATAATCTATCCAAGGTAATGCAGATATGGAGTAAAATCCTGATTCCTTTGAAATCAATGGGAGTTTTTCCAGTGACTTAAATGGGGCCAGGATTTCATCCCAGATGTACACCTGGGAGTTACCACTGATCAGACCAGCAGTAACTCCCCAGCACACATGCCCACACAGAGTAGCACAGCTATCCTGCCTGAGAGCCCATGGTAGAAGTACTCTTGAAGGAGCCGTGCTGTCATGAAAGAGGAAGAACCATGAAGTGGCACTTGGGGTCTGATCCAAAGCCCACTGTCAGTTACTGGCTTCAGTGGGCTTTGGATCAGGCTCTTGGCCTCTGCAAACATGCTTCTTCCTGCGGCAGATGCAGGGCCGGTGCTTCCATTTAGGCGACCCAGGCGGTTGCCTAGGGCGCCAAGATTTGGGGGGGCGGCATTTTGCCGCCCTCGGCAGCAATTTGGCGGCGGGGGTTCCTTCCGCACTCCGGGTCTTCGGCGGCAATTCTCCGGCGGGTCCTTCACTCGCTCCGGGACCCGCCGCAGAATTGACGACGACGACCGGGAGCGCGGAAAGACCCCCGCCTAGGGCACCAAAAACCCTGGCGCCACTCCTGGGCAGATGGCCTCAGATCTAACGGTTCAGGAGACAAGAACCACTCACCAGCATTTCTGCAGGGGGATGGTGGAGTATACTCTACCCCCATCCCAGACAGAAGGAAACTCCACAAGAAGATACCTGTATCGGGGGTAGCCAGTGCTTGCCTGGTGAAGGGATCTCACATTTCCCCCCTAGATACCACAGAAACAGACTGAGAATGATCCTACGCTGAATAAAAGTCATCCCAAGGGCATCACTTATATTGTGCCAAGATCACTACATTTATCACAACATTAAATTCCAATACAGTTTAGTGTATTTTGCTCCTCCACCAAATAGACACCTTTTAACCACCCCAGCCTTAACGACAGAGCCCCAACCGGTGTCTCCATAATATTTGGAAATGAGAAAGATGATTCAGTGCTGAAAAAGCAGCAATCTATTCGCTTCTTAGAAACACGAAGCCCCTGCAGGATTTAAACTTTGCAATGGGCAGTGCGCACTTGATCCAGTGGCATACACAATCTCTTTTTACAAGCCTCAACAGAAGCATAGTAAAAATTACAATGGAAAGATTAATAAAAAACAAAACTAACACAAGTTCTGCAGAGTTCAAACCGCCTGATCCCTGCTGTTTCATACCAAAAATTTATGTGCACACAAATCAACCTTAATGTGTGTTTTGAGAAAAATAAGAATTTTCCCACATAGGGCCTATCCACAACAACTTAAGGAATACATATCGGGCATGATGCTATAATCATATTGGACCGGATTCTCCTCCGCTGTAGAAATTCACACCTGGGTAAAATCAATGCAAAATGCACCCAGTTAGAATTTTCCATTTACTCCAATCTGTGTTTTAAACCCACTGCCCAGGTGTAAATGACTACACAAGGTGAACGGCAAGGGATAATCAGCTCCCTTGACTTCCATGGGAGTTTTGCCTGGGTAAAGACTTCAGGATGTGGCTAAAAGAACAAACTTTCAATGCTTGGTCCTCTCAGGACAGTTACTCCAGATTCTTATGCTGTTCTGCAGTAATAGTAATGGAACCCTCTTTATAACTGGTATGCAGTGCCCCTACTTAGTGTTACATTGGCTCAGTATCATAGTGCTTGTGCAGTTAAATGGGGTCTGATCATCACCTACACAGAGAGGCACAATGGGGCTGAAACAGGCTTAAATACTGGACCATTCTGGCCAATACACACAAAAGCGGGGAGTGGAACTCCAAGAGGCTTTAGCTCCTCTCCTCATAATATGGTGGAAGCCCTGCCACAAGAGGATCAGACTGACAGGGCTCTGAAGTGGACTGCATAGCTGGTATAATGGAGATGGGAGACAACTGCTCTAGGTGGTATGGGCTCCTCCAAACCAGCTGACTTTCCATTGGCCTTCTACCCCAATGGGCCTCATTTTATCAAGCCCCACACATATAACACATCCTGGACCTCTCTACAAACTAGAGGACCAAGAACTCTATGGATTTAGCTTAATTTCTCAAACTTCACATTTTCTGCTGCTTCAGAACTACTGACATAGTTTATTAGGTTTATGTTTCCATGTGATTCTGCATGGAAAGGATTTTGGGGAGGTTTGGGGCGGATGGAGGTCCCATTGTGTACAATACCTAATTTAAAGTCTGTCCTAAATTTGCCTGATCTTTTCATCTCCTTTACGTTCAACATAGAAACTAGCTCTGTTTCCAATATGTTCAATGTATTTTATACATCATTGCATTTAGAAAAAAATCCAATACATGCAATAGATCTGAGCTGACACAGCATGCGCTGTGCATATGGGTAATAGATGACAGTGTTTTGATGGCGTCTGGAAGGCAGCATCCTAAGCTATGTAATTTGCATCTACAGGAAGCACAGTAAGTTAAGTAGAGAGGCCCCGAGGAGATCTACATTGCCTCCAAGACTCTAAACGTGACAACTATGTATTAGATGCATGGGCACGAGGCCTCGCTCGCTGCATTCATCTCAGTTGAATGAGATGATAGGGAAAAAAATTCAGTGCCCAGTCCAAATTGATAGTGACCAAAAGTCATTATCACCTGGTGGACACGGGGTGGCCTCTGAACTGGGTTTTGATCATTTCAACCCAGTTCCCAGAGGACAGGGGGAACCAGGAATCTCAGCAGAGACCAAGGTTCGACTGGGCACAGAGAGTGAATACTCTTCTCATCTCTTAGTTCCGGTGGAACGACATTGACAAGGCGGGTTTCAGAGTAGCAGCCATGTTAGTCTGTATCAGCAAAAACAACAAGGAGTACTTGTGGCACCTTAGAGACTAACACATTTATTTGGGCATAAGCTTTCGTGGGCTAAAACCCACTTCATCAGATGCATGGAGTGGAAAATACAGTAGGCAGGTATAAATACACAGCACATGAAAAGATGGGAATTGCCTTACCGAGTGGGGGGTCAGTGCTAACGAGACAATTCAATTAAAGTGGTAGTGGTAATGGGGCCAATGTAATCAGGGTGGCCCATTTCAAACAGTTGACAAGAAGGTGTGAGTAACAGTAGGGGGAAATTAGTATGGGGAAATTAGTTTTTGTAGTGACCTATCCACTCCCAGTCTTTACTCAGGCCTAATTTGATGATGTCCAGTATGCAAATTAATTCCAGTTCTGCAGTTTCTCATTGGAGTCTGTTTTTGAAGTTTTTTTGTTGAAGAATTGCCATTTTTAAGTCTGTTATTGAGTGTCCAGGGAGATTGAAGTGTTCTCTGACTGGTTTTTAAATGTTATAATTCTTGACATCTGATTTGTGTCCATTTATTCTTTTGCATAATTCTTGACATCTGATTTGTGTCCATTTATTCTTTTGCATAGAGACTGTCTGGTTTGGCCAATGTACATGGCAGACAGGGCCGGGTCCAGGTTTTCTGCCGCCCCAAGCGGCGGAGGGGGGCAAAAAGGGGGAGGATCGGCGGTAGCTCGATCGCGCCACTCCATGTTTGGCGGCAGGTCCTTCACTCCCTCTCTTCTTCTTTGGCAGCACTTCGGCGGCAGCTCAAAGAGAAAGAGAGGGACTGAGGGCCCCCCCGCCGAATTCCCGCCGAAGACCTGGACGGGCCACCCCAGCAGCGGACGGAGTGCCTCCCCTTTGTACTGGCCGCCCCAAGCACCTGCTTCCTTAGCTGGTGCCTGGAGCCGGCCCTGATGGCAGAGGGGCATTGCTGGCACATATCACATTGGTAGATGTGCAGGTGAACGAGCCCCTGATGGTGTGGCTGATGTGGTTAGATCCTATGATGGTGTCCCTTGAATAGATATGTGGACAGAGTTGGCAACAGGGTTTGTTGCAGGGATAGGTTCCTGGGTTAGTGTTTTTGTTGTGTGGTTGCTGGTCAGTATTTATTTCAGGGTTGGGGGCTGTCTGTAAGCGAGGACTAGCCTGTCTCCCAGGGTCTGTGAGAGTGAGGGCTCATCCTTCAGGATAGGTTGTAGCTCCTTGATGATGCACTGGAGAGGCAGTGTGTGGAGCAGCTTGGATTTCTGCAGACCATTCTCTTTCTGACGTATTGATGGAGAGCTTTGCTCTGCAGGGCTATCTGTCCAGCATCCTTCACTGGCACTACATTAAACAATAAAATCACAAATTATTGCTATGATAGGGAGATTATTGTGTTATTGTTTTAGCATGAAAGGAGTGGCAGCATGGGAAGGAAGGCAGAATGCCATGTTAAAGCTCTCAATGGCAAGGGATTCACACAATGCCACAGGCAGGTACCAATCCATATTTGGTGCATATACACACAGTAATAGGATGACACTGGCCATGGACTCAAGTCCTTGTGTTTAGTTTTCATCAAGCCTTATGGCACAGGGTTAAAGCATCAACTTTTGTTGCGATTCCCTTTAAAAAAGTCAACAAGTTCCTGCCTGGAGAGGTTGATGGGCACAGAAGGGGCTGGTGGAAGAGTTTGAGGAGGGAAGGGTGATGACTAGGCAGCTGAGTCTGTGGGCCTGGGAGTCAATGACAGTAGAGAAGCACTGGATGGAGTAGATGGCAAAACTGAAGGACGAGAGTGACTCTGTACCAGAGGAAGCCCACATGAGGCATTCAGTGACCAGGGAGCAGCAGCGGAAGCAGATGTTGTGGGTGAGCCAAGGTTGAGAATTGGTGGGATAGGTGATGGGGTATCAGTGAGAGGCGGTTCAGGGGGGTGAATTTTCTCTTTGACTCCATGGAGGAGAGAATGGGGAGGAGAGAGCAATGAGGAGGAGATTAAGAGATGCAGAGTTGTCGAGGACACTGATGGACGTGAGATCGTGGGAGGGTTGAGTGGAGGCTCAGGTAGGCGATGCTACAGGAAATGAGGTGATACTCAGGAACAGAGAACTGTGCTGTGAGGTGATCAGAGGAGGAGCTGTTGTTTGTGATGTGAGGTTGATGGAGTGGCCATTACGCACACACAGCCACATCAGACAGTGGTTCCCTACCTACTGCTGATATCAGAACCCCTATCAGGAGCTGGTAGGTCACACTCAGAAACAGGAAATTTCAGGGGTGAGACAAGCAGATCCACTGAGCACTCCACCCTCTTGAGCCCAGAGATCTCTTGTCCTCTTGTGCTGGACACTACCTGATGTGCTAACCCAAGAGGTTTTGAGAGAGCTCCTTGCTGGATTCCTCTCCCCAGCTCAAAGCCCTCAAGTGTTGATCCTCTGTTCTCAGGATCTCCTGTCTATCTCCCCAATGTCGGGGTTTAGCTGCTAGTACAATGTCATGGGGCAGTCAGTTTGGGCTTTACTGCTGAAAGCCATTAGGACAGCCAAATCAGACAAGCCTGAGGAAGACGACAATTAAAAGGCCATTTGTTTTAGTGAACTAAGCAGCAGTTAACAACATTAACAACGTTCTCTGCCACGGGGCAGAATATCATGGACATTCTCTTTCTTTATCGCAAAGTGAGAACCAGATTGGGAGGCCATTGTTGTTCTTGGCAGCAGTCCCCTTTTGGGCACCCTGCCACCCTCCATAGAGATCAAATAGGCTGGAACCTATCACTGGAATTAAATATACGATTGTTTTATTGTAACATCAGACCTCCATCGGTTCCAGTATTTAGAACCTTTTTGAGTCTCTTGTTGTGAAGCTGAAAGTGAAAAGGGCAAGGATAAGAAGGCTGATCAAGGGTTATGACATCAGCCTGGAACTCAGTGCCCTGCTCTGCCACAGACTTCCTGGGCAATCTTGGGCAAGTCACTTAGCCTCTGTGTGCCTCAGTTTCCCATCTGTACCATGGTGATAATAGCACTGCCCTACCTCACAGGGGTGTTATGAGGGCAAATATATAAAAGATTGCAAGGACCTCAGATGCTATGCTAATGGGTGCCATATAAGTGCCATAGACAGCGAGCTCCAGATATTACACAAGACTTCTAGATCTGTCCTCAAAGGTCAGACCATTTTGCAAGGCCTCTTCAAGTTTTACCATCATTTGCACAGTAGCTACATGGTAATTACATGTATCTGTATTTGACTAGGTCATATTACCCTCAAATTAATTACCATGAACACCATGCCCCCTGGTGAGGATAAGAATAAAACCGTATTTATTTTTGTACTTACATTTTACTTGCCATGTAATTAAATAATCAAGTGCTACCACATAATTAAAGGGGATTTACAGAGTGTTTATGCCCTGTGACTTAACATAATTACTGTTAATTCTTCCTTTATGACTTCAGAGTATTGTTGACTAAGCTATACTTGGTTAAGCACAGGAATAGAGGATTTGCCATACCAGATCATGCCATAGGTCCATCAAGACTGTGATCCTAGCTCCAGCACTGGCCAGTAGCCAACACTTCTGTCTTCAGATATGTGGATTGCACAGTTTTAATCCGATAATTAAGGGAGCTCCTGTCATTGAAGTATTGATGCTCCCAGAATATTAGAGAAACAAGGTAGGAGAGGTAATATCTTTTATTGGACCATAAAAGATATTACCTCACTCACCTTGTCTCTCTAGGGGAGCTAAGCACTTTTAAAAAACTCACCTCACTAGGTTACTATCGCACTATGAATTCACATGGGCTAAACTGCTGATCTTATTCCCATTGGCTCAAAGTGTCTCAGAACGATAAGAGGTTATAAGCTGTTGCAACCAATGTTGTAGCTGCCTGTGTATTTAATTCATTAGTAGCCCTGAGTAAAGTAGTATAACGGTTTTCATGGGATTTCTTCTGGCCAGTGGTGCAGCTGAGAGTTGATTTTTCAGTGACATTTCAGATGAGTGGTTATTTTATTGCTTGGAAACACACAGTTTTGCTTGGATTTTTGTGTTGACAAAATTTTGCACAGGAATAACACAGGCAACATTCAGGCAACACCAAGAACCACAAAACCACCACTTAGGCTGCTACCCAGCATCCCTAGGCACTCAAATTTCCACTGTTAAAGTCTGCTAGACACCTACATTTCTGCCAGTGAGTATGCACACAACCACCTGGGTCTAGGCACCCAGGCACCTGTCTCATGCTTAAACCTTATGGGATCCTCAACCTAGGCATTCCCACACCTATCTCTCCTGTGGGGGCCCAATCCAAGAGATGTGCTCAGAGCCACAACCCAAGTCCTTTTGTGGAGCTAGCCCATAGTGATCATCTCCGTGACTTCCATGACCTCTGTGACAGACGTGCAGGCTTAATCATGAGTCAACGTTTTTGCCCACTATGCATTAAGCGAGAGAGGCATGCATGAGCCGTCTATGATTGGATATTGGCCACAGGATGCAGAGATTAGAATGTTCGGCAGCAAACACAAGCCATGGGAGAACTGAAAAAATAAACTACAAGAATGCACATTTGCACCTTTTCTACAAGAGCAGCGGCAGCTGATAAGCAGGCATTGCCTCCTGGCCAGCCCCTGCATGTACTCAAAGCATTACTGATTCTCATGACTTGTACATGGCACACAGACTGTTACAGGAGCAATGCCGACAATTCAATAAAAGTATCGAGGAGCAAAGGCAGTTGCTCCATGACTACAGATGGAATTTCTATCATGAGCCCAATTTTATCTGAGCCTCCTAAAATCCACCCAAAAATGCCATATAGGCCTCACAATGGGTAGGTGGGACGTGGCGCCAAGATGGGATTTTTCTGCAAAGTTTGAAGTGGATTGGACATGGGGTTCCTGATTATGACACCCTAAAAGCTGAGCTGCTCACTAGAGTCCAGGAAGTATTTTTCCCCTATAAGCCCCTCCCCGCAAAGAAAAACCCAGAAGGATGAGAAGTACAACTTCACTTTTCCAACTCCCCTGGCTGATGTGGCATCCAAAGTCTAATTGCATTAGTTCCCAAATTTGGAACATGGCTATTGAACATCTGCCCTAGAAAACCTGGTATAAGATGGGCAGTCGGACGCCTCACAGTCCATGAAACTAAGCATGTTTGTAAGCGTTTGCAGGATCAGGGCCTAAACAGACCATGTCATATTAGAGACTGAGGCACCGAGAAAGTAAGTGACTTGGCCCAGGTCACACAGGGAATCTGTGGCAGAGCTGGGAAATGTATTCAGCTCTCCTGTCATAAACACAAGTACATCCTTCCTCTCCAGCCCTTTGCATATCAGGGACAGACCTCAAAATGTAACCAGGGAGGGTTATCAATGGAGGATAAAGGAGAATTTTTTCCTCTAAAGGCCTGAGAGGGGCAACAATCTCTGGAGCTCATGCCCTCTTGCAGGTATCAGGAGGCCCACAGAAAGGAGGGGAACGCCCCCCAATCTAGCTCCTGCTCCCATCCGCCTCTCCTCTAAGCTCCATAAGAAAGGAACCCTTTTCTTTCAGAGCAATGGCACAAAGAGAGCAGGAGCTGTCCATATCTTCCTCTCTGGGCATGGTGGGGTTTCAATCAGGTGTAAGACCAGCAAAACTGGCTCCTACATTACCTCTCCAGCACCCTCCAGCCATAGGCAATTCCCAGCTGATAGACAATCCCTTGGGGACAGCAGCCAGCTGGCAGAGCGTAGAGCACTCTAGGCGTGGTTCCAAATTGTATCAGGTCTGTGGTCAGCATAAAACCAGCCAGAGAATCATGGAGGCAAAACAGGCCCACTCTCGCAGGAGTGCCTAGGGTGGGCTGACTGGAGAATCTGGGCTGTGGTGGTGTTTTTTTTTTTTTGGATGCCGAAATGAAATATTACCACCTATATTTTCCCAAAGTAACTCAGTTTTTGGGGCCCCAACTTGAAATGCCTTAAAGGGGCCTTTTTTCCAGAGGGTGGGTGCTGAGTAGTTTCCGAAAACAAGGCCCCTTTAAACTGCCTCAAGATGGGCACCCAAAATCACTCGTCATGGCCAACGTGTTCGTGGAGGCTCTGTGAATGCACAGGCAAGTGCTTTTAATTTTGCACTGACCATTTCACACAGCTCTATGAATAAATCAGGAGGCAGAGCTAGGCAGGAGAGCTCTCGTGGAGCTGGTTAAACTGATGTTTCAATCTCTGTCTCACCTTTTCTTTGTCTAACAAAAGTGATTTAGTTTATGGATGTGCCAGAGTAAGTACTTCGTGATTCTGCAATACACAGCACAGAGGAAAATGAAATCCTTTTGCAATGCAGACAGGCAGTTAGGAGTGTAGGGCATGTCCAGAGAATTCCTTCCCAACCATTGTGGAACTAGACATATGCCCTGAAACATGGTATAACTCTTAGTTCAATATGTTTGGGAGGCTTTGTTGGCTAGCCACTCTCCTAGCCCCTCGCCTTCTCCTAGCCCTTAGCCTTGAAAGCAAGCCTTTCTGTGCTCAGTCATCAGAATCACCTCTAATGCAAAGAGTGAGCATGTATTTATCAGGGCACAGGGGTGGGTGTAAGAATACAAAACGTTTCTTCACTTTTTACAGACACTGAGTATGTAGGTCTGGCGGCCTTAAAAAAGGCTCTGCCCAAAGGGCCACGTTTCCAAGTGCTCTGCACCCTTAGAAGAGGCATCGTCGCCTCCCAAGCACCCCCCATGTGGCAGACTGTGGCTCTAGTAGGTCACCTGGGTTTAGAAGCTTCTTCTCTGAAAACTCCTGGCAAAGGTAGGTAGGGAACAGGTCAGCCCACTCCAGTGGGTTCCAGCTTAGGGCCTTTGTTTGGAAGAGCCAGAACCAGTCCTCCTCAGCCCCTTGCTGTTCCCTGACTCTCTCTGTAGTCTTCTCCAGCCTCCTGCCCTGCTTCTCTGTCTTTAGAGGGACAGTTTGTCTGGCAGCTTCTCGCCAGTCTGCTGGAAGGGTGGGTGGGGCCGTCCATCCATCCATCCATCCATCCACCCTCTTCCTCTCCCTCTGCCCCCTTTCTCCTCAGGAGTTCCCCCTCTAAACTAAGCTCCTTAACTTTTTATCATGCCCAGGTGCTTCCCTGCCTAATTAGCTGCCTCCCAGTTACTCAGTGAGTTAATTACTCCCAGGTGAACCTGAGCTGCCTCGTTCCCCCTTGTGGAGCCTGTCAGAGGTGGGCTCAGCCCCTGGTCTGTTCAGAGGGCCAGCTGCCCTCTGACACGCCCACAACTGGGACTCGGTTTTCAGAAGAACTCACTTCCCATTAGGCACCTAAATAAGAGCCAGATTTGAAAAGCAGTCAGCACCTCCCATTGGGAAACTTGTGCTCAAAAGAGCTCAGCCTCCACTCTGGCTTCTTATTTATGAACCTACCTGGGTGCTGAGCTCTTATGAAATGGGGCTAATCTTGCAAATGGTGGAGCACCCACATCCCACACAGCAGGAGTTGCACTTGCTCAGCCCATGCTTGGATCGGGCCCTAGATGGTGAGGGCAGCCTGGTTTTCAGACCCTGGTGCCTAATGAACAGCACCAAATTCTGTGTTCACATGCTGAGATCAGAATTTAAATGTCTACATTAGACTGTGAGCTACTTGGGGCAGGGCCCATCTTTTGGTTCTGTTTTTGTACAGTGCTAAGCACAGCAGGCTCCTGATTTATAACCAGGGCTACCAGGCACTACTGCAATACACATAAATAATAATAATAAAACTGGTATGTCAGGGACTAAGTGCTGACCTGAGTGCCCCGTGCATTACTGCATGCACTAAATAAAGTGTCCACCGCTGAAAATCAGAAACACAGTGGATAAATTTAACCCTCCATGTGCAATTTTCCAACAGAAAATCGAGCAGGCAGCTTTCAATCTGCATGGGAAAATGTAGCCTTTAATTAAATGGGAAGCTAATTAATTTATATTTATTCAGCCTGTAGATGTAAATATAGGAAGACAGGAAAGCCACAAGTTATTCATTGTAGAGCTGCTAAAATGCCAGGATGGATTTGGATTACAAGCAGCACCATCGCAAAGATCAAAAGGCAATATCCCACAGGAGGCAAATTTATACATAAGAATATGGCAGCACTTCTTTGGGCCTCACACAGGAACAAGCTTTAGATAGCGATCCGACAAACCATTTTGAATATCACTGTAAGAAGCTTTAAAGTCAAACATGCAGGAGTCGTGCTTTACCTGTTAAGGTGCAAATGAAATTATATCACCCAGAACCTTTGTATTAAGCCACTGGCTTCTGTCCTATGGGAGCTTATAGAGGCTATTGATGTATGCTGTGAAAATTCAATAAAAAAAAAGAATATATAATGAAAGAAAGATGTAATGTAGAGCTGCAATCACAATGACATACATGAATTATTAAGCCTGGAGAATTTATAGTCAGTTCAGGGAATTATAGATTTCTGCCTCCATATATAGTTAGAGCACGCTGTTAAAAGCAGCGAAATAGTTCACCCTTAAATATGCATGTAGTCAGCAGATATGAAAATCATGAACCATCTAAGAGCTATTTGGTAGCCTGTGAGAAATGCCTTGCTGGTCTCAGGCCAGTCCCCATGGTATAAGAGAGGTGGCTGAGTCACAAAAAACACCCTTTCCAGGTACTGATCCTCAGAGGTTGTGGCCCATTTGAAGTCAATGGGAGTTGTTGGAACTCAGCAGCTCTGAGGATCTGGTTAAGCACCATGAAGAGACAATGGGCCCAATCTGCCATTACCTTGATCCTCTCACAAATCAGGACGGTCGCCCTTTACACCCACTTACCTTGAACACTTATAAATGCCAACACAAGATGCAGGGCAAGTGAGCATCAGGCCCCAGGAGACGCTCCATAGTTGAGCTCCATTATAAGCCCTATTTTTAGCTCCACCTATAACTATAGCTAGCAACGTGGTTTTGGTCTGAAAATTGCTAAGTTTCTCTGTAAGCAAAGATAATTTTTTCAACAAAGTCTTAAGGCTCTTTTTGTGTTAGGAGTTATGAAAAAATTACCCTGACTTGACGTGTTTACTTGTGTCCAATCTTTCTTTCTATCTCTCTAGCACAAAAGTGCTTGCTATTACTCCTGTAAATTTCCCATAGCGTTAAAGTTCCATAAAAACTCTCACACAGACTGTAATTTACAAAGAAAGGGGCTTGTAATAAGCAAAGTCATTAACGACTGCTGTATATTTGTATACACTGTATACCTTGTAGTGTGTGCATAAGCAACTAGCCTGTAAGTTCTTCTGGGCATGGACTGTATTTACTTGTATGTATGTACACACAGCACCTAGCATAATGGGACCCAATCCTGCCTGGGGTCTCTAGGTGCTGATGGTAATAGAAATATTAAACAATTATAGTAATGGCCCTCTGCTGGGCTAGTGACAACTTAGGAGAGAACAGATTTTCCCACTGTGACCTTGTCGAATGGACTTATGTCTGTAGGACATACTACATTTTTATATCTACTCAGCTGAGTCAGATCCCCAACTGGGATAAATCGGCATTGAAGTCTATGGAGTTACACCAGTTTGCACCCAGCATTTTCAAAAATGTCTGAAGTAGTGTTTGTTCTGACGTGGGTAGGTGACAGCTGTATGGGGCAGAGTTAAGATTGATTTTGAAATATGTATATTTCACACGTTATTTATTTAAGAGCTTATATGAAGTGGGAGTGTATTTAAACATTTCCCTTTCTTCCCATACATGTTCATTTCCTTACCTTTAATTGCTTAGGGAGTTTCAACGGTACACATACCTAGTAGCAGCCTTTAATTTAAAGGTTTTTGACTGCTGCAGACAGGACTAGGCCTGACAGGGCTATAGACACTGAACTCTCCCCTAATTGCCTGAGATGTTCCTTCTGGGTCACTTTGGATGTGCAGTGACAGGACAGTGTGGGTGAGGGAAGTTTACACTCATACAGCTCATACTGTAGCTGCTCTCTGGATAAAAAGGGGATTCCCATCTGCAGGGCTTTCAGTCAGTTTTTCAGTCAGCAATTACAGAGAAACTTAGCTCTATACTCACTTTAGACTCGTATACAATTTATATGTGATTCAAAACATCCCTCTGGATGTGATAGCAAAAATTCCTACACTCAGCCAAAGGGAGCTCTTTTATTTAGGAGTGATTTAGAGACACTGAGTACAGAGCGCTGTTGTTTGTATATGTATAACAGCCTTCCAGTGTATACCTTAGGGTATGTCTACACTACCCACCAGATCGGCAGGCAGCGATAGATCCAGCGGGGGGGTCGATTTATCGCGTCTAGTCTAGACGTGATAAATCGACCCCCGAGCGCTCTCCCGTCAACTCCTGTACTCCACCACCACGAGAGGTGCAGGCAGAGTCGACGGGGGAGCAGCAGCAGTCGACTCACCGCAGTGAAGACACTGCGGTGAGTAGGTCTAAGTACGTCGACTTCAGCTACGTTATTCACATAGCTGAAGTTGCGTAACTTAGATCGATCCCCCTCCCCCCAGTGTAGACCAGGCCTTAAAAAGACAAGGTGGGTGAGGTCATATCTTTAATTGGACCAACTCATGTTGGTGAAAGAGACAAGCTTTCAAGCTACACTCTCTTTCACCAACAGAATCTGGTCCAATAAAAGATACGACTTCACCCAACTTGTCTGTCTAATATCCTGGGACCAACACGGCTAAAACAACATTGCAAAAACAATGGAAGTATATACCTAAGGCTGCTAAATTACTTTTATTAGTGCATGTCAAGGCTGATTCCCCACTCTGGCACTTCAAGTGCAGAAGGTGGGCCTGCAAGGACTCTCAGAATTAATACTGGCCCCTCCAGGCTTGTATTAAACTTCCAAGGTTACAGCTTTTCTCTGACCTTGGATTGGTAGATGCCGCCACCACCCAAGTACAAAAACCCCTTTGAGAACCCAGGAAGGCGCACTTGGGAATTCCTTCCTGTGGGGTACCCTCAAGCCCCTTCACCCCCACTCCGGGGAAGAGCTGAGAAAGAAAACAAAGGAAATCAGCTGTTGCCACCAGCTAATTAAACAACATGTGCACAAACCTCTTAGGACACAAAATCCAATCCTGTTCTTAAAAAAGGTAAATTTTATTAAAAACAAAAAGAAAGAAAACACGTTTGAAAACTTAGGCTATTGCTAGATTTAAAAAAACCCACTTACAATAATTAAGCATCAAGAATAACCATCTTGAGGTCCAGCTTAAAGGTTACAAGCAAAACAAAAGCATTTGGGGTTAGCACAGAGGAGTCCACAAGCCATAAAGAAACAAACAGAATTAAACCTAATCGCATCTTCCTGGACATTTCCTGATCTACTTACATATCTGGGGTTTCAAATGAATAGTTTCTAGGTATGATTTGACGATTTTTCATATCTGGCCCAAGCTTTTTACAGCATTGCTGCTCTGTCCCCTCTCTCCGGAGAGCAACAACAGACAGACAAAAGGGGAGTCTTGTTTCAATTTTAAATAGTTCTAGCCTTCCCATTGGCTCTTTTGGCCAGGTGCCCACTCACTTCTTTTAACCCTTTACAGGTAAAGCAATTAGAGAACAGCTTCTAAGAGGGATTTTATAGCTAACTGGCTGCTGGGTCCATAAAAGGGAGCCCCCCCCTTCATTTATCACAGGGCATATAATTTAATCTTTTAAAAAAATGATGCTATAAAATAGGTGCTCAATAGATCTATGGGTTGCTGATGGGAATGTTCACGGAAATATATAATGGGTGAATATGTGGCTGTCTTCACAAGCCATTGCACACCTATTACAGCTTTTCAAAAGAAAGCCCATTTTTTACCCACAGAAACATGCGCGTACTTTACACAGACTGTCTGAAAAAGTGACTGCTCATATATATTCTCTCTCTCTCTCTCTCTCACACACACACACACACACACACACACACACACACACACACACACAC
>NW_020664561.1:9320356-9408314 GCF_002925995.2 Terrapene triunguis | reverse complement strand
GCCTGCTAGCAGGTTTAGTGCCTGTGTCTAGCGGGCTGGTGAACTCATCTCTTGGCTTTGGGAAAGTAAACTTTCCTCTGGGGCTTAATTAACTAGCTACCTACATCCGTACAAACCCATAGCACTGTCATAATGGTCTGGCCTATGAAATAGGGTGATGGAGTGGTAATCAGGAGACAAAGGATCTGCTGGGTGGCCATGGCAAGTCACGTCACTTGTGTACCTCAGTTTCCCCATCTGTGAAATGGGGGAAGTCATAACTGCTGTACTTTGTAAAGCACTTTGAGATCTACAGATGTAAATTGACTTTACTAGAGGTATACTGATGCTCTAGCAGTGGAAGATCTAGCCCCGATGTGCTTTTTCTGTGGAGTGATAAGGTCCAACAGGTGGGGGAAAAGAAAGAGGGAAATTGCAGAAATTGTGCTGGTTGCAGCTAGGTGCATGAATGACTGCTAGGTGCAAATTAAAGAGGGAAATGGGTATTTCCATATTCTTGCTTTCAAGTTTTCCACATCTTTTCCCTTTAAACCTTAGGCGATCTATGTTGAGCAGCATAAATAAAAGAATGTATGTAAGTTAAATATTTATTTTGTCATTCTGGTATTTATATATGTTGCTCCACATTAAAAAAAAAATAATCTAGGGGTAAAGCAAGCAGTCTGGAAAGATATGTGTGCTGGTGAACAACTTCCAAGCTCCAGTTTGAGTTCATTTTCATGATGGTTCTGGCTTACAGAAAACTTCTGACCTATATTTGGATCTAAAACCCAGCCTAATATGTTCTGGGGCTTCCAAAAACCCTCTGAACAAGCAAGCCCCATCCTTATTCAAAGCATTAGCAGGAGCTGCAAGGAAATCCATCAACAAGCTATGGCTGCCAAAAGAAAACCCTAGAGTTGAGACGTGGCTAAAGAATATACAAAAATAAAGGAGATGTGGAACAAATCACAGCTCAAATGAGAGAGCCCCAAGATCAGTTCAGAGACCCCTGGGCACTAACTAATACTCTGTTTGCAACATATCGCACAATAAACTAAGAGATATAACAACAGCCTCGAGCTAAAAGCCACTCATTTTGCTCTTCACCCCAGCACTGTTCCAGTCATTCATGCACCTAGCTGCAACCCAGATATAGTAATTCTGTCACATAAACCTAAGGTGGAAGCATGGTTTTGTGGTTAAGCTGCTGGCTTAGGACTCAAGAGATCTGGGGTTGAGTCCTAACTCTGCTACAGCTTTCCGATCTGACACTGAACACCGTTTCTCACTACTGCTCTGTACAGCATTAAACACAAGGGAGTCGTGATGTTGGCTGAGACCTTTGGTGCTACTGGAACCTAAATAATAGTGTCCCTGCTATACTTCATATGTAACTATGCTAGGCCATATACATGCTTTGCTACCTAGATGTAACAGCATTGCATGTGTACAACAACCAATTACACAGCAATGCCATACCAAAACAGGTATACACCTCAGTGTGGACCTGTGCAGTGAATTATAAATGTACCCACCTCAAAATACCTTTTAAAGCACAAATAAGTAGTTGCAAAATAAAGTAAAATAATTTTGGTGAGTAAGATATAAATCACTAAAGCTAACATTGATAAAATGCCCCCTTCTGAAGTACAGATATAGCCACCCTATAAACTCAGCCAACCACAGTGTTCATGACATGCAGGAGGCATGTGTCTCATATGTTAAGCCATCCCATCATGAAATGTCACCACTTTGCAATGCAAACGCTGGCACATCGTCACACAGCTGCTGCTGGGTGAGGTTCTCCCCACGTTTCAGGCTACTTTTAATCTCTTACAAGCCTTGCTTGGAAGAAGGTTGGTTGCTTCAGATGTGGGACTTGCCCAACAAAAACTGAAGTGGCTAGCAAATCCTTACCCAATGACACTAGACTATATAATAACAACCCTTCGCTCTTTACACCCATAGAGCTCAAAATGCTTTACAAAGCACAGTAGTGATCATTACCCTAATGTTACAGATGGGGAAACTGAGGCACAGAGCAGTGACATGACTTGCTCAAGGTCACTCAGCAGGCCACCAGTGGGGGGAGCAATAGAACTGATGTCTCTTGAATGCCATCTCAATTCCCTGTCTTCTGGGACTGTCATGAGAATGGTCTACATAGGTAACAGCTGAACTGCCAGTCAATGGTGCTCAAGAACACGGAACATAGTTCCTGGGTTTTGAAGGGCCAATAAAACTTGTCTTGCACAGCAAATGGCTTCCTCTGTGCAGTTCTTTATGTCATCTGTTAACACAGGCTTCCTCCCTTTTATGCACTCACAACATTAAAGCGCGAACACAAATACATCTAATAAGCAAAAGAATTAAGCTGCGTGCACTAGATGATTTATTAAGTCTTTTCTATCTCTAACCTCAATGGTCCATAAGACGCAACCCTGGACAGAGAGGAGACATTAAGAATAGAGTGGGGTAGCCCAGTTTTGTTATAGGATTTGCAAAACCTCTTGAATATTTTTTTAAGTTGCATATTATGCGCCTTTTTACTGAGCTTTGTGCAACTAGCTGGGATCCAGATCCATATTTCGTTAGAACTGGAGAGTTTGGTTTGTGCCCATTTTTCATGTAAACAATAGTTTTTCTAGGGAAATGTAATAATCAGCTCTGTTTTTCAAACCAAAGGAAAGCTTGTGCTTTGCAAGGAGTACAGATTCTTACTGAGAATAATTTTTGCCTGGCTTCTAGGATATCTGGGGAATAAAATTATAAATCTGTGAAGCTAGTGCTTTGCCAAAGGCACTTGGAAATTGAACCTCAAATGTTTCCCATCCTGTTCTAACTCTAGAAGCCATGATTGTCAAGTGGGTTCTACATAGGACTAAGTGAATTTTCCTGTCTCTAGCTGAGAAGCTTGAACTGAGCTGAGTCAGGCTGTCCGACGCCTTGTACGTATCTTCCTCAGAATAATCTGTTGCTTTAGTGCCAGAGATAAAAACCCAGGTGAAGTTTGCCATCTTAACTTCAGATGGGTACCAGAGCGAGAATCCCTGTCTGTATGTGTCAAAACAAAGCAAAGTCCTTTTGGACAGGTTTAAAACTCCTAAGAAGATGCAACAAAATAGCAGACAAATCTGACTTGCAGTGTCACCCAGCACCAAATCAATGCAGTAAATAAAAGGCATTTATCCCTCCCTTTTCCATCACCCCATCCTTTCATCTACCGCCCATTCTCCACCATCTCTACCTTCAGCGCACATAAAAAACAAACAAGTCAAAGCAGTGACAAGAACAGCGGTGGGCAAACTTTTTGGCCCGAGGGCCACATTGGGGTTGCAAAACTGTATGGAGGGCCGGGTAGGGAAGGCTGTGCCTCCCCAAACAGCCTGGCCCCTGCCCTCTATCCGACCCCTCCCACTTCCCACCCCCTGACTGCCCCCCTCAGAACCCCCAATCCATCCAACCCCCCTGCTCCTTGTCCCCTAACCGCCCCCTCCTGGGACCCCCCACCCCTAACTGCCCCCCGGGACCCCCCCCATCCAACCCCCCCTGCTCCCTGTCCCCTGACTGCCCTGACCCCTATCCACACCCCCGCCCCCTGACAGGCCCCCCAGGACTCCCATGCTTATCCAACCCCACCCGCCCAATTCCCCATCCCCTGATCGCCCTCCCCCAGAACCTCCGCCCCATCCAACTGCCTCCTGCTCCCCATACCCCGGGACCCCCTACCCCTTATCCAACCCCCCAGCCCCCTTACCATGCCGCTCAGAGCAGCATGTCTGGCCACTGCACCGCCCGGCCAGAGCCAGACACGCTACCGCGCAGCCCTGCAGGAGCGCTCAGCCCCGCCGCCCAGAGCGCTGCCTGCGAGGCGGCATTGCTGAGGGGGAGGAGGGACAGCAGGGGAGGGACTGGACACTAGCCTCCCCGGCTGGGAGCTCAAGGACCAGGCAGGACGGTCCCGCGGGCCGGATGTGGCCCACTGGCCGTAGTTTGCACACCTCTGGACTAGAACCTGAGAACAGATTCTCAAACCTACTCATGCCAACCATAAGCATTCCATGGGAATTAGCTAATGACAGTGCTGTGTATGCCCACCTCCCTTAAATTGTCAATACAGCCAAGGTCTATTCCATCCTACTCTGGTGCCACAAGGCCTGAAGAACTGGCAGTACATTAAGGAAGTGTGGAGAAGGATCCACTTCATTTTGCTTCTACAAACACAGAGCTACAGGGCCACTGCAACCGGCATGAACACGAAACCAAAATAACCATGGGAGGTTTAGCTCCTCTGTTCTTGAAGGGAACAAATCAGAGACAATGAAATCAGAGAAAGAATTACAATGTCTATAGAGGATCCCCTGGAAATAGTAGGTTTAGAAATCAACATAACTTTGACTTTGCTGCTGGATCTGTCCCACCTTGTTTTAAGATTTTCAGCCCAGTGTTACAGATACAAGAGGTTGAGATAGATCAGCCAAGTATCCCATGATTCTCTGAAACGAACCAAAACCAAGCTCCTGAACTTTAGAGAAGTCTGCATTTGGATCCAAACTTCGTGGCTGACCTTTCTCTTTGTAACATGCCAAACCCAAGTTCTGAATACATCTCCGACTCTGGGAACGCTCAGATACAAATTTGAATTTTGAGATGTGCTTCCGTGTTTATTCCAAACCTTCTGCTGACCTTTGCTCACCCAAGAGAGGAAATCCTGATATCAGTACAGCCCATTAACATAGCCACATGGGGCAAAGGGAATCAGTGAAGCTGAGCCCCACAGTAGGCTGGAGCAGCAGCACCACAAACTGATCTCCCAGCTGTTGAAGGCAATAATTAGGGTTGCCAACAGTCCCTTATTATTTCATCTCTGTACAACAAGATCGGGAGTGCTGAGTGCTGCAAAAAGCAGCAAGAAATCCCCCTGGTGAATGTAAGTAAGTACTGCTTATTATTAATAATAATGATTATAATAATAATAACAACAATAGCAGGGGTCCTGAGAAAACAGTCCCTTATTTTTGAAACACAATATTGGCAATCCTAATGCAAAAGGAACAGAGAGCATTCAGGAGCAGATCCGCACCTCTGGAGGGTAATTTGGCCAGATGTTACTAATGTTATCCACGAAGGAATGCAGAAACGTACTGCTCATTCCTACAGAGACTGTAACTGGAGAGGGAAAAAACTCTGTTCTGGCTCAGTAGCTGAATCAATGGTTCCAAGCAATCTTGCCTCTGGAATGATAAAATGAAGAACATGCAGTGGCTGCCCTTTGAAAGCCATTGCTAGTATTATTAGGGATGAGAGAACCTCTGTAGCGGCTCAAGAGGGCAGTGGACCCTAATCAAAACCACAGACTGCAACACCCCACGTGCAGGAGGAGGCAGACGGGCCAGAAGACCAGTTCTCCATCCTAGACAGAGGAAAGACAGACGAGGGTGCTGAGAGGAGAGAGATGGAAGGTGCCTGGGAGAAGGGAAAAAGATGAAAGGGTAGTGAAAGAGATGGGGGTACCTCAGAAAGGGCACATCTGGACAAAGTACAGATACAAGTACAAGCCTGCCAGGGAGCCTGGGTACATCTGCAGTACTGCTGTTACCTGTGCTTGCTAGATTAAAACTAGCACTGCTATGCGCCTACCCATGCCACAGTCAGACGCTCACTCGCAGTGCAGACACACTCAAAGAGAAAAATGAGCCCACAGTCCATTAGCGATCAGAGAGAAGATGTAACAGAAGGGACCGTACAGTACAGTCCATGATGTGATTTTAAACCACAGCTTGCATTGGGTGACTGAGGAAGGGCAGCACTGGGGAGAGACCCAGGAAGAATTCCAACTGGCTTAGCCAGAATTCCCCAAGTACTTGCCGGACTGGCTGCTATGCCCCCCTTTGAAGGGGTAATAGCATGCTGTCCTCTCCAGCAGTTGGCTGCTGTGGAGGGAGGGTAGGACTGGGTTCTCCATGAAGCACTGCCCAGCAGGTGTAAACCACCCTTCCTGTTATTCTGCCCCACTCCCCTTTTGGGGGAAGGAGTGTAGAGTGCAGTGAGCTGGGTGCAAACAACTGTGATCTTGGCAGCTTCTCTTTTCCTCACGTCCTGCTTCGTTCTCCTCCAGCTTCTCCAGCACATGTCCAAGGAGACAGGAAGGGACAGGTCAAGACTCAGGCCATCCAGGGAACGAGTGACCTTCAATGCACAGCTGTCCAGGCCACTTCACAGCTGCTTGTAGAATGCACTGCAGGTGCAGGCCATGCTCAGAGAACCTGGCACAGGAACCCACCATTAGCATCTCCCAAAGTGGCTACAAGGGTTTCTCCAAAACCAGGAGATGTGGAAGAGACAAGCCAGAGTCTCCCGTCCGAATCAACGTCGGGCAGACATATTAAGACTAGGTGACCCCAGAGAAGTTCAGTTGTGAATACCGGCCACAACATTTTGATGACACCCAACCCAGAATGTGATGAGTGGTGTGCCACAAGGTGAACAGCACTACGTTGTTCTGGCAGCTTTGGACTCCTGCATGAACTATTTATTCAACTGTTCACTAATGACCTGTCAGTGAAGCCTGCAGCATTCAATCCAAAGTGCGACTCCCTCTCCGAGCAGGAGAAATGCACTGAGAAATTCATGTGCACATTTCAGAAACGGGAATTTCCAAAGCGTGCTTGGGGAAATGCTGATTTCACTCTGAATTAGAAACTGCAGTGTCTGTATCTGCCACTGCAGATTTATTCTGAGGGCTTGTCCACACAGGAAGTTAAACCAAATTAATGAAAGGTGGGAAATTAACATGCATTAAATCCCTGTGTGGACACACTCATTCAGAATTAAAGTGGATTTAGGACTTGTGGGAGTCATTCTGGGGCTAGGTCTACACTACCCGCCTGAATCGGCGGGTAGAAATCGACCTCTCGGGGATCGATTTATCGCGTCCCATCGGGACGCGACAATCGATCCCCGAATTGACACTCTTACTCCACCAGCGAAGGTGGGAGTAAGAGCTGTCGACGGTAAGCCGTGGAGGTCGATTTTGCCACCATCCTTACAGCGGGGTAAGTCGGCTGCGATATGTCGAATTCAGCTACGCTATTCGCGTAGCTGAATTTGCGTATCTTAAATCGACCCCCCCACCCCGTAGTGAAGACGTAGCCTAAAATAGTTCTTCCTGATTACATATTCCTGATTAACTGCATCTATGGATGCTCTTACTGCAGCTCAAGTGTCTTATTCTGAATTAACACTTTTGTTCCAGAACAATAGCATCTACACACGGAGCTTTAAATTTATACCCTACATTAATCTGAATTAATTTAGTTCACTTTAGCTGAATTCACTAAAGCAAACTAAGAGTTTAGTGCCCTTTAACTAAAGGTGTGATGTGAAAGTACATCAGTTAATTTGGTTTAACTTCCTTTGTACACAAGCCCTGAGTCTTGGCTTCCAGATCTTTCATCTAATTCGAACGGAAGGATGCAAAGTCTTAAAAGCCAACCTCAGAATTAATCTGCAGTGGCCAATGCAGACCTAAACCTACCATGATAAGGAAAGCCCCTAAGGAAAAAGCAAATTGCTCAGAATGGGATGGAATAAGCATGAAGCTGCCTAACCATCAGAAAAAAGAAATTTAGTCCAAGCCAGGACGAGAGGGAGACACGGAATGCAAAAGAAGCTGTAACCTGATAGACTGTGGTAATGTACCCATATGTTTGGCAGAGGTTGGGAGTCACCAGCCAAATCTCAGTCACAGCCAAAGACATTTTCTGTAAAGAAACTAGGGATTAATAGGGATGGATTACCTAAAACAGCTAATGCCAATTACAGCAAACTCAGCAGCATCCTGTTGCTTTCCTTCTGCTGCTGCTGAGGAATGTAGTGTGCAGATGAGCCTGATTTCTCCAGCCCTGTTCTTAATGCTGGAATTGTTCTGGTGGATCATGCAGTGACCAGACCAGATGCACCTGGCCACAGAAGTGATGATAACTCTGAGGTGTAACATGGGCCTTCAGGTTTTCTACCCTAACAAACTTGGTGCTGAGCTTTAACTGGGCCAGATCCTGAAAGTTAACAGAAAGAGATCCTTTAATGACCAGCTGGGAGTTGCTGACAGCCGCAGTTGTGCTCACAATGTCAGAGGCTCCTCCGAGACACTCATTAATTCCCAGCAGTGCCTAGCCCTTCATTCATCACTGGATGCCTTTCTAAAGGATATGCCCCAGTACCACTTCAAGTTACTTGTACTTGATGCAGGAATCAGTGGGAGGAATGCTATGCAGGGGAGCCTTAACCTTCTGGGCTAAAAATCTGTGACTCTGAATAATTGCTATTCTAAAATCGAAAGTCAAAGACACAGAAGCCTGGACCATTTTTGGAGCTATGTGGGTTCATTTGGTCTCTATGACAGATCCATAGTCAGTTCAGAGTTTACCATGTTTCACAGCATGGATACTAAGTGCTCCACAACGACAGCAGGGAGAGAACACATACACAGACCCCTACCAAGTAAAGGAACCTCTCCTTTAGTTGTAGCAGTATCACAGCCTAGGACACAGCTGATCCAATGGCTGGCAGCTAAACAAATTCAGGCACAGATTTTTGACAGTGGGGGGACATGGGGGACTCCCCGTCACTTGAAGTCTTTGATTCAAGATGGGATATCTTTCCAAAAGCTTTGCCGTGGCTCAACCCGAAGTTATGGGTTTGGGGCAGAGTTTACTGGGTGAGGACCTATGGCCTGCATTATGCAGGAGATCAGACTAGATGTTCCTAATGGTCCCTTCTGGCCTTAAAATCCATGAAACTGAGTGGTTGTAATTCCGCCCAACCCAGGGCAGTGGTACCCTAGCCAGTACCAGCCCATTACACAGGAATTTCTAGAAAATGGGTGCCCTGTGCAATAGCCAAACCACTTGCTGGGATCATCAGTCCACCTCCTGGATTCATTCATCTTGTTGGATATTAGCAAGTCTCCATTTTCCAGTGTTGCCATTGCCAGCAATGAGTTAATCGCCGGCTCCATGCTAAGCATGGCTGGACTTCCCTGCTGATTCTCTGGGACACTCTGCCTACCATTCCCAGACCTGAAGAAGAGCTCCGTGTAAGCTCAGAAGCTTGCCTCTCTCAGCAACAGAAGTTGGTCCAACAAAAGACTCCCGGCTCTCCTACCTTGTTTTGCTGATTCTTGTTTCTTTGGATGTGAACTTTAACTTCCAGTTCCCCAGCTGCAGCTAACACATTCATTGACAACCTGACTTCTTGTCACTTCCCCTCTCAGCGGCTGCCCTGGAGTGGGATTCCTTCAGGGAGCTCTTTTCATTTAAACTCATCTCTCTTTTCACTCCTTCACAGAAAGGTCTCATAAAGTGATTTCCTTTTTCTTCCCCCGCCTTTGATCCTTTCTCCTTTGATTTGCTTTAATTCAGAGAGTTTTAGATAAATATTGTTTTTCCTCCTCCAAGGATTGGGGAATTGGGACAAGGAGAGAAGAGGGAGGGAGAAGAGGCTTGTGTGTGGATATGAAGTCCAGAGCCTGGAGTTTTCTGATCCATCCAGCTTTAAGGAAGAACGGCTACTTCTGTGAACTGGTTTCTGGTCTATCAATTTTTTGTGCTACTGCAGAACCTTCCCTTGCAGCCACTTAACTTTTTCACAGTCAACATGGCTGTTGTTAAAGGCAGAGAGTGGGGAACTGCTCTTCTGGGGGGAGAAGCCCAAAGACAGTGCTCGATTGTGGCCCAGTTTGTGCAGCAACACAAGGGAGTTACAGGGGTGTAAGGTACCCCCTTCTGCCAGCTATACAGGTTGAGGGTAGCAGCACAGGAGACAGAGCTTCCCAGCAAGCCAAAAACATCAGTTATTCACTCAGTTCTACTCAGAAGAGTTAATTAGGCCTTATCAATACTGGAGATTTGCCCCAATTATAGCTGTCAGCAGCCAGCCACCAGTGTAGTTGCACCAGTACAAACCTCTACACAGAGACAGACAAAGCTAATAATTGCACAGTGCACCCTCTTCGGCTGCTTGAAGCCAAGGTAAACTGCTCTGGGGCAAATTGTGGCTTATAGGATATGTCTACGCTGCATTTAAAAGCCCGCAGCTGGCATGTGCCAGCTGACTTGGGCTTGTGGGGCTGGAGCCTGTGCTCTAGGACCGTGCGAGGGGGGAGGGTCCCAGAACTCGGGCTGCAGCCTGAACCCAAATATCTACGCTGCAGTTAAACAGCCCCTTAGCCCCAGCCCTGTGAGCCCAAGTCAGCAGGCACAGGCCAGCCATGGGTTTTAAAATGCAGTGTAGACAGACCCACAGAGGCTTTGCATGCCTGTACTAAGGGTTTGCACTGATGCTGCTGCATCACTAGCTGAAACTGGGGGAATTCTTGTTACAAACAGAGACTACTAGAACTGATGGAGAAATGGCTGGGGGCGGGGGACTTTGGTGAATTCCAAAGCATTTTAGTGCTTTGTGTTCCCCAGCATCCTGATTTTTTCATTTTCTACATTTTAAACTGAAGTTTTTTTAATCAAAAATTTGTGTATTGATTTTTTTTTTTTTTTGGATGGGAGGTCACAGAGTTTTGTGACTAAACTCCCAAAGGGGACACTTTTTAGCTTCCCTCATTTTGGGTCTCCGCAGAGAATGGCCCGCGTGAGAAAGCTTTGGATCGGGATCTGAAGCCAGGTCCGAACTCTGTGTTTGAGAGGCACTTGGGTTCCAAGCAGGGCCGGCTCCAGGCACCAGGCACCCAAGCTGGTGCTTGGGGCGGCACCTGGAGGGGGGTGGCGCGGCGCTCCGGCCGCCGGGGAGAGCGGAGCCACAGCCAGGCTCGCCGCCCTCCCCCCGGCGCTCTGGCCGCCCTCCCCCCGCGCCCTGCCCCCGGCCGCCGGGGGGAGAGCGGCGAGCCCCTGCCGGGGCCCGCCGCCCTGCCCCCGGCGCTCTGGCCGCCGGTGGGGGGGAGAGCCGAGCCCCCGCCGGGGCTCGCTGCCCTCTCCCCGGGGCTCCGGCCAGCCCCCCCCCTGGCAAAAAAGCCAGAGCCGGCCCTGGTTCCAAGGCTCTAAGCTAAGGGCTTTGGGCTCCCGGTTGTAGCAGGGCAGCATATGCAACACCATACTAAGGCTAATGTGATGGAAACAGGGTCGTACCCTCAGGATACGATCACTCAGGACCTGTCTACACTTACAGCGCTGCACCGGTGCAGCTGCAGTGCTTAGTGAAGACGTTTCCTATGCCAACGGGAGAGCGTCTCCCATCAGTGTAGGTGCTCCACCTTTCCGAGCGGTGGTAGCTGTGCTGATAGGAGAAGCCCTTTCCTCGACATAACCCTGGCTCCAGGGTCGGCCAGGTTGGTAGTGCAGACCAAGCCTTACTCTCCACAACCTCAGCTGTTATGTTTCTGACTCTTCATGTACTAGTACTTCAAACACATTAGCTGCCCAGAATTAAACAGAATTACTGACAGGACTGGCAAGATATTTCCAGGAGTGGGGGCTAGATCAGGAAGCCGAGGCACCCTAAAACCATTTAGCACATCCCCTTACCTATCGTTTCCAACCAGTTTACACTCAACTGCTGAACCTTTCCCTGCAGGCAATTTCCTGCCCTCTGGGCTTTTTCTGACATATGACAGGCCCCGTGAAGACCATTCCTTGTTGAGGGAGGAGAGGAGAGACCTGGCTTCTTATGGAAATCTCTCTGCTGACACAATGGGGCCAACACAATCACATTCCACCCCCAGCCGCTGCAATTATCAGCCTGCTCAGCCTGACAGGGCAGGCGAGCAAATGGAGAAACCCATTTTTAAAATGATTCCATTTACAGAAATAAATAAATAAATACATAGCAGAAGGTGGCACTTCGTTCAGCATTTTTACTTGGAAAGCTAAAAACCACCACTGGCCTTTTCCTTGGCTGCAGTCACGGCTCATGCAGTGCAAAGGAGTACATTCTCTGATCTCGGGGCCAGCTGTGTGCCCATGGGCTCCCCGGGCACTAGAGCAATCTAACAGCTGCTATAACTTATATCAGCTGCTAACAAAGGCCCTAACAGACAGTCAGGGATCAGCACCATGCAGAGACATCCTGGCTACTCCCACCTTCGCTTTGGTCACACCCTATATGCCAGTGACAGAGCGGGGGTACGGAGGATGGCTGTTACGCTGGGTGATCCTCTTGTGGCTGGGTACACCAATGTTAAGGCCAAACTCAGTCAGCGACATGGTGCAAAGCAGACACGCTGCAGCCCAGGATCTGGTCCCAAGTGTCTAGAACAGCCAATGGTTGAGGTGGGTCACAACAGAAACATGGCTCGTCTCTAGGGTCGAGCGTGTGTGAAAGTTCTTGCCTGCTCTCGTCTGTCTGCTGGCGTAATGAAGTTGGTGAGGTACGAGCACCTTTCTGTTCCCCTTTGAAATATCCGCAGTGGGGGGGAAAGAAAGAGGACGCCTCTTTCAGGAAGCAAGAGGGGACAGGCCAAGATCACAGCTTAGTCCCAAGCATGTCTCATTAGGCAGCAAGGACTTGGCAGGAGTGATATGAACCGTGCTGGCTCTGGCAATCCTGCTGACTCTGCCGCGCCCCCAGTCCACCTCATTAACATGGTATTAAATTGGAATTATGGGAGATCCTATTATCTGCTGCTTATAAATTACTACAGGCCACCGTCCCATGCCTGCTGACGTCCGCTGTGATAATTATATTGATAAGGAGAATTGGATCAATGAGGCTGCACAGATTTCTACTGTATCAGTCTGTCAAATTACTCTATCGCTTTCTCTAGTTTATACAGGCATTAACTATCTGACTTGCTTATGGTCATTAGTTAATAATCACTGTCCTGCATCAGTTATCTCTCCACTGTGTCTATCCATCTAGCCACTGTATCCTTGTTCTGTTAGTCTCGCTCTTTCATATCTCAGTCTTTCATCTGCCTCTCTCTCCCTCTCTCATTTCCTCAGCTGGTGGATTTCTGTTTGCTCTTCTGACCAACTCTTGTGTTCCTATTGAACCAGACTGAATTCTGCTCCGGAGAGAAGAGCAGGGGCAATTTTATATTCACACATCTAAGCTGTGTCTATAATCCTGCAATGAGGTTTTATTCGACGTTCCAGCCAGGCTTTGTACAACTAGCTCAGAGTCACAATTACCACCCTACATCTTTCACTCCCACACAAAAGGCAGAGCGGGCCAAAGAGCAGGTAGTTAGCTTCTAACAAACACAAGTCCATCAAAGGCAACGAGCGCTAATTAGTCCCTGGGCTCCTCCCACCGCTGCCAGCCATTGCCGAGGAGAAGCTTCTCTCCCAGGGTCAGTGAAGCCACCATGGAGTCACTAGAGACCCCAGAGATATAGGAGGCTACCTAGCGAACACACTAATTGAAGGAAGTGCCTTCCCACCTCCAAGTCACGCTGGCAAACGAAGTTGAGATCAAGCGAAAGAGGAAAGCTAGAGAGTTTCACTGCTGGGGAGGCTCAGAGCAAGAGTGCTGATTTTCTTTTGAGGTGTCACCAAGAACTCCAGGAAAGGCGGCTAGAGAACTGCAACACGCTGAGATGGACATTTCCCAGGGTCAGGTCAAGGTGGAGGCTGTTCAGTCACAGAGTTAGTAGCACACATCTCAGGTTCAGCAGCACCTGAGCTCTTTGTGACAGCAGTGGGCAGCAGTAAGGGACCAGCTACCAACAAGAGGAATCAAGGTCACAGCAAAGACCACCAGTAAGGAGAAGGCACTGTATAATTCAGGAAAAGTGCTACTGTAGGCTGAGATATCCTGGTTCTACACGAACAGCAGTGGAAATGCATACTGCTCATCACTAGATATGAGGCTGAGCCAAGAAGTTTGGACCTAGATCTAAACTTCAGTGAAGTTTGAGGGTGTTAAGATAAGAACTTCCAGTTGGGATCCATGTGATAGAGCCAGGACTAAATGATGAAATTCAGATCCAGGGGGAACCAAATTCACCCAGGTATTAGCAAGCACAATGTCAAGTCAATGAGAGTTGTGCCCAGTCACAACTGGTACCTCTCCCATCCACCTCCTTGTAGTAAAATTTGACCTTCATTTCCTCTCTGTAGATTTCAACAATGTCACATGGAGCATAAGTGAGGGTAGAATTCAGCCATTTCGCACACCCACTGAATACTAAATGGATGCAAGATACACTACTTTGATCTTATGACTTGTTTTACCATAATGCCTAGATGCCCCCAGCTGAGATCAGGGCCCTATTGTGCTAGGCAATGAACAAACACATAGCGGGGGCTTACAATCTAACAAACGCCTGAGGAGCTTGCATTGTAAATAGCAGGGCCGGCTCCAGGCACCAGCGAAGGAAGCAGGTGCCTGGGGCGGCCAACAGAAAGGGGCGGCACTCCATCCGTTGTCAGGGCGGCACGTCTGGATCAGCGGTGGCACTTCGGCGGCAGCTCAATCAGCCCGCTCCGGATCGGCGGCAATTCGGCGGCGGGTCTTTCACTCGCTGTCTTGCTCCTCGGCGGCACTTCGGCAGCAGCTCGATCATGTTCTTTTTTTTTTTTTTTTACACCGCTTGGGGCAGCAAAAAGGCTGGAGCCGGCACTGGTAAATAGACAAAGGATGGGAAGGGAGCTAAAAAGAGAGGAAGTGACTTGCCAGCAGGTGAGTGGCAGCACTGGGAAAAAGGAAACAGGCTCTTTGACACCCAGACCAGTGTCCTACCCACTAGTTCTCACGGCCTCTTTGCCATTTACACCACTGACTCCCATTTTCTGGCCAATGTACACCTGATGTGTCACTTGCACTAGGGAATTTGGCCTGAGCCATCCATGGAGGCTGGATCTACTGACATCAGGTCTGAATTAAATATATTTTTCTTGCTTTTCCAGGGAACATTAGGAGAGAGAGGAACTATACCAATGTGTTCCCATGTGCATGCTCAGTAGCCACAGGCAGCATGAACCAAGCAAGGGTAGGAAAAGTGCAACAGAAATATTTAGATAATATACGATAACAACCCTGTAAACGCTGAAGAGGCGGCTGAACAGTTATGTTTTCAGGCACGTCACGGCAATGTGTGAGAGAGAAAGCAGTAAACAGGTATTTATGGGGGGGGTCAGAGGGGAGAGGCGGATATGTGCTGCCATTCCCATGGGAAACAAAGACAAGGTGCAAGGCACAAAAATAATTATAAATAATATAGGGCAATTTCACATGATTACTGCACTGGCAGTTACTGGTAGAGCTCAGACTTCGATAACGGTCCCCAGTCTGGATTGGCAAATGAATTTGTACTCTGCTTCCTTTCCCCCAGTGCCTCCATGGGCACAACACTCAGGTACGATCCCTAGAATAGTGGCCTGTCAGTGGGGTCATAAGGCTGCTACTGGCTGGTAGGCACAGTTTATAGTGTTGCCAGTTCTCATGATTTTCTCCTAATATTTGGTGCCTTTCTTAAAGTTAGAGGATTATGTGAGACTCTTGGCTTTCATTAATAAACAATTGAGTTTCTAGCTGTCGTGGTTGTGAAGAAAAGCTTGGAAATGTGACCTGCATGCGCCCAGAAAGCAGAAGACAAATTAAATGAACCCAAACTTTTTTTTTTAATTATCTCATGATTTTTGAGGCCTGGCTCATGATTTCTGAACGACTGGTGTTGGCAACACCGTGCACAGCTGGGCAACTCTCTGATCAATTGGCTAGGCAAAGCGGAGGGAGCACTGCATTCACAAGTCTGCTCATTTTCAGTTCCTCGGCATTGCAGGGCTTCGAGCAGGGCAGACGAGGGAATTACAGTAAGGACCAGTGTTCCTATCTTCAGCTCCCAGCTCCCCAGAAAAAAACCCAACCTTTCTTCCCAGCTCTTCATTCCCTTGCAAAACCAGATCCAAGCTCACTCCCAGCCTCCCTAACCTCTTGCAACCCCTGACAGAGTGCCGTAAGCCAGCTGTCACCCTCTCTCCCTCATCCCTCCACATTCACTGACTCGCCCCACTACCAGACCGGCCTCGCCACTAACACGCCTCCTCCATGCTCCCAGATGCATGTTTGCCCCTTAGCCACCACCCACCTGCTGGTTTCTGGCCCAGTAGCCAGGATGGAACCAGCAGGCGGGGGGGGGGCACAATTTAGGGTTCAGTGATATGTATCACTGGGGTTGGACCTTCACCTTCACCTGGATTCAGTCTTCAATCCCCACCCCAAATTGTAGATTAAGCCTCAACTGGATTTGGATGGGAACTCCGCCTCCTTGGCCAAATTCTAGTTTAATTCAAGAGGGCTGGCGCAGCAGCTCAGACGTCTCTTTTTCAACGTGCCATTACACTATATCGCCCTACTGAGTTTTGATTGTTAGAACACAAAGGCCTGTTTGCGCTCTCACAGCTCTGTAAGTCAGGAGCAACACAAACGCACGTCAATGGGCCTGCCTCCCCATTGCCCTGCACCTTGCCTCATCACTTACACCAGCGCAACCTGAGTGCAAAGCAAGTGGAAAACGCTCCCTGCGGTGCAAATGAGTCCAAGCCAGGGCTGGCTCCAGGCACCAGCGCAGCAAGCAGGCGCTTGGGGCGGCCAATGGAAAGGGGCGGCACGTGCGGCTCTTCGGCGGCAATTCGGCGGCGGGTCCCTCAGTCCCTCTCGGAGGGAAGGACCTGCCGCCGAATTGCTGCCGAAGAATGAAGCGGCGGCAGTAGAGCTGCCGCCGAAGTGCAGCCGATCACGGCTTCTTCTTTTTTCTTCCCCCACCGCTTGGGGCGGCAAAAACGCTGGAGCCGGCCCTGGTCCAAGCCAATGGAGAATCAGGTCCAATTGTAGTTACATGGGTGTAAAACCAATAGACACATGAGGAAGATCAGGTCTACTATTTTCCACGTGGAAACAAAACAGTTTCCACTTTGAAAGTGGCACATGCTACAAACACTATCCAATGTAATCCAATAATAGTTCACAGCACCAACACACCCAAAGGTTCAAGAACTGTAGCAGGGCTCTCAGGAGGAGGCTCAGCAGTCACAAGATTGCTTTGAAAGGAATAGAGGAATAGAAATGCAAAGCGCTGCATTTAGGCTCACACGAGATCCTTTGTCTGTCCTGGTCTGCATGGGATGGCACCACCTAAGTTTACTTGGAGCTTCGGAGCCAAGTGATCACCAGAACTCCGCATGGTATTCAGCTAAACAAAGCAGTTCAACCACTTGTTGGCATCAGCAATAAGAGAGAGCCCCGAGGAGGTTCAGGTGCATTTGGTCGTCAAAACACTACAAAGGATTTTGTTGACACTAATGATGGGCACAAACCAATACACCAAACCCAACGGTCCTGGAACTTTGGGGGATGTTAGATATCGACTCCAAGATGCAGATTCTAATTCGACTAGTGGCCCTCATCTTTAACAGGGCAAACCAAGAACCTGGATCCAACACACCCCCAAGCTTCAGGATGTTCAAAATCCAGATCTGTAGTTTAAAAGAGGTGAGCAAAGTCCTTGATGTGAATGGGAAAAGGAGGGGGTCGGGAGAACTTGGTTCTATTCCTAGCTCTTCCACAGACTTGCTGTCTGGCCTTGAGGCAAGACACTGAGGCCATCATTTTCAACCCTGGTGCCTAAAGTTCAGCTCCTACATCCATAGTTGACACCTAAATTTAAGGTTCAGATCCTCAAAGGTGTTTAGATGTCCATGGGAGTTAGACATCTAAATACCTTGGAGGACATGAGCCGAGGAGCCCAGCTTTAGTCTCACACTGGCAATGTTTGCCATTTACTTCTCTATGCCTCTGTTTCCCCATTTAAAATGGGGATGCATCTACTGCACGGGAGAATGGATTGCTGATGTGTGCCAAGCACTTTGAGATCCCCAGATGGAAGATGCTGCATAAAGAGCATAGGAGTTGCCAGTATCCTGTCTCCAAAAGTGACCAGCAGCAGATGCTCCAGAAGAAGGTGCTAGAAACTCTGCAGTAGGCAGATGTGGGGGTGATCTGCCCTCCATGAAGGTCTCCTCCTAATCCCTGATAGAGATTGGTTTAAACACTGACAAGATGAGGTTTAATCTCCTTCCGAATACTCTTTTTGTCAGCATTAACTGTAACACCTCTGGATATTCTTGTGATCCATATAAATGTCCAATCCCTCTTCAAAGATTAAGCACAAAGTTATGGTTAATTTAAATGTAACCCTTCTGCCAGGTGGTGTTGGCAGCAGCACGGCCAGGTTCAATACCTAGGAGTTCCTTTTAATATCACAAAGCAGAACTGGCTTGAGCTCCCACCCAGAAATCTGGAAAACTAAACACCACCCGTGGGTGCTTCTCGGAGACAATACTTCCCCATTCGCAAACAAATGAAAACTTTTATTCCAAGGGAGCGGGAACTCAGCATTAATTTGGGAAACGACCGCAACGATTCAAAAGTACGTAAACCATAAGGAAACACCCACCCCACGGTATCTCGGCCAGCAGTCCTTTGCCTCAGTTTGCCACCTTGCGGTTTGAAAGTCCAGTGAACAGGTGTCCCTTTAACATGCCACTCCGCTTTCCCTCCACTGCACCCCATTTGCAGCAGGTTATCTGAAGTGAGCAAGGTCCCAGAATTCAGGGGTGCATTCACCTCCCACCCCTCAATGGGGGCCAAGCAGGGCCTTCGCTACTGCTGCTGCTCACCCCTGCCGCTACTTATCGCTGTCACTGTGCGCCGCTGTGCCTTCTGCATCCTCCCTTTCTCTGCTACACTTTCCCCAGCAAGGTCTAAGGTTCAGCCCCCTACTGCTACTCATCCGTGATTTCAGCTCTAGTGAAACAAGGCCTCTAAATTGAGTCTGATCAGCTTTACCTTTAAACACAGGAAGGGGAGGGACAGCATGGTATCCATGCCGCTTTAAACAGAGCCCACACCACCAACGAGGAACACCTCGCCCCCACCCCCTCTGACTTGTACCTCGATTTGGCATCACTACCTTCTGCTTAGCAAGTAGGTTACAGCGAGGGTGACCCCCTCAATTAGGGCATGGTAAGTACAGTTCTGCTGCCCTTTAGTCGTACCATAAGCTAACAACAATCCATTAACCCTGCATTCAAGACTAAAGTGAAATTTTAACCCAAAACAGCCAAAATTGATCACGTTGATCACTCTGCCCATCACCAAGGCAGAGTAGGTGGGTCTATGCAAGGTCTTTTGCCCTATGAGGTCTTTCCCCCCAGTTCATCAATCTATGTCAGGGTCAGGGCCGGCTCTGGCTTTTTTGCCGCCCCAGGCAAAAAAGCCTCCCGCCGCCCACCCCCCACCGCGGGGAGCGCGGCAAGGGATGGCGCCGAGCCCAGCTGCGGGCCCGCTCTCCCCGACCAGCCGGAGCGCCAGGGGGAGGGCAGCGAGCCCGCCGCGGCTCCGCTGGTGGCCGGAGCGCCGGGAGGAGGGCGGAGAGCCCAGCCGGGGCCCCGCTCTCCCCGACGGGCCAGAGTGCCGGGGGGAGGGCGGCGAGCCCGGCTGGGGGTCCGCTCTCCCCGGCGGCCAGAGCGCCAGGGGGAGGGCGGAGAGCCTGGCCGGGGCTCCGCTCTCCCCGGCGGCCAGAGCGCCGGGGGGAGGGCAGTGAGCCCGCTGCGGCTCCGCTCTCCCCGGCGGCCAGAGCGCCGGGGGGAGGGCGGCGAGCCCAGTCGCGGCCCCGCTCTCAGGCCGGAGCGCCGCGCCGCCCCCCTCCAGGTGCCGCCCCAAGCACATGCTTGGTGGGCTGGTGCCTGGAGCCGGCCCTGGTCAGGGTAGAGCTCATTCAGACCCTGGTTGACATAAGTAATTAATTAGGGTTGTCAACTCAATGGGTCAGTTCCTGCCTTTGGATATATATGCGCACTTGCCATGAAATCTATCTTCTTTTGTTTCCTTCCTTTTTCTTGTGTGTGATGTTGCACTGACATTTTTAATCGTTTGCTTTTATATTGTATATTTTATGATGCTTTACAGAGTATTTATTACTGCATTTCAATTATGTGCCTAGTGCTTGTTATGCCCTAATGGTGGAGGGGAAGCAGGAAGGAGCAGACTGGGGAGACGTTGGGGAATATTTTCAGAAGGACCTGCAGGATTTCGGCATCTAGGTCCCATTGATATTAAATGGGAGCAAGACACCTAAGTCACTTTGCAATATTTGAAAACATCATCTTTTATATTAAAAAGTATTAGGCCACAGTCCTGAAAAGTGCTGAGCTCCAATTGATCACCCATATTTCCACTGACTTCAGTCTATATTTGTAGTAATTACTACAGGAAACGATGCTAAAATTCAATAATACCTTGCATTTCTGTTGGACCCTTTAATAAAGAACCACGAGCATTTTACCAGTGTTAATTAATTCAAGCCTTACACGCCCCCAGGGAGTTTAGATGAATAACTAGAGCCGGTCAGGAATTTTTCGATAAAACGTTTTTTCAATTGCAAATGCCGATTGATCGAAACCCAAACTTGTCACGGGACAGGATCTGTTTCAAAGAGTATTTTGACTAATACATATTTCTGGGGGAAAAGTTTTTAAATTGTCAAAATCTTTTGTCGCAACATTTTCTAAATGAAAAATTCCAGTTTTTCAGTTCAAAATGACTTTTCATTTTGAAGTTTAAGCTAATTATAATTAAAAAAAAATCAAAATAGTCCAAATCAAAATGAAGCATTTAGAAATCACTGAAATGAAATGATGTGATTGACGTGAACTAAAATTTTGGTTTGGATTTGGTTCATAAAAACTGTTCAAGATTTCTGCTTTTGGTCCCAATTTGAGACAGGAAGTTTTTTCAATATCTCAAATTATCATGGGACGGGGGAAAGTTTCCCAGCAAGCTGTAATGAAAAACACTATGATTACAGTTGCTCAGAAAAAGAGGGGGAGGGGTACAAAAATAAGATAAACTACTTCCAGCTAGCCTTTATTAACATCCCTCTTTTAACAGGTGGGTAAATTGAGGCACAAGGAAGTCAAAGTGAATTACCCCCCATGCACACACACACAACGGGATGGTGACAGAACTGAATATAAACTGCAGCAATTCTGTCTCTCAGCCCCTGCTCTTACTGCTAAACTCTCCTTCCTCCAAACAACTGCACTCCAATTATACGACACAAACCATAAACTAATGATCCAATGAAAACAAAATGCAAGGCAAACAGATTGGCAGCTGGTAACCAATGTGCAATCAAATCGTCCTTTCTGCTGCACTAGGAGCAATTAGAGTCCTTGAGCTCACAGTCGCAGTCCTGCCCGTCTGCTGGCTTCATCCTCTCTGCTATGTTAAGCTGTAATTCTTTAAAGCAGAACAGATGGAGTTAACTGTTGGTCAACATACAACAGTCCCAGCAAGAGTTCTAGAGGCAAATGCATCCCTGGGCAACTCCACTGAAGTCAGTGATTTTATACCAGGGATAAATGTGGCCCTTAGAGTTGGGATTACCACCTGAAGACCACAAATCAATAAGAAAATGAAAAGTTGTCTTGTTCCAAATAAAGACACTTTACCCCATAATCCAGAGCACAGGTAGGGGATGAAATGACTTCAACAGGAGATACTGGTCTGTCCAGAACATAAACCTAAACAAACTTAATACTGTACAGTCTAATTTAACAGTGTTACTACAGCTACTGAATTAAACCTGGCAATGTAGTGCTCAGTTTCTGGGGCATGAAATGCCATTTGAGATACCATACTGATATGAGAACATGTTTTTAAGTTTTTTTCCCTCCTGTATTGTATTTGTTAGTGCACCCGGAATAGGTCCCCATCTAAGAATTTATGCCCCAAATATATTAGCGAGTAGATGATGTGCTTCTACCAAATGAACCATTTCAGAACAAAAAAAAAAAATCAACCAAGTAAGATGCAAAATTTTCATGTCCCTGTGTAAAGATTTGGAGTGAAATCCTGTCCCCATCGAACTTAATGGCACTGACTTCAATGGGCCCAGATTCCACCCTGGGGATGTATGACAGCTCACAAAAGTGAGGTACTGATCGCCTGGCTAAATGAGACTGAGTATAAACCAGACAGCATCACTCTGCCAGCTGGTTACCAACAGGCCTCCCGGTACGCCCCAGCCAGGAACGGCCATCTCCCTTCTATCCCGGTCTATGGACTTTTGCATGAGCAAAGATTTCCAGTATTGGCAAACTGCACCAGATGTTGGCCCAACCCTTCAAGGTCCTGAGCGCCACCCCAGAAGTGCTAAGCACCTTGCAAGATCCAGCTGTTGGGGCCAGAGCCAGTTCTCACTGAAAGACCCCCATTGACCTCAGTGGGCATTAGATCAGGCCCTTGGTGATGTGACAGACAAATGTGAGGACTGGACTCTGTTGAGCTGGCCAAATGCATGACAGGACAAATTCTGCTCTGGTTTACACCCCAAGCAGCCAGAATTTGGTCCTTCAGTTGTGACCTAAGGCCTCCAGCTACAAAAGGCTAGCAAATTATCAGACTGCACCATCTCGACAGCTTATGACTCACATTTAACCTTCCCTTAAAAACACAGCTATTTCCTTGCCAGCAATGAGTGAGATGCAGTCACGCTGAGGCCAATGGGATGTCACTGGGTTACATCTATGCAGAATCTAGCCCCTTACACCACACTCCAAAAGACTCCTCCTGTGATCTGAGCACAGCGGTCCCGTTTAAAGGCTAATATCATTCATGTTCTTCTCATTCAGGGTCTCCAGGTTCTCAGACAGTTCTGTTGGCCAAGGCTGGCTTAGAAGTTGCTTTTCCTGCTCAAGAAAATGGGGGCTGACAGTGCAAACTTAGTCCTGAGGAACATGCTTATCGGTCTCAACTTGCTCCTGCTGGGATCAGTCCTCAAGCCCTTTGAGTGCCGGCTAGAGGTGACAACAGAGCGGATGAGGAGGCAGGTAGTGGACGAGGAAGGCAACTTTGCCAACTACAGCCCACCTATCAAGGAGCAATCCATGGTCTTCAACCATGTATACAACATTAACATCCCCCTGGACAGCTTCTGCTCATCAGCACTCGAGGCGTCATCTGACCAGGAGGTGAGTTCAGAAGACGACAGGATGACGGAATATACGGAGCAGACCTCAGACAGCGAGAGCCAGGTCACCTTCACCCACAGGATAAACCTCCCCAAGCAGGCTTGCAAGTGCTTCACCTCTGCCCAGGTCATGCAGGAGCTTCAGAGCAGAATTGAGATGCTGGAGAGGGAGGTGTCCATGCTACGGGACCAATGCAACTCCAATTGCTGCCAAGAAAATGCAGCTACAGGTAGTAACTGATGCTGTTAGATCTTGCTGGGGACTAAGGTCTCAAGAAAGGAAGGCGCGTGAGTTAGAGTGGGTGACATTACTCAGAGTATTAATGGAGGAAATTTTGCATTTGCTAATGGTGCCACAACGGTGCGTATACTCAGCACTGTCAATATTATTTATCAACATAAACAAAGAGGGCCAGATTCACTAGCTAGAACCCAGGCTACAGGTTCTGGGAGGCAGAAAGTCCATCGGGAGTTGGGTACAAAAGCACAAGTCTCCACTCCACACTGCTGGGAATCCCAAAGCCAGCCTGCATAGCCCAGAAAGAGGGTGGGACTGACTGGGGAGAGGCAGAGTCAGGGCATTCAGGAAATATGCTGATTCAGGGTATCTCCTCAGCTGCCATGGTTCCTATGGAGCCCTCGATGGAATTTAAAGCTCCTCCCCCTTGCAAAACTCCTAAGTGTGTGTGGTGACAGTTCTTCACCCCTAAAAAAGAGATTCAGTCTCCACATTCATTGATTCTTGAGCATCCCAACCTGTGACATGGATTTGTCAATGTTTATACATGGGGGAAATATCTGACAGTGAAATTCAGTCGCTGGCCCAAGTGCAGCTTGGTAAAGTGGGTACAATTCCCATGGAAGTCTCGGGGTCAAATTCAGATATAAATGGTGCTGGATGTAAGTTACACGTTGGGTATAAGTTGGTCAGAAGTCAGGTGCAAGTGGCAAAGGGTATCAATTTTGAACTCAGCAGATAATGCAAAGTGAGTGTAACCTGCCTGGCAGAGGCAGAAGGTGGAAGAAGAGTAGATAACCCTAGGACAGTGGTGGGCAACCTGCGGCCCACGGGCCGCACATGGCCCATCAGGGTAATCCGCTGGCGGTCTGCCAGACAGTTTGTTTACATTTGCACGGCTGCCCGCAGCTCCCAGTGACCGTGGTTCACTGTTCCCAGCCAATGGGAGCTGCAGGAAATGGCAGGCTGCAGGGACATGCTGGCCGCCGCTTCCCGCAGCTCCCATTGGCCGGGAACGGCGAACCGCGGCCAATGGGAGCTGCAGGCAGCCCTGCAAATGTAAACAAACTGTCTGGCAGCCCGCCAGCGGATTACCCTGATGGGCTACATGCGGCCTGCGGGCCGCAGGTTGCCCACCACTGTCCTAGAGTGTAAGAGGCTACAACGCCTATCGGCTTCAGTGAAATGCCTGCTGATTTACCCTCATGTAACAGAATGGAACTGGGCCCACTTACCAAGGGCTGATTTTGGTTCCCACAAGAAATTGAACTGGTGTCGGTTACACTCACACCTATTTTGGACACTCATGCTGACTGCCGGATTGGTGCAAGTTATCAGACACTACTTTGTCACTTGAGCCCATTTGCTGATCAGCTTAGACCCTACATGCGACTTACCCAGCCATGTACATCACCAGTGAATCTGGCCTTCTCTCTGTGGTCACTTCGTGTTGCGCTTTCCCCAAGCTCTTCAATATATTCAGCAGTGACCTAGAGGAATCACTGTCTGCTCAGATGAGAAGAGAGCTGAACTTCATTGCTCTTTGCATCTTGGTCTTCCCCCCACTGCTCAACCAATGGCCCTGTACCCTGACCGAGACCTACAACCTTCTACCAATGTACCTCTCCATACTGGCCTAGAAAGACTTTCCTCTTCTGGGGAGAGATGGGAGCCCAGTCCCTTCACTCACTCCATCCCAGGCTTCCCCACACTCCTTCAATAAACTGTGCCTGGCCTAGAGAAATTTGCTTCTCTTGGCATAAGAGGAAAAATTAAGGCCTAGATTTGACTTTTAGGCACTGGAGTGGTGTCTAAGTTTCAGCCGCCCTGGAGTAGTCCCAGAAGGCATTGTGACCCTGAGACACACCCCGAGTCACAATTCCTTCCCTGCTTCCTCCTTGTTCATGGTGAGGGAGGGGCTTTTTGCTACTAGCCTATACTGGCAGTGAGGTACAACACCCCCTGCCCTGGCTCTGCAGCTCGGCTCAGCCAGTGGGAAGGTAGGGTCAAGGCCCTGCTCCTTCCTCATGCCTCCATGCCTACCCATGCCAACTTGCTCCCTTCCTAGAACAATGCATCCCAGACCCAAGGTTGGGCAGGGGGGGAAGTGGGATGCTTAATCCCCGATATGGGCATGCAATCGAAGTCACAATCCAGCCTTAACTCTCTACATTGAACCACCGGGGCCTTTTCCCATGTAGCACCAGCGAGGTGCGAGCATTCTGAAGAGCTACAGGTAAACAGGAACTGAACTTAACAGCGAGATTAATCCGCAGAGATTCCCGCCAAGAACAACCATTTTATATCATTGCAGCTCAAGTCCTTTCACCACTAACGTATTCACAACCACAGCTAAAGCCAGGTTAAAAAACAACTGCATGACACTAGCAAGATGACGAGGCAGCAAGTCCGTCTTGTATACCCCCTGCTCCTTAGCAATCATTAGGCCAGTTCTGTAACTTTTCATGGGATCGGTAGAAGAGAAAATCTACTGATTTCCTAAAAAGTCCCTTCACGCAATACAGCACCGCAGGAGTCAGCAATAAATGAGTTCTCTATCCTCTCCCTAGAAGGACTGAGTGGATATGAAAATCACAGTTAAAAAAAAAAAATCAGGGGATAACTTTAGCTGCCATGAAAGACAAACAAACCCTTTTATAATGAAGGCACAAAACTATCAACAGAGTATTCCATCTGAATAATAATGCGCAAGCTTTGTGAAGCTTTCTATAACCCTTCCATTAGGGTTACTGTTTCAAAAGACACAGTTCAGTTCATCATCTCTACAAGGCAGTTCTTCAAAACCAAGGAAATAGCGGGTTGCTGTAATGAGATGGGTTATGAAGGAGGGTGTTGATACAATGAATTTCAATTGAGTGAGAAACCAGAGCCAAGACCATTTTTTACATCGGAGGGAGCTTCATAAAAAATGGGATGTTTTCGCAAAGAGTTTCTGCTTGACTCCTTAACAGCATGCATCCGGGGTCTCTGAATGGTGAAGCATAGAAAATGAACACTCAAATGGGGCCTATGAGAACTCCTCAAGGGGAGAAAATGTCAAGGTATGGAAGGTATCCAAAGCCCTATCCCAGGTGCAGAAAACCACTGTCCAGTGTAGGGGGAAGACAGGAATTGGCTACAATCAAAAAACCCACACTTTACTCCCCCATGTCTTCTCCTTTTTTAACTTGTTATTTTGTAATTGGCATAATACATAATTACACGGGGCCTAACCCTGCTCTTAGTCACACAGCAATGTAAATCAGGAGTAACAACACTGAAGCCAATAAAGTTATATCAATAGCTAATAGGAGAATCAGGCTCATGATCTATGTCTGTGAGGGGGGATTATATGCACACATCATCATCATCCAGAGAGAACACAGCAACACACACAGAAATGTGTATGGGTCAGATCAGCAGCTGGTGTAAAATAGCACCAGTCCAAAGCAAGCGACACCAATTTACACCAGCTGAAAGTCTGGCACCAAACCCTTCTATCCGTACATACATAAAAATAAAATGTAAACTTCCCACCATTAAACTGACGTGCTGAATAATCACTGTTAAAATCAAGTAATAAAATTCAAGAGATAAAACATGAAAGGAGTTAGTTGTAAAAATAGTTGTAGGTCTATTTGGGTTATTTATAATATATGCAAAAAAAATATTTATTGTTCTATGGAATCTCCAGTCCAATCTCAGCTACACCACGGTGATCTGGAGTAACTTCTTTAAATTCAGTGGAGTTACTCTGAATTAACACCAGTGTAAATCAGATAAGAATCGGTCATCCCCCACACACACCCAGTGCCAGACATTTCCATAAATGATCCTCCACTTTCCAGCAACTGTTCAAGCATCCTCTCTCATCTACTGACAATTTAACAAGAGTCTGAACATCCAAACACCACCCTAACGTGGTCCTAACACACTTTATAACCAACCACTTTTATGTTTGTTGGTCAGCAACATATATGATAGGTGGTGATAGCACCACCTATAGTTAAGATTGCCTAACATTTTCCATTATAAGACTCTGTATTCATTTGCTTATAACTTTACCAAACTTCAACCATTCAGGTTGACATTTTCCACATCAGGTGTCTGTATCAGGCTGACTATTTTGGAAAAGTTTCAGTCAAATGGTTCAACCATTTCCAAGAATGAGTTTAGGGGAAAATACATTGTTTTGCCCATGTTAAAATAATTCTTACCACCATCTCACCGAGAAGCTCTTGTGCCTCCATGCACTGGAGTGAGGGATTGAAATTAGGTAACAGGACTGCCCTGGTGTCAGGGATGTGCCTTTGCTGTCCCTGTGAAAATGTGCCCAGATTTATCCAAACAATAAGCCTCCAAAAAATCTCATTTTGCACGTACTAACTAGAGACTTGTTTGGCGGCTTAACTCTCCAAAAATTCTGACTGCACTGAGCATGCTCCATCTCTGCACAGCTCTTACATGCCAACCAGACTGCATATGTGCCATCCCCACAGAACAGCTGAGTGTGCTCTGTCCCAGGCCTGCAGGGGCTGCACAGGACTTTTCCTGCAACTGTACCTCCAGCCAGGGGCTCAGCTGTGGTGCCAGGCACAGGAACTGAGAGCCGGGAGACTGTCTTTCCTGTGCTCTCCTGGCTCCCCATTGCTGGCACTTGGGTGATCAGATGTTCTGATTTTATAGGGATGTATTACCCCCCACCATCACTCAGCAGCCCAATGGGGAAGACAGGCAGCAGGATAGAGGGTGTTGCAGGAGCCAGGGAGTGGGAAGGAGAGGGGCAGAAGCCAGGGGCGGGACAGACAGGAGCAGAGGGAGGGGAAGAGGATTGGGGGTATTTAGATGCAGCGGGGAGGGGGCAGGAGCCAGGGGATGGGAGATGAAAAGGAGCAGAGGGGACAGGAACTGATGGTTTGGGGGTGTTGGGCAATAGTAGAGGGGTAGAGGGAGGAACTGGAGTTATATAGGGGCAGGTACTTGGGGGAATTAGATAGGAGCAGAGGGGCTGGGGATAGGAGCCAAGGGTTGAGGGGCGGGAGTTGGGTAGGAACAGAGGGTCAGAATGGTCTGTAACCTAGGGCAACCCCTCCAGAATCTGAATCGAACCCAGGTATCCTGAGTCTACATTCTTCTGCTGACAGCAAACAGATGTCAAGACTCCTGGCAAAGAGTCTTATCCCCCTCTGGTGGCTGGCTCACACAGAAAATAATAGCCTACTACCATCATCGGGCACTCCATTAGCTCAAGTGGTAGAGGTCTGTGCTGTGGATCTAAAGGTCTGAACTCTGCTGATGACCCACATTGGAGGTGGATATGGTTCCATATTATAGAATTTCTGGAGGTTTTTTTCAGTTTGGTTTTATTATTAACAAATTAAGAAATTACGTCTAAAAAATACATCAGAAGGTCTTTACAATTGCAAAGCCAAGCATGCAAAAATTAGACAATGCCAGAATTAAGATTGCCCTAAATTGAGGCCCCTGGTGCATCTGCATTATGATACAGTCTTTAATGACATGAACACATACTATTTCGTCCACAGAACCCTTCCAGTTTGAGGATGTTGAATTCAGGGAACAACCCTACAATTTAAGAAGGGTGAAGTGAGATGGAAGAAAGCGGAATCTTCTAATAAGCATATTAGAGAGATAGAGAGAGAGAGAGACCAAAACATTTGAACACAAATTATTCGGATTTTGAAGCCCAATAAAATGTTTCTACGGTCAGGTTTTCCCAGTTCCAATGGCCAGTAGGAGATGTAACAATTGCACTTAGCACTCACCTTTGATCACCCCACCTGCCCTCTGCTCACTATTCCATCTCCCCTGGAGGCTACTTCTAATGCTCTCCAACCCCCTGAGCAATTTCAAACAAATACCCTTTTGTTTTAAATCAGCCTGACAGAGATATTCTTCCTCTCTTCCCCTCTAGCCAAGGCCCAGGATGGACTAAAGATTCAGTTCTCAGCCAGTCACAGTTTCCTGTACATAAAAATGTCACAAACCCAGGGCCCAATCTTGCACCAAGTTTAGTGCTGATGGACCTGTGCACCAGTGCAGACTGGGGCTTAAAGTTTTGCAGCCCTGCAGGTCTAGTAGCTGCACATGGTTCAGAGAGGCCATCAAAACTGCTAGAAATAGCTTTTTTATATCTCACAATGTCATCCACAGTTAGCAACTCTTGTCCAGGCCTGCATAGCATGTGCCAAATCAAAACCCTTTGAATGCAAACCTGGACATCGGAATTTTCCAAATAATATATAATAATCCTAAGTGAAAATTGTGTTAAGTGCATTTTGTCCTAGCTCCAAATGGACCTTTTAAGCATGTCAGAAAAACCATTTCACAGCTTGGGGGCAATTCAGCATGACTGGCACTAGCCCACGGCTGGAACAGCGACGGAGCACTGCAGGTCAAGACCAAAGTGTCCTGGCAGATAGAGACAATGCATAACTGTTGATAGTGGGTGGGGGGCACAACGTAAAGTTCTGGCAGGATGCCGTGGGGTTCATGGCAGGGCATCTAAACCCTGTCAGAAATGGGGGGCACGTGACCCTGCGTGCCCCCCCACGCGTTGCCAATGCAAGTGGCAGAGTTATGCAGGAGAATAACGCACAGTGTAAGCAGGCTCCTACTCCTATGAGCATTAATGTCCCCCGGCAAATGCCATATGAAACTACAGCACTATTGGAAGGGTATCATCATACTGTGGGGAATCTTCTGTCCCCACCACACAGCCCCTATTGATAGCTGACTTGTTGATTTTGATCATTCCAGGGCAGCTAGATTACATCCCCCACTGCAGCGGACACGGTAACTTTAGCCTGGAGGCCTGTGGCTGCATCTGCAATGAAGGGTGGGCTGGAAAAAACTGCTCAGAGCCCCACTGCCCCATGGGCTGTTCCAGTCGGGGCATCTGCGTAGAAGGCCAGTGCATCTGTGACAACGACTACAGTGGGGACGATTGCTCAGAGCTCCGCTGCCCAACAGACTGTAGCTCCCGAGGCCTCTGCGTGGATGGGGAGTGCGTCTGCGAAGAAGGTTACGCAGGGGAAGACTGCAGCGAGCTGAGGTGCCCCGATGACTGCTCGGGAAAGGGGAGATGCGCCAATGGCACCTGCGTCTGTCAGGAGGGCTACGTGGGGGAAGACTGCAGTCAGCTGAGGTGCCTGAATGCCTGCAGTGGACGTGGGTTCTGCCAGGAGGGGATGTGCGCTTGTGAGGAAGGTTACAAGGGACAGGACTGCTCAGCAGGTAGGAGTGGCCTCCCTACCTGGCCCAGAGCTGGTGCAAGGGTAGGCCCTGCTCTCAGCCTGCTTGTGAAGTGGGTGAATCAGGGGCATGTCAGGATGGGTTGGCTTGGCAGGAAGGCACCACACTACTGCTGTTCTCTGCTCCCTGGGGCCCTGGAGCCATGGGATGCAAAGCACAAGTTAGAGCAGCCCTGAGGTTGCTCTGACTTACATCAGGGCCCTGCCCAAGCCTAGCATATGGGCAGAGCTTTAAACTCCCCTTGCCCACCTCCCTCAGTCCTTGCACTGAGAACAGGAACATAGTAATTGAGACTTGGGCCCACACATGGCCAGGCGTGGGGCCATTGCACACAGACAAAGCTGTCGGACATTGCGGAGGTGATTTCTGCAGAGTAATTCATTTGGGGAGGGAAATAGAAAATACCATCATGCTCTTGTCGCAATTCCCTAACTCAGCCAGGGTCTCCGTGCTGTGCAAGGGACCGGGGTCCCAGCATTCTGCATTGCCTGCCTGCTCAGGACCCCTGCTGACATCAGTGGAAGGACCATGACAGCTGTTGCAATAGTTCACATGGGGACCCTCTGCCAGTATCACAGGGGAAGATCACCGTGTAACCAACGGCTGTTGCTATGGCAACTGTAGTCCACCCAATAAAGGCCAAGGGCAAGTGCTGCTCCTTCTTGGGGCTATTACCATCTGTCTGGAAACCACCTGCCCTCCACCTTTTGCGCAGGGACATCTGGGTCATTATCTAAAGTGCTTCTCCACTTGTCTCTCCTGACTAGGGCCACTTGAGAACGAGGATAAAAGCTACGTTCGGCATTTCACGCCAAGCGCCCAGATAACAGGCCTGGCGCTGCAGGGGATGAGGGGAGTGGGTGGGAAGGGAAGCGGTCTCCATCCCAACCAAAGAGATGCCATATTTGTCATCCGTAAGTTTCCCATCTCCCGGCTGGAAGGCAGCATGTGGGTGTTGGCTGGGGGCACGTGACACTCACAGGTTTATATGCATTCACCTCACTGCTGATCTCTCTTTCGTGGCTGCCATCTCCCCAGATCATACAGTTAGGCACCAGGGCTGCATAGTCCCAGACAACAAGGACGTGCTCACCCCAGTGAGTGCCCACTAGGCCTGCTGCTTTGGGCACCCCCTGCCAAGATACACACAATTTAACCCTTTTGTCCCAGCTAAAATGGTGCGTCGGTCACAGAGCAGCAAGGAAAGGGCTGCAGCATTTCTACATAGGTGAACCTCGCCACTCACAGAGCCTGGTCTCAACAGCTGGCTCTGCTGCACCTCCCCCTAGAGGCTCAACCTTTTCACTCCTCCCCAGGACTCTGAGCTGTGCATGGCCAACACGCAACGCTGCTCCTTTTTAGTATAGGCACCACAGCTGCAGCTACTACATAGGTGCTGGCCAGCAACCAACTACTTCTCCAGATTGTCTCTGTTCATCCCACAACCCTCATTGTTGCTCTGCTGTCTGCCCAGCTTCTGCCCCACTCACCACTCCCCTCCACCTTGTTTTTGCTTCTGCACTGCCTGCTTTCTGGACCTGCGTTCCCTACACCTGCACTATCTGCCCAATTCCCCCTTTCACTTAGCCCCTTAACAGTTGCAGTGCTGCTTTTCAAATCAACAAGAAAAATGCTGCATAACGTGACTGGGTTGGGCAGGACTGGGGGAGGTGAAAGAGGGATGAGAAAGCCATTATTTGAATACTGGTTCACCTCCCAGAGCCCCTCTTCTGCTGCCTTCAGTGGAAATCCTAACAAGGTGTGTTTTGGATGCAGTTTAGGACTATTTTTAGAAGCTTTATGCAGCCCCAAAGAAGGCATGTTTCCCTCTCAGTCACATATGGCCTCTTTATTTTTTTATTTCATTGAAGGCAATTAAAAGCAAAAAATAATTAGTGGGGAAGGAGAGCTAATAACTGATGACATCAAAAAAGCTCAGGTGCTTAATGCCTGTTTTGCTAGATACCCAACACAATTAATATTAGCAGCAAGAAGGAAGGACTGCAAGCCAAAATAGGGAAAGAACAGGTTAGAGAATATTTAACGTTAGATGTGTTCAAATCGGCAGAGCCGGATACAATTCATCATAGAGTGCTTAAGGAACTAGCTAAAGCAATCTCTGAATCGTTAGCGATTATCTTGGAGAACTCCTGGAGGACGGGTGAGATCCCAGAGGACTGGAGAAGGGCAAACATAGTGCCTGTCTTTAGAAAGGGAAACAAAGAGAACCCCAGGAATTAGAGCCCAGTCAGCCTTACTTTAATATCTGGAAAGATACTGGAACAAATTATTAAACAATTTCTAAGCACCTAGAGGATAACAGGATTACAAGCAGTAGCCAGCATGGATTTCGCAAGAACAAATCATGCCAAAGCAATCTAAATTCCTTCTTTGACAGGGATACTGGCATAGTGTATGGGGGAAGCAGTAGTCACGATATATCTGGATTTTGGCACAGTTCCACTTAACATTCTCATAAACAAACTAGGGAAATGCGGTCTAGATGAAATTATTATAAGGTGGGTGCACAACTGATTGAAAGACCATATTCAAAGAGTAGTTATCAATGGTTAGTTGTCAAACTGGGAGGGCATATCTAATGGAGTGCCACAAGGGTCAGTCCTGGGTCTGGCAGTATTCAATATTTTCATTAATGACTTGAATAATGAAGTGGAGAGCATGCTTATGAAATTTGCAAATGACACCAAGCCAGGAGAGGTTGCAAGCACTTTGGAAGACAAGATTAGAATTCAAAATGACCTTGACCTATTGGAGAATTGGTCTGAATTCAAAAAGATGAAATTCAATAAAGACAAGTGCAAAGTCCTTCACTTAGGAAGGAAAAATCAAATACACAGCTATAAAATGAGGAATAACTGGGTAGGTGGGAGTACTGCTGAAAAGGATCTGGAGGTTATAGTGGATCACAAATCAAATATGAGCCAACAATGTGACACAGTTGCAAAAAAGGATTCTATCAATAACAGGGAGGTTGTTTGTAAGACACGGGAGGTAATTGTCTGGCTCTACTCAGAACTGGTGAGGCCTCAGCTGGAGTCCTGTGTCCAGTTCTGGGTGCCCACTTTAGGAAGGATGTGGACAAACTGGAGAGAGTTCAGAGAAGAGCAACAAAAATGATAAAAAGTTTAGAAAATCTCACCTGTGAGGAAAGGTTAAAAAACTGGCCGTGTTTAGTCTTGAGAAAAGAAGACTGAGGCGGGACCTGATAACAGTCTTCAAATATGTTATGGGCTGCTATAAAGAGGACTGTGAGCAGTTGTTCTCCACATCCACTGAAGGTCGGAGAAGAAATAATTGACTTAATCTGCAGCAAGGGATATTCAGATTAGATATTAGGAAAAATGTTCTAACTATGAGTTGTTAAACTCTGGAATAAGTTACCAAAGGAGGTTGTGGAATTGCCATCACTGGAGGTTTTTAAGAAGAGGTTGCACAAATACCTGTCAGGGATGATCTAGGTAGACTCAGTCCTACCTCAGCAAAGGGGGCTGGATTTGGTAACCACCTGAGGTCCCTTCCAGCCCTTCATTTCTATGATTCTATGAAAAGCAACATTTCTTGGTTCTCGGTCACCTGTGAGCGAGTGACATTAAAAGTGGTTGAATGACAAGCAAATGAGATGTCTCGAAGGCAAACCCAGCACAAGGTCAGGAATTCCTTCATCCTGGTAGGGACTGTCGGTGTTTGTACAGGGCCTATCATAGTGGGTCCTGCTCCATGACGAGGGCTCCAGGTGCTACTGCAACACTACTAATGATAATAATGAGAGATGACCCCAAAGCAAATTACTGCATGTGAGTACCTCCAAATGTTGAGGACATTCAGCTTTGGAGCAGGATCTATGGCTGGCTGCACCTCTGCAATAGGTCGAAACAAAGCCTGGAGTCCAGACACCCACAAACTTGGGGGAATAGTCACATCCAGATCTGAATTTCAGAGTCCAGGGCCATCACGGTTTGACTGCTCCTCCCTTCACTAGCGTTACACACCCTGATGTGGCACTCAGACATCAGTCCTCTCCCCACCAAGGTGGGTTTTAAGACTTAGCAGAAGCAGGATGACACCCTCAGCTGATTGCCTCAACTTTAATTCCATGTATCGCGATAGCTCAGTGCTGTGCAAACACAGAACAAGACGACAGTGCCTGCCCTAAAGAATTCCCAATAAGTATAAAATAAGAGAGAACAGATGGATACAGACAGATGAGAAGTAAAAGGAAACAATGAGACAATATTGGTCAAAATGATCGGCAGTGGACTCAGAGCACCAGTAGCCTAACTCTTGTCAATTTTTTTGTGGGCGTCAGGTCGAAGGAGTTTTAAGGAGGGCTTTGAAGGAAGATAATGATGTATCTTTGTGGATGTTTTCAGGTAGCTCCTCCCAAGCATGACGGGCAGCATGGGAGAAACCACAAGTGTGCTTGTTTGAAAATTTAACCAGTGGGTGATTGAGGCTGGGCAGCACTACGGGGCACTGAGTTAGGAATACTCCCTAGTGAAGATATAGTTAAAAAGCGTTTATTTGAAAATACATATACTGGAAATTGCATTCATTCCTCCCCCTCATATTCTGTGCTATTAACACTGGCTTGGAATAACTGTTGTTCTCAAAGTGTGAGTCATTCCCAAGTTTGCCCCATGATAATATACCGTTTAACACCCTCCCCCTCATTCACACACACACACAGTGTCCCACTGACTTTTGTTTACTGAACAACATTCCCGTTGTGCAGGACTAGTATTGATTATTTGCAGGACTGAGGGGCTCCCACCAAGATTGGGTCCCTGTTGCACTACACATTGGACAACCACATACAGCCCCTTCCCTGAAGAGATTGAATTGACAAGGCAGACAAAGTGTCAGGGCCGGCACGTAGGCAGCCATGACTAGTGGTTAGCATAGGACAGGGGGCCAGGTCACCCTGCCAGCCAGGGTTCAGAACCAGGAGGTCAGGAGCCGAGATCAGGAACCAACAGTCAGATACCAGGAATCAGGCCGATTCAGGAAACAAGGAAGTCATGGTCAAGAGACAAGAGCAGATAGCACTGGATGAGCAGTCCAAAGCAGAGTGGAACCCAGCTGTACAGATGACTTCCTGTTCCTCCTTCTGTCATAAGTAGAGGGAGCAGGCCAGTCAGAAGCTTTCATGTTCCACCAATGGGGGTAGAGCCTTCTGTGACGGGTGTGGGCCCTTTGGGATGTCACCTAATGTTCTGGGATGCCACTGAATCAGCCTATTCTGCCAAGCTGGGTCTCCTTTACCTGGCCTTGCTGGGTTAGGCTCACAAGCCTCTTCCAGCCAAGCACACAGGCAGGGCCACACCCAGCTGCACAGAGACAGAGATCCGCTCTGGAAAGATTCAGCCTTAGGGGCTCGCCCCAACATTCTGGTGCCCATTCCCTTTAAGGGGTACAAACCCAGAGGTTTTATGAAATTCATCCCCTCCCTCAATGTGGAGAGAGATATGCACAACTTCTCTCCCTCCCACCCCCGCAGTTAGAAATTACATATACTGGGTTATATTATAAACAAGAAATAAGTTTATTAAGTACAAAAGGTGAATTTTAGGTGAACATAAGAGAGAACAGACAGAACAAAGCAGATTACTGACCAAATAAAGCAAAATACACAAGCTAAGCTCAATATACTTAAGAAACAGGTTACCAAATGTAAATTCTCACCCTAAATTTTATTTTAGGCAGGTTGCAAACTTTCTGTGGTTCAGAGTTCCAGTTATATTCCTTTTCAGACTGCGTCACCCACAGTAGCATAGTTGAAATACAGATATATAGTCAATATTCCTAACTCAGATACAGAAATGATACAGGCATACTAATTGGATAATCTCATTCAGTAAATTATAACCTTTCCAATGAAATCTTACAAGATCCAACTTGCATAAAGTACATCTCAGTTATGTCATATTCATATCATAAGCATATTTTCATAAATAATATGCAGTGAAATGTCACACCTTCTATCTGAGCTGGTCTTCAAGAGGTCCCAGTTCGCGCTGATGCCAGTAACCCACTGGGTGGAAGATTGGAGCATGATGACCTCCAGGAACCCTGCAGACCCAGGTTTGAGAGCCACAGGTCATGACACAAAGGAGTGGAAGGAAAGAGGCACAGAGAGGTGAAGCAGAACTGGAATTAGAATGGGGCCTCTAGGCTCCCAGCCTAATACCCTGTCCACACCACAGATAAATATTGACTAGCCCCCTACAAGGAATGGATGAAAAGCTTCAGGAGAGACCATATCACACCTCATACCAATTCTAAATGTGATCCTAGTCCCTAGCCCAAGAAGAACATCATGCCTGAAGTAGCGAGATGGAGGATGGATAAGCCATGCACTCTCTGACACTCCCTGTCTATCACCTCTCCCTTTAGTTGCCCCACCCGAGGATCTGCGAGTGGCTGGGATCAGCGACAGGTCCATTGACCTGGAATGGGATGGGCCGATGGCAGTGACAGAATATGTGATCTCCTACCAGCCAGTGGTGCCGGGGAGCCTTCAGCTCCAGCAACGGGTGCCTGGGGACTGGAGCGCTGTCACCATTAAGGAGCTGGAGCCAAGCCAAACATATAACATCAGCATCTACGCTGTCATCAGCGACATCCTTAGCGTCCCCGTTACTACCAAGGTGACTACCCGTAAGTATTGCTTCTCCACCATACAATTTTATCATAGAATATCAGGGTTAGAAGGGACCTCAGGAGGTCATCTAGTCCAACCCCCTGCTCAAAGCAGGACCAATCCCCAACTAAATCCCGAAATGGTCCCCTCAAGGATTGAGCTCACAACCCTGGGTCTAGCACGCCAACGCTCAAGCCACTGAGCTATCCCTTTGGCCAGAAGTAATAGAAAGAAGAGCAGTCTCATATATACCCATGGACCCTGATAGACAGCTTTCCCAGTCTAATACAGTTTCTGGTACATGGTTGCCATCATTTAAAATTGCTTGTTTAAGGCTGGTTGAAATTTTTCCATCAAAACTGTTTTTCAACAGAAAAGTGGGTTTTTGACAAAACTAATTTTTTTCACAAAAAAGTGTCCACTTTCCACAGAAAATGGACAATTTTGTCAAAAACTTGAACACCTGAAACCAAAAAGCTTTTAGGTTTTGTCCAAAAACAAAAATATTTCTATTAGGAACTACTGTCACAGCACCTCCTGCCCCCATTCTCCTCCAGGACTGGATTCCCTAGTCACATTGCATCTCTCATGCTGTTCCATGGCCGGCGACTCCCAGGATGCACGTGGGTCGTCAGATGGGAGGATTGTGGTGCATCATGGGAGATGTAGTCCAACTGGGAAACTTGGCCCATAGAGGAGAATGAGGACACAACATGCTTGAAATACAACTCCCATTTGGCACCTCCACAGCATTTCCAAATCAAATTTTCCATTTTAAAACTGAAAGTTTACATCTGAAAATTTTCAGCTTTCCATTTTTTTGCTGAAAAGTTAAAATTTTCCTTGGGGGAGGGGACATTTTCCAACCAGCTCTGCTGCTTGTAAAATAATGCTTTGGTGGCACCAGAACATCTCTGAAATAAAGCTAACCCCATACAGAACTCTTCCTGAATTAAAGCTGGCTGTTATTGACATAATGCTCTTGTGAAATGAATACCAGTGATGCCTTTGCTAATACAGAACCTGATCCAAACCTCATCAAAGTTAATGGGCGCCTTTCCGTTGATTTCAGTGGGGTTTGGATCAAGCATATAATGCTGTCAAAAGGGACTAAAATTCTGGTCTAAGATTGCCCTAAATGTAGTTTTCCCCTCAACCTCACAAACACACAGGGTACAAGGCTATCTCTCATACAAGGCTGCACCTGATACATGGATGCCTTTTCTTGTTTATTTTCCTTGAAATCTGTTTTATAATAGAGACAGACCTGAGCATCAAAAAATCACATCTACATCCCCAACAGTTGGTCTGTGATTTTGGTTCAGTCCATCTCTAGGATTGAATAATGAAAAGTGAATGTCAGGAGTTCAGATTCATTTTGAGTATACTCCTACAATTCATGGAGGATAGGTCCATCAGTGACTATTAGCCAGGATGGTCAGGGATGCAACCCCACGCTCTGAATTTCCCTAAACCTCCATCTGCTAGAAGCTGGGACTGGACGACAGGGGATGGATCACTCAATAATTGCCCTGTTCTGTTCATTCCCTCTGAAGCATCTGGCATCGGCCACTGTCAGAAGACAGGATCCTGGGCTAGATATTGGTCTGACCCACCATGGCCATTCTTATGTTCTTAATTCTCAAAAGCTTATCCAAACTTATCCCCTGAAGCACTGCCCTCTCCCAACCTCCTACATAAGGCCCTTCCTTACACAGCTTTAGCTATTTCAGGTACTTTTATGACCTTTATTACCATAATATCTGAGCACCTCACAATCTTCAGTCTGTTTCTCCTCACAGCAGCCCTGTGAATTAGGAAAGGACACATACCATTATCTCCATTTTCCCATTGTACAGATGGGGAACTGAGGCACAGAGAGACTAAGTGACTTGGCCTAGGTCACAGAGGGAATCTGTGTCAGAGCAAAAAACTGAACCTAGGTCTCCCGAATTCCAGGCAAGCACCCTACCCACTGGAACATTCTTCCTCTCTATCACAGCCATATTAGACACATGGCCTTGATAATATTCATGGTGCTATTAGAAATGTGTCTGGGTGTGAAGATGGCTCGTTAAAAGCATTAAAACTGCCCCTTTTTCACTTTCAGCAGTGCTTTCTCCTCTCATCACTGAGTTTCCATTTGACACAGGGAACTGGGTTTTTTTTGTGGGGGGGGGTTAAAATAATCCCACTTCATTTCTCACTCTATTAAATTGATTCTGGAAATGATGCTTCCTCTTAATGACCGACTGTCACATGCTGCCATCATGAATGCAGAGGAGAGAGGAAGTTGCTCACAGGAGAGCGGTCTGGAACATGGAATTTCAATCCAAGGGAAATTTTGAGGAATTGGAAAAAAAATCAGGATGAAAAGGAGAAACCTCAACATTTTTCACAGGGCAGAAATTCCAGAAAAATCCATTCTGGCAGAATCAAGACGGAATTTTTCAGCTGCTCATCTGCCCTCCTGGAGGCTCATGTCAATTTCACTTTCTGCCTGCAGGGAGAACCTGAAATGGACAAGAGTCTTCCAGACAGGCTGACAGAGGTCCAGTGCCCCAACTTTCCACCTCCCTCACTGTCAGATTTCCCATCTCCCTATCACCCTGGCTGTGGCTCCCAGGGGAAAGGGATACTGACAAGATCCTTCCAGCCAGGAAGACAGGGCACCAATCGTTTGGATTTTCCTAATGTAACATTAACATTTTTCAACAAAAATGAAAATTTTCCCACAAAAAAGTTTGATTTTGAGGGGGGGAAGGGCATTTTTCACTGGAAACTCATTCCGACAACTGTCAGTACCTACTTCATGACACCCCCCTTGACACTAGCAGTCAGGTTTACGCAGCCTGTTCCCTCCTAGATGCGCATAGTCAAAGGAGAACTGAGCTGTCAGGGACGTAGGGTGTCCTGTGCCTAGTGCTGTGGGGAGCTGTGTCATTAAAGCAGGAACAGAGCCACAGCCTAGCTAATGTGCTCCGCATTGCTGCATTCCAGATCTCTCCACTCCACAAGGGCTGCAGTTCAAGACGATCACAGAGACCACCGTGGAGGTGCAGTGGGAGCCCTTCTCTTTCTCTTTTGACGGCTGGGAGATCAGCTTCATCCCCAAGGTAACAACATCAGGGACCGCCATGCCTCTGCCCTGCCACTGCTGGCCATCCAAAGTCAGCTCTGTGGGTTAGTCACAATAATAGGTCCCTGTTTAAAGGAGCAGTCACACACACAGAACAGGGCACAGTGCAGGGCTGGGTAAACACCATCTGAATAAACCCCTACTCTGCCCCCACCCACCCACCCCAAAACAAAGCACTAAAACACCAGGTCACAATCTGGATCAATTGATCTCAGCTCTGCACTGAACAGTATTTTCCATGGATCCTTGGTATCAGGGCCTGCATCCCTATAGAGGGAATTCCATTAAAAAGATCCTACATTTACCATATAAACAAATGGGTCCTCTAGCTCTCATTCCCTCTCTTCCTCTATCTGTCCTCTTGCTCTCTTCCCTTCCTCTCTCCTTTCATCTCCTTTCTCATACCTTTCTCTCTCTCTCTTCTCCATTATATTTTCTTTCTCCATCCTTCTTGCCCTAACTTTGATCAGACTTTTCTGAACAATTCAGCAATTGATTCATCTTTTCTAACTTATCAGTGTGAAGATGAGGCATTTGATCACCATCTCTAAAAACCCATTATAGAAACCTGCTTGGGTGTCTAAAGCTAGGCACCTAAATCCATTTTTAGCAACCCAAATATGTGGCTTGATTTTCAGAAGTATTGAGCACTTAGTAGCTCTCAGACTCCAAGCAGCCTAAATCACAATTAGAAATAATTCCGGCTGCAAAATTGTAACCACAATTATAGAATGGATACAATTTGTGCTTGGAAAAATGAAGGTTGAGGGCTGAAACTGTTGCCCTACATTTCAAACATTTTATCTGCATAGACAAAACAACAATAAAGTTGTCATTGATGCTATATTTAATATTTATTCTCAGTTATTGTACCACTTGTATAGAACTACAACTCAAATTGTATCTGGCACCTCTCTACAAGCGTATCCTACACATCTTACAATAAAAGAAATGTGGATGAAGAGCCCAATTATATTGCCTTGACTCAGGAAAAACTCCCACTGAAGTAAACAAGGGTTCTGTGAAATAAAGAACTGCAGAACTGGGCCCCTGAAGGTGTGAAAACATACAATCAGAACCAGTACAAAAACAAAATCAAGATGAGCAGAAATTGACAAAAACAACTTTGTTTTCTAACTTTGGTTTCCAAAAGGGCTGGAGGGATATTTTTGTAATTTTATGTGTGTGTACACACACACACACACAAAATTCTCTTATGAGTCGCAGTTCATGTATTGCATTTATAAGCCCAGAGGAAATTTTCATTCAAAATCAGGATAAACCACTAAAAAATAAGAAATTCTAATGGAAACACTACCAGGACCTTAAGTGAACTAAACTAGCACATCTACAAACACTAGTGAATCAATCATTACAACATAAGGATTGACATGAATGCTAGGATATCCATTTTAAGATGGGGAAACAGAGTCTCAGAAGTGCACTTGGCTGTCTCACCCAATTTCTTTGTGAAGATCACCATCCCTCCCTAGAGTCACTGCACAGTCCTAATGTTCATGGCTCTGTCCTATGTCCCAAGGAAATAGTCCCTTGTTTGTCTCAGGCATGACAGTGCAGGGTCGCAATGCATCCAGACTCGATGCCACAAGTAGTCCTTGACATCTTAACTTGACATCACGAGGTGGAGCTACAAGCGTAATTATGTCACGATGCAATGCAATCTGTGACATTTTATTTCGGCCTGCACAAGAAAGACAAACCACTGGCCACCATTTTCCTATTAGACCTTAGTCCACATTATACAAATGCAGTTTAATTTTCCCAAGTGGGTACAGTAACTCCTCACTTAACATTGTAGTTATGTTCCTGAAAAATGCAACTTTAAGTGAAACGATGTTAAACGAATCCAATTTTCCCATAAGATTTAATGTAAATGCGGGGGGTTAGGTTCCAAGGAAATTTTGGGGGGCAATATATACTGTACAGTACTGTGGTGGGGAGGTGCCCCTGGCTTACTCCTGGGGCTCAGGGTGGGGGTGCAGGGTCTGGGAGGGAGTTAGGGTGCGGGAGGGCGCTCAAGGTGGGGTGCGGGGTCTGGGAGGGAGTTAGGGTGCAGGAGGGCGCTCAGGGTGGGGGTGCGGGAGGAGGCTCAGGGCTGGGGCAGGCAGGAGGTGCAGAGCACTTACCTGGGGCAGCTCCTGTTTGGTGCAGGGGGTGTGCAGGTGGCTCTGCGCAGCGCGGCACCACCCCCATTGCCACGATTCTGGGAGCTGTGATTCTGGGAGCTGCCCCCCCCCCCCCGCAGGCAGGGCAACCCAGAACGCAGGGGCTTTAGGGGCTGCAGGGCCCTGGGCTAAGGGGGCCCTGGGGCCCTGGCCTGCAGCTCTAAAGCCCCTTTCGGAATGCGACCCTGCGAGCACAGGCCGGAGGACTCAGGAGGAGCAGGGGCAGCCACACAGCCAGAGGCCGGAGAGAAGCAGCGCTTTCCCCTTCAAAGCCGGCCGGAGAGAAGCGGCCCTTTGAATCTGTGGAATCTGAATTTTATAAACAGTGGTGCTCTACATGATAGGAGAAATAATAATCACGCTGCAGTGTGTGATTAATAAAGACAGGCAAGTCCCTCCAGTGGCTTTGAAAATCTCAGCCTAAATGCATTATCTGTAAATTTCAAGGGAACTTGTCAGGTCAAATGTATCCCAACCTTAAATTTTGTAAAACTAAATTCTTAAAATCCTAAGATCAACAGAAACATTTCCAAGGTATTTTAAAACATTCCAAATAGCAATATTTCCCTCCAAAACATCACAGCATTGCACTGCCATTCTAAAACCCTGAAAGTGAAAAGCAACTAGATACTGACTATAACTAAAATGAAACTGACCAGCTATTTTCATTGTTTAGTGGAAAGAAATGCAAACATTAAACAAACAGCATCAAGAGTGAAAAGTAAATATATGCTACAGCAATAGTATCACATTAACATTAAAGCTGTGGTTTATGTGGCTATGAAAGTAGGATACCATTTCTTTCTGTGCACTGTACCTCATATTTCTAAGAACTCTGTGTGAGACAGCAACTCTTTTGTTCTCACAATCCCTGCAGACTGCTATAGAGATAGATCCCCTGTACTCTTGTAAGGAGACTTTAATTCTGGTCTTTCTTGTTGCTGTTGCTCCATAATATAAAATAAAAGTGATTTCAGATGGCAAATATATGGTGGCTCTGTGTGAAAGGAAAAAACACAATGAGACTTGCAGCAATAGTGGGAACGGCTCTGCAAAACAATAGAGCTCAGAGAAAATGACAAAGCCACAAAGAGGTTTAAAAAAAAGAAAAGAATATTAGAAAAGGTAAAATGGCAATTTAGGGGTAAAGTGGAAGATTTCTAGTTTCATGAGAAAAAGGAAGATTGTGAATGGAAATCTATGTGCAAAGATTCGCTTAGTATATTATTAGTGAAGACAATGACAAGAAAAGTTTCATTTGGCTAACACTGGCAGGAAAGGTGACATTTACAGTTGCTTAAAGACTTACGTTTTCCAGAGGAAATACATGGAGTATAAAGACTTAATAGAGATACTTCAAAAGCATTGTGTGCCAAAAACAAAGGCCTTGCAGTTTCATAGCTATATATAAACCACAAGAGACTCCTGGCAGCCGAGAAGTGCCAGCAAAGAGAGAGGAATGAATCCTGGACCCTTTTCACTGCCTGTTCTCATGTGGAGTCGCTCTACCAGCTTGAACATGCGCACATACGCACACTAGATAAAAACGGGGATTGAGAAAAATGCTGTCTGCCCTCCAGTCATCTGGAAGCAACAACTGAGGGGTGAGCGGCATGAGATGCATCTGACTCTGCTGGCTGCAAGGGGGCATTGGGACCCTTGGCAAAAGAGTCCACCCATCCTGAGGCATGTAATACCTTTTGGACAGACTGTACAGCCCTTATGCACATTTATGAGCACTTCCCCAGACCTGCAGGCCCATTGAAAACAATGGGAATAATTGAATGCGTAAGATGTCACTACTGTGAATAAGGGTCACTTATGAAGCAGACATGCAGGGAGTATGTAAGTTTTCCCCAGGTGGGTACATTATCCCCAGTGATTGTTGATGCTCTATATTTGGGGCCATGTTGACCTGGCATCTAACCCCATTATCTTCTCTAACTACTGCATCCTTTTAATACGTTACCAGTTTCAGACTCCCCCCTCCCCAACTTTCTGTGCGGATTTCTTTTTTAATCTCCCTAGAACAACGAAGGTGGCGTCATCGCACAGCTTCCTAGCAGTGTCACCACTTTCAACCAGACAGGACTGAAGCCTGGGGAAGAATACATCGTCAATGTGGTAGCCCTCAAGGAGCAAGCCAGGAGCCCCCCAACCTCCGACAGCATCTCCACCTGTGAGTGACTCCATCCTTTAGCCCTCGGGCATGCTCTGTCTTTCCAGACCCAGAACAGGGCATGGTCCCAGTCTTGTGTAGCTATCCTTTCACCTCCAGGTCAGCAGGTCAGATCTAATCCAGTTCAGCAGAGGCTGAAGGCTGGTATCACCTGACGGCGGGGATCATTTGAGCCAAGTGAAATGAGGTGCTGGTCTCAATATAGATCCCAAGGGATGTGCGTTCATATCACAGAAAACACCAACACAATTGGCATTAATTGGCAGTTTCAGCAGAGGAACCAAGGAACGAATAGGCCCTGAAGACTGAACTCCCCTCTCACCGTTAGAGGTGGTCCCACCAGAGCATGGCAGCGGCACATTGATGGGTGGGTGTGGGGTAGTTTACATTTCTGCTGCCAATGTTGTACTGGTTCCCTGGGTAACAAGAAGAATCCAGTCTCCAGGATTTTGTTCATGCACCTTTCACCAACAATACAGTCAAACAATGGGCCAAATCCCCAGCTGGTGTAAATCAGTGTAGCTCCATTGGCTTAAAACTGAAATGTTTTTAACCTCTGAAAAGATGCAGGTTTGGGTTTGCTTGGAGGGTCAGGTGAGGATTCTGATCATTTTATCCAAATACACCCTCCTTATCAAGGGTAACTTGCAACACTGGATTTACTCTCTGCTAGATAAACTCAGAGGGCAAATTCACCCATGGAGTAACACCATTGACTTACACCAGGGATTACTTCGGTCTACATCATTTCTGCAAGGAAAGTAATAATTAGAGACAGCTCTGGACTGGAACATCAGAGCCAAATCCTCCCACTTTGAACTTGGGGGAAAGTCAGACACAAATGCAAATTCTGTGGCACAGGCCCAGTTATGCTAACAACACCTGACTGAGCTGTACAATTTCAGTCTCAAAGACACACTAAAGATGGATGAACTTCTAAACTGAATGATGATTTGGGTTAAACAAATGCCCTGAAATCTGGGGGCTTATCTGAATGATTAATTCCATGTGGGCTGCAAACCGGGTGCAGAAGCACTGCAAGAACAGCCCCTCTCCCAGTATTTTGACACTTCTTTTGTACTTAAACCCCTTTGCGGAAGACTCAGTGAGCTTGATAACAGCAAAGGGAAAACTAATTCCCCTTACTGTTGCATAGAGCTCACATGCTTCCTTTCCTTCTCCTTTCTCCCCCACACTCCCCAGTGCATCCTGGGAACTGTAGTTCCTGGGCTCAAAGCTCCAGGACCCATGTAGGAACAAACTTACAGACTGGGATAACTATCTGCCCCTAACAAGATACAATTCTCCCCACTCCTGGCCTGATGCTCATGCAGGGAAAGCATGGAGAAAGTTAACTGAGCTCAAACAAGGACCAGTTTCGGTTCTAAGTGAAGGCTCAGATCAATTATTGTTCTGTCCAAGTAAGTTTCCCCCCTCTAGTGATCTCACCTTAGGCACATTTCTGAGGATGGAGACTGAGTGTTCCCAGTTCCCCAAAAGCGCTTGTACCAATGTAATCCACCAGCACACCCAGATAACACTTTAAGATCCAAATCCGGGGAGGTGCTGAGGGCCCTCAAGAACATAAGAATGGCCATGCTGGGTCAGACCAAAGGTCCATCTAGCCCACTATCTCATCTTCCGACAGTGACCAATGCCAGGTGCCCCAGAGGAAATGAACAGAACAGATAATCATCATTCCCAGCCTCACATTGACGGACTCAGGTATCTTCGGAACCAATTTTTTATGCTAGCCACAAGCCCATCAGTCTCCCCCGCAGACAGACGAGATTAGAGTCTCCAGGTGTGTACGCCGAGAGCTAATTAACCCTTTCATTGCTGAGTCAAAGGTAACACTGGGCAAAGCACATAGCTAAGTTCTCACTCTGAATCCTTGCAAGCCAGTCAGATAGCTCCCTCCGGCCACACCATTTACAAACAGAAACACACATTTCAACAGCTCTGTGAAGGTTACAAAGAGACCTGTTCTAATGAGGTTGCTAATTAGGGCTTTAATGGGGCTGGAGACTGAAGGGCTCCTAGGAAAGTTATCCTAAAAAGCACAATGTAACAGAGAGGTCTCTACAGTCAGCACAGGAGGGTCTTTCTAACATTAGAGGAGAGAATCTATCATCTTGCTGCAGATGTTAGTCTACTTGATCTCTGCAAACAAACACAAATTCTTTCCTATTGCTTTGTTTGTGTGTTTAGCAGCTGCTTGTGTAACGTGGCTTAATAGAGACACCTACTGGTCATGACTAAATATTTCCATTCCCCTAACTAGTGAAGCTGTTACACATAGAGCAGCCTCAAACTCACAGTACTTTCAATTCATAAGGGATTGTGCAAAGTAGATTAGTAGATTCATAAATCTTCAGGCCAGAAGGGCCTCCTGCAAAACACAAGCCATAGAATTTCACCCCACGATCCCCGCCTCGAACTCAACAATGTGTGGTTCTTGATAGGCTCCAACTGCAAAGAGATGGGTTCAAGCTGCTGGATCCCAGCTTTCCCAGCATGAGGGGGTTTAGATCTGGGGGGTTGGTTTGGCTTGACCCATTATACAGAGAGGGGTCAGCCACAGAGCCTGGATCTGGATATGACTGCTCCTAAAGCTCCAGAGATTTTTGAATCTGGAGATTTGGTTGACTCTCTCTAATGCGAGCCTTTCTGTTCTGTTTTGGTTCATGGGAGGGTGGAACCCCATCCACTTAGTTTTAAGTTGCAATGAACCCAAAATCTCAGCATGAAGCTCAGCTGAAACAGCCAAAACTTGTCTTGTTTTGAGCAGAAACAGGATTTTCCACTCAAAGCCATTGCGCAGTCCAGGCGCACCAACCTCTGAGAGACCCCAGTGGGTGGGGCTGGAACCTCTACACCTTTGCCGATGTAGTTCAAACATTCTCCACTGAAGTTTTGCCCAGCTCAGGTCACGAGGAATTCACCGGATTCGAGACAGATGCTGACCAGGTTACAGTCCATTAACACTCCCATGTTAAACGTTCACACGGAGGCTGGTATTTTCAAAGTTGCATAAGGGAGCTAGATGCCCAAATCCCATTGAATTTCATTAAGGTTTGGGAACCTAACCCCCTTAGGCAGCTTTGAAAATCCAAGCCAAAAACGCAAGCTCCACATTTTCTGCAGTAGCAACAGCAGTTTCCGTGGCTGAAAACTCTTGATTTTTTTAGCCACTAATTACTCTATCCACCTAAGCAGAAAACCGTGCAGGACTTGGAGGCATTGCCCCATTAATATAACACCTGCAATCTTAATCCACTAAACTAATTTGGAATAAGATTCCCTGTTCTGGAATAAGAGCATCCACATCTGCAGTTAATCAGGAAGAGCTATTTTGGAATAACTGTGTGTGTAGAAACCTCTTAGATCACCCTAACACCTCAGCCCCCTCTGAAGATCTAGATATTCAGTATATGTTTATTATCCAATGAAACCTGTCCAACATACAAAATGCACTTAAAAAAAAAACATTTTTGTTTTGCACTAACTAAACCCTGGTTTACAAGGCCAGCACATTTAGTACTAGTTACAGAATACAATTTAGGCTGTCACTAGTAAAACTAACAAACAAACAAGCCTCCATACAATATGAACCTGGCTTATAGATCTCAGATCCCCAGGTAGAAAATAAGTCTCAGAATTGGCTGTGCAGCAGGCACTGCATGTTAATGCTGCTACAGTACATGAACAATACACAGATGCTTGGCTCCTGTCATTACAATACCTACAGACAGGCAAAGCAGTAAGAATCAAACAGCATCAACCCAGAATTTGAACCCAAACTTTTCACCGGGTAACTTTTTTCTTTAGATTATTTTTTATTTCCATGTGGTCCCTGCACTTCTGGATTTCTTCTAAGAGAGGAAGTAGAAATGTCAACACAACCTTGTGGGATTTCCTGATCAAACAGGGAGCAATGGAAATCCCAGGAGGTATTCCTTCTCTCTCCAAGCTCTAGAGATCTGGCTACAACTCCTCTCTCTTTGTAAACGATGGGTAGAACCTCTGGGATATTGTAACTAATGTCGAGTTTTGAAAAGTCTCTTGAAAGTGCTAGTTGTTTTCTCAACTCTTCTCATATTTTCAGCACACTGGAAATCCACAGATTATTAAAAATTGGCTGACAGGTGTCAAAATGTAATTGTAAATGGGGAATTATCATTTAGCCTGGATGTTTCTAGGAGGGTCCTGCAGGGATCAGTTCTTGGCCCTAGGCTATTTAACATTTTTATCAAAGACCTGGAAGAAAACATAAAGTCATCACTGGTAAAGGTTACAGATGACACAAAGATAGGGGAAGCAGTAAATAATGAAGAGAAGAGGTCATTGATACAGTGAGATCTGGATCTCAAAGAATATGCATTTTAATATGACCAAATGTAAGATCATACATCTGGGAATAAATAATGCAGGCTTTACTTACAGAATGGGGGACTCTATCCTGGAAAGCAGCAACTCTGAAAAGAACTTGGTGGTAATGGTGGATAATCAGCTGAACACGAGCTTCCCATGCAACGCTGTTGGCCAAAGGGGCTAATATGATCCTTGGATGTAGAAACAGGGGAATATTGAGTAGGAGTAGGGAGATGATATTTTCTCTGTATTTGGCACTGGTGTGACCACTGTTGGAACACTGTCCAGTTCTTGAGTCCACAATTCAAGAAGGATGCTGATAAATTGGAGAAGGTTCAGAGAAGAGCCATGAGAATGATTAGAGGTTTGGAAAACATGCCTTATAGTGAAAGACTGCACAGGAGTTGAATCTGTTTAGTTTAACAAAGAGAAGGTTAAGGGGTGACTTGATCAGTCTATAATAACTGACATGGGGAACAGAACTCTTCAGCCTAGCAGAAAAAGATATGACAAGATAGAATGGCTAGATGTTGAAGCTAAACAAATTCAGACTAGAAAGGAGGCACAATTTTTTAACAGTGAGGGCAATTAACATTTGGAACAACTTACTGAGAGTTGTGGTGGGTTCTCCATCTGTGGAAATTTTTAAATCAAGATAGATTTTTAAATCTTTTTCTAAAAGATCTGCTTTACTTCAAACAGGAATTGATTCAGGGAAGTTCTCTGGCCTCTGCTATACAGGAGGCCAGATTAAATGATCACAATGGTCCCTTCTGGCCTTGGAATCTATGCTGTATGGCTTACTCTTCTTGGTTTAGTCCCACTCCATATGAATCTTGGCATATCGGAAGAAGGTTCCCATGAACACTCTAAACCTGAACCAAACCCAAGAATCTATTCAGATCTATCCACCCTTTAACAGACCCCTTCCCCTACATCCTATTGCTTGGCAGCCACAAACAACTCATCTAGCCAGCATGGCATAGCCTGGAGGCCTATCTCTAATCCACGGACCCTGAGTTGGGATCTTGGGTCACAACTCACATTAGTTCTTTTCCTCCTGCTATTTCCTGGATACTAAGTTGAAAGTGGTGATGGGCCACTTCAAATATCAGATGTAGCAAGACTGAGCCCTCTCTTTCCCCAGGACATGTTTTCTGTCTGTGTTTAACTCCCTGAACTAACATGCTTCTTTGCTGTCCAGTAATTGATGGGCCAACCCAAATCCTGGTGCGAGACGTCTCAGACACGGTGGCCTTCGTGGAGTGGACCCCGCCCCGCGCTAAAGTAGACTACATCCTGCTGAAGTATGGCCTGGTGAATGGGGAAGGGGGGAAGACCACGTTCCGACTGCAGCCTCCCCTGAGCCAGTACTCGATGCAGGCCCTGAGGCCCGGCTCGCAGTACGAAGTCTCTATCTCTGGGGTCCGAGGGACCAACGAGAGTGACCCTGCTGTCACCACCTTCACAACAGGTACGTCGGTGCCATTTAAAAGGCTAGCTAGAGTCTAGTCCAGTACACAGCCAGCCATCAAGAGACCCGCATAACAAACAGGTTGACTCACTGGATGACGGACGAACAGATTGACTTGAATCAGTGACGCACAGGCTGAGACTCAGCTCCCCTCACAAATAGATTGATTCCCTTTCTGACAGACTTATCAGGGCCTTCTGCCTGACTGCCCCCACAAACAGGCCAACGCACTGACTGACAGACACAGACACACCCAGCTAACTGGCCAGTTCATGGACTGACAGCTTGGATAGGCAACTGGCTTTAACACAATGGACTGCCAGACAGACGCTGCCACACTAAACGCACTTCCTCTACTCGTAAAGGGAGTAGAGCCTCTTTCCTTCAGGGTCACGCCCAGTGTCTTCTCCTCTTACTAGAGCAGTGACCAGACACAACGTCTCACTCCTCCACTGCCATCTGCTGCCTGTATGCGCACCGCTGAACCAACACCACTGAGCTCCATGAGACCTGTCTTATGACAGCCTTCGATATAAGCCGACTGTACTGTGACTCTCTGACTCACTGCATAATCTCTGATTCTGCATAGCATCAGGGTAAATACTTCTTGGGTGAAGGATTTTTCTACTCTGACAGATCTGTACGGTATCTCTGTATGTTTCCCTCTACAGTATATACTCATCTATCAGAATTTTACAGTATGTACTTGTCTCTCTTTCTATCTACAGAATCTGTTTGCCTGTCCTATTTGCAATATGTATTTGGCAGGAGAAAAAAATCCTAGGTCTGCAGTGTAATACAATGGTTTAGATTCTCAGCTGGTATAAATCGGTGTAGTTCTATTGAAGTCAATGGAGCTATGCTGATTTTTGCCCAGTAAGTATTGCATTAAGGTAATGCTTTGTAACCCAGAGATATTGATTTGCTGCAAGATGCAACAAGGTACAGGAATTAATTTCCATGAGTGTATGTTGTGCGGCTGGATCCAGAGCTCCATTTTCCCAGAGTTCAGACATATGTTTTAGTACAACCCACATCCCCATAGTATGTAAGCACATCACAAGGGCATGGGTTTGGGTTATTAGCCAGCCCCTGCAAGTTCAAAGAACATTCAGGTCTTCAGATTAGTTTGAGCCCATAACCAAGATATGCAAAAATGGAAATTAGACTCCTAAATCCATATTTAAGAACCTAAATAAGTCGCCTGATTTTTCAAAAGCAGTAAGCTACTGGAAGCTAAGTACTTTAGAAAATAAGGGCACTTCTTTAGATGCCTAAAGAAGGAGGAGTTAGGAGCCTAACTTTAGGTACCCATTTTTTGAAAAAAATTGCCCCATCTATAGCTATTCAAATTGAGAGAGAGGAGATGGGGGAGGGGGTGCCACCTGAGACAATCTGCCGTCAAGCAACTGAAAGTGACACAGTTAAAAATTTGGTTATCTTATTTTGATACTTTATATGAATACTCTAACCGGTCGGTAAACCTTTAATTAATGCTAAGCCTGTGGATGGCTAACAGGTTTAATTTACCGTGCCATAAAGGAGAAGCTAGAGAGCATATTTCAGTGCTATTTTATGGTTTATAAATTACCTGTCATATATATTATCAGTGGATACCAGTGCTTCTATGACAGTAACTGTAGTGTCTCTACTGTATATATTTAGAATGAGATGTACAGTGCTATCAATTTGCTGAATTTGCCTTTCCTTGTATTATCGCTATGAGTTGTTATGATCAAAAAATCCCTCCAAAAACAAATGAACAAAAATATACAGTTAGATGGGATCTACCGAGTATAATTTTACCTGTGAACCGAAAAGTAGTTATACCCTGGATATAAAATGGCCGAATCCTGCCCTCAGATATACCTGTGCAATCCTGTTGATCAAAGTAGGGTTGCATGAGTGTAAATGAGGGCAGAATTTGGTACAATATGTACAGTAATATGTAGCAGTGCTAAACAACAAGGCATGCTATCAAGGCAGGATTTACCTGCCTATGAGTCTGTGATGAGCCATAAGATCTTGTGGTTAAGGCACTCAGGAGGAGTCCTGGGTTCAAATCTTGGCTCTGCCATAGACTTTTTGCCTTACTGTGCCTCAGTTTCCCCATCTGTAAAATGGGAATAATAATAATAATTCCTTACCTCGTTGAGGTATTGGGTGGATTCAATTTCAACATGCTTGTTTTAAAAAAAAAACAGCGAGGGTAATTCATCATTGGAACAATTTATTGAGGGATGTGGTGCATTCGCCATCACCTGAACTCTTTCAATCAAAATCGGGTGTCTTTTTACAAAAGAGATGCTCTACTGTCCATCTCCATTCACTGGCCTGTGCTATGCAGGAGGCCAGACTAGATGATCACAATAGAGCCTTCTGACCTTAAAATCTAAGAATTAATGTAGGGGGCTGAGCTACCACAGAGACAGGGATCATATAACTACCTTGATACCCAGACAGCTCAGCAAGTGCAACTCCCTGCAGGTTAGATCACGGTTAGTGTCTGGGGTGGTAGAATACCATGGTCTCACAATAACACAGCTTGGATTCCTTGCCAACACATGAAAGCATTTCCTCAGCTGCAGATGGGGGCAATCCCGGCAGATGGAACTGCATTTGTTTTCTTATCTTGTATAGAGATCGATGCACCCAAGAACCTCCGGGTGGGCTTGCGAACATTGGCCAGCCTGGAACTGGAGTGGGACAACAGTGAGGCGGAGGTGCAGAACTACAGGGTGGTGTATAGCACGCTAGCAGGCGAGCAGTACCACGAGGTGCTGGTGCCGCGGAACGCTGGCCTGACAACCCGGGCCACCCTCACAGGTAAATCCCTCTGTGGACATGCCAGGATCTACATGGATGCTGGGCAGCCTGTTTTTCTCCATGTACTGGGCCCCATTCAGGAGACCAGGGAGGGAGACCAAGCCCATGCAACATACAGCTTCTTCCATCCCACTCCCTATGTACTGAGATGCTCTTGAGACAACTTGGGCCTGATTCGCCCATCACTGACTTCAGTGGAGTTTCCTGATTGACACTGGTGAGACTTAGGGTATGCCTACACAACAGTAAGGAAGTGTGTTGCAGCACCTATAGACATACCCGAACTAGCTTTGATCTAGTAAGCGTGGCTAAAAATAGCAGTGAAGCCACACCTCTGCCAGGTCTTGCCCCGCACACAAGATCATGCAGTATTCGTGGTATCCTCCTGCATCTCTGACATCTATCTAGCGGATACCCCAGTGGTCTGGCACTTGTCTAGCGGGAACCCCCATGTGTCTGTGGCATCTGGTTCTGGGCAAACCGAGTGATTTTTTGGGAAAGCCCAGGTCATACTCTGCTCGGTTGGAAAGTTGCAAACACAACAGAATTAATCACAAAAAAGACTGCAGGACCGGAAAGCAATTAGAGCAGTGAGTGTGACAATGGGGTGTGTGCAAAATTCAATATTAGATGTCATTTTTGCTGCATTTCATGAGGGCAACTGCCTTGAGAAGCAGAATTTGATTAGAGGGAGACTTCACAGACTCATGAAACCATGTTAATTTAACTTACCTGCCAGCTTTCTTCAGAGACGTTTGCAGACAAGCAGTGAAAGGTAAGTACTGCAAATGGGCCTAATTCTGCTGTCAATTACACTGGTGTAAATCTGTTGTTACTTCCTTGACATGAATATCATCCACCCCATGAAGTCAGTCTGGATTTACCTCTATGTAATTAAGAGCAGAATCTGTTACTGAAATATTTCACTGAGAGCTGTTGCCAAGTAAAGCCAATTAAAGCAAACACAATAAAGGGGTTTCCCGGGCATGCATTTGTGGAGAAGGAAGGCTTGAGAGACATGCTGAAGAACTGCGACAGGCTTAAAGAGAACAGGCTGGTGGTGTCAAATGGCCTCTCTGGAGAGCCTGAGACACTGAAAACTAGACTAGACAAAATCTTAGATCAGTCTATTGTAGGGAATAACAACACTTCCTCCCCCCACCCTTTGGTCTGTCTTGTCAGTTTGGATTGTTAGCTCTTTGAGGCAAGGAATGGCTTGTCAATGTGTCTGTGCAGCACCTAGCACAGTGAGCCTCTGATCTCAGCTGGAGCGTCGAGGTGTTCCCACAATGCAAATATTTATAATGATAAAAATCATAAGGCACAAGCTGGCACTAGAGGGTGAGTCTGGATGAAGAATCTATTTTCTGTCTATGATTCTGAGACAGGGAATTATGAACAGTGAAGAGAGGCAAGCACCAAAAGTCCATTACCTCAGCAACTGAAGAGATTGCAAAACTCCCATCGACTTGGGTGGAACCAGGATCTCACCCCTGGGCTATTTCATTTGTCCAATTCCTTTGTAAATTCTTTATAGGTGTTTTCCATGTTGTTGAGTCTACTCCTTGTACTAAAGAGACACTGCCAAGGTCATTTAGGCCCCAAATTCTACATGGAGTTGGGGCCTGATTCATAGCCTGTTGGAATCAATGGGACCCTTTCTGGGCTTTACTGAGGACAATGTTGGTGACGGATAGATTCGACTGAAAGGGTTATATAGAGAGTAAAGGGTCTGAGTACCTTAGAGTCTCCCTCTAATTGCTCCATGTAAAGAAATTCCACCTGGAATTCTGCAGGGTATGACGTCTCCCCAGGTTTAGCTGGCACCCTTTGTTCTTGCCGTTAATATCAGCACCAGAAGTTTCATAACAGCTAGGCTTTCTGTTCCCCTCAGAAACATGTTTCCTTCCATGAATCCCAACCTAGTGTCTCTAACTGAGATGGCCTGGAGCTGAAACAACTGGATCTGTACTCAAATCTTCCTTCAAACCCAAAGGGGTTCAGATTCGGGGTCTTGGATCAGGTCTCTCTCTAGCCTCTCCAAAGAAGGCATCCAGATCTTTGAAAGGCCCTGGTTAGCGTGTCCCCCATATTGATGATCTCCTTTCCACAATGCAGAGGCCAGAATTATCCTCATATTGTAATGGTGTTTCCACCATTACCAATCTCCTATACAGTGCTAAGAGATTTCACTCTGGATCATGTTAAGAATGTGTTCCTAGATCGCTCCGGTATTGTAGCCGTGTCGGTCCCAGGATAGTCAAGAGAGAAGGAGGGTGAGGTCATGACTTTGATTGGACCAACTTCTGTTGGTGAAAGAGACAAGCCCCCGAGCTTACATAGAGCGTTTCTTCAGGTCTGGAAAACTTAGAGCTCTGTGCAAGCTCGAAAGTTTGTCTCTCTCACCAACAGCAGCTGGTCCAATCAAAGCTATTACCCCACCCACCTTGTGTCCCAAGGGAGCACTGTCCTTTAGCATTCCTTGTAATGATTCTTTCCCCTTGCTCTTCAGTTACTCTTCCTTCACATGTCTCAACTCCAGAGAGTTGGAAGCTGACTCAGTGTAAGTGACTCATTTTTATATAGAGTCTTTCTTCCATCATTATCATCATCATATTCCAACTCTCATGGAAAGCCTCAGGGCATCGTATAAGGAAAACAAATACAGTGTAATTATAGCACAGTAAAACACTGCTCTGTTATAACAGAAATCACTGCAATTGACAGAGAGGAATCACTTTGCCCATCACTGAAGTCTGGCAGCTCTTTAACAGCACAGCCACACTGCACCCCCACTGGGGGAGGGAAGGGAAGGGAAGACGACTAGCAGTATCCACTTAAACTGTGGGAAGAATTTAGGTCAGCAGAAGGTAATTAGCCAAACTGGAAGCTGAGCAGGTCTCCAGAGCTAATGTTCCTACTTTTGCAATGAGTGCCGTAACATCTATAAGGATCACAGCTGGGGATTACATTCCACCCAAACGCTAGTACGTGCACCAGCACAGAACTCCTAACACCATGACTGAGCACTGCACCACTGCTGACTCCAGGGGATGCATGGCTTCTGCTGAATATCTAACTCCACTTCCTCAGCAACGGAGGTTACCCTAGAGAGCTCCCAGCCAAATAACGGCCAAGGCTAACGTTGCTTCTCTAATCCCCCCCAAGGGAGTCTAACTGGATTGGAGTCAGAGTGCAGTGAGGAGCAGATGGTGGAGAGCTTGATGAGAAGAAGTTCTGCTGCCGCAAAGAGCTCTACGTAGGTGGCCTTGCATTCATGCCTCCAGGCACTCGGAGCAGGAGAGAACCAAGTTTCAAGGAACGTTCTGCTGGCCCTGTCAACGTGCAACTCTTCCTTGTTTTGTGGGGGATGCAGAGGGAGAGAACTGGGTCAGGTTTTATGCTGCTAGTAACAGCATTTGCCTTCAGCTACCCCATCAGCCTGCCCAGCCCTTGGGATACCTACACCCACTACCGCTGCAGCTCTAGCCAGGATTCAGCACACCATGAGCAGTGGGCAGTAGGATGGCCTCTGGAGGGAAAGCAGTGATGCAGCTATTTGGATGGGCTGTAATGTTGCCATTGGTTGCCTGGAAAACAGAGTTATCTTCATTACTCTCTGGAAAGAGCTGTGCTTCTGAGTTTATCCAGTACATTGCTGGGTGCTGCAGTGAAGAAAGAACGGTATGTTCACACGGAGGGAACCAAATTCCCCAGTGGAATCAGCCCTAGGTGGGCTGACACCTGGCTAAAGAATATTTCAGGCTCTCCCCCCAGCCCTCAATCTCTTTCCCTTCCCAAGTTCCCCTCCTGTCTCTCTTTTCCTGCAGCCTGTTGGTTTCCATTTCCTTCCCCCTGGATAGAGTAGGGGACCTGTCTGCTGGCCATTCGGCCTCTTCTTGCAGCACATGATTTTGGGAGGGGATCACAGCACATGGGTTCTTCTGGCCAGATGGTTTGTTCCTGCAGCTGAATTCCAGCCAGCATCATGGTGCCCCCTGAAATGCAGCCTCTTGGTCAGCCCACACTTAAAGCCAGCCCAGTGACCCAGGATATCTCCTAATCTAATGATCTTTGCCTTTGGCCTAAGTCTTAGCTACTGCTCGTCCCCACATCTGGATACTGATATACCAGTGCCACGTGTGCCAAGGTGCCCAATGATTTCACAGTCCAGCTGTTTTTGTTGGGCTAGGGGAGAGCCTGGTGTGTGGAATGGCATTGCCACCAAGTGGCCGGTTTAGTGAACTAGCTCATGCCCATTTCCTACAACACACGTGGAAAATCAGGTCTTTCTCACAGTAGGCCCCATGTAATTGTCTCATGAGGGTGCCTGCCAGCTTTGCTCCATTTGAAGGTGAAAGTATGGCTTCTTAGGTGCTATCCCTGTAACCCAAGCCTGGGATCTGAAAGTCAAGCTGTGTCCTTCCTTTCTAGCACTGCCTCACAGTAATTGAGGTCCTGCAAACAGAACTTAGTTAACCATTCTGTTGATGATACATGATCCAGAACATACTCCAGCTCCCTCTCCTATAGCTTTATTAGCTGCCAGGGCTGGCAGCAATGAAAATTAATAGATGCTTAAGACAAGATCCTCAGCTGATGTAAACTGGTGTAACTCCATTGGACTCTCTTTACATCAGCCAAGGATCTGGCCCAGACAGAGCTGTGGATAGAAAGGACTGAAGATCACTTTTGTGACCCTGGCAAATGAGCAGAGTAGGTACTGGAATTAAACAGTTTAGGTGGACACTAGTCTTTTTTCAAAATCAGATATTGTTGTGGGGAATTTTTTAATTTTAATTTTCCAGGGTCTTTCCCCCCATGAAATCGAAAAAACACACATTGTCGTTTTTTATTTGGTCCTTCTCCACTGATCCTTTAGCCTCTCCCTTCCTTGCTTCAGTCTCTCTTCCTTCCCCTTTGCAGTGGCCAAAATGGAAACAGGGGAGATGGAAGAGCAAATTAAAAATTCCAAACCTCAACATTTTTGCAAAAAAAAGTCCAATAACTGAAAATACCGTTTCTTTTGAAAACTGCCAAAACAAAAATAACCTTGACGGTTGTTCTTAATCTTTGGCCAACTTCCTCCCTGGTTTTTGGCCAGCTCTAGTGCGGAGATTGGCATGGAACTGCTGTCCATCACTCATCCTCATACACAACCACACATGGGCCTTGGAGGATTCCGATCCTGAGTACAAAAGGAAGGAAGGAGCCGGGGGAGAAGATATTACTCATCTCTGTTTAACTGCTTGGGAAAGCAGCACTCAGGTGCTGCACAGATTCAGTAGCTGGTCTGTGCTGCATCTCTGTGCTACACAGAAGCATGAAACGTGTTTCCCTTAATTCCATTGGCAAGGACGTTCCGCCCTAATGGGGGATTTTATTTTTAGTGTTTGTTTTGTCTGTCTCTCTTGGCATGAAACTGGCTGCCTCCACTGCTTGTCTTCTTGCACAGATACAGCCTGGTGGTGGGGACCCTGCAACCCTTAAAGTTTCAGCATGGTTTATGGGGTGCTGGCTCTCCGATGCCTCTTCAGAGCTCCTAGCAGCCCTTGACATGCAGAACCCTGGGAGTGGCAGAAGTTTCCGTTTATTATTTCACTTTTAAAAAAAAAAACTTTCATGTGCATCCACACTTCCTGGAGCATACCTGGACAGGAAAAGGCCATCTCCTAGTATTTCTAGCATGAAGTAGCAGGAAGTACTGGAAATCTCACAAGATGGACAGATTGCCAGGCCAGTTTTGCAAACCCAAGTGGTTTGGAGAGTATGGTGCGGGCAGTATCTGAATTCAGGTGTGGTACTTACCCAAACCTCTGATCCTTTTGCAGCACTGGCCTTGGCATTTACGTAGCCCTGTGAGTCTCCTTTTTCTGTACACACAGATGGGGGCAAAGAGGGTGGGTAGGAGTCATGGGCTCAGCACTCCAAGGGCTGGGTGGGAAGTCAGGAGACTGCCATTATGTATAGCTCGCACAGGGATTGGTGCTCTTATCACAGTGGGGGATGCGGGGTTGGGGTTGGGGTGGGGAGTTGAGGAACGTTTTGACAGCTGTTAAAAGGGTAGGTAAGGGTTGAGTTCCCCTATTCATAATTGTGCCAAGAGGGAATGTGCACAGAATGGGACCTCTGGAGTGGCCACATGCCCCATTCACCCCTCACTAATTACGCAGTGCCTAATTGGAGCTGGTGAAGGATTAGCAGCTCAGCTTCACTGTCCTTGTGCCGCTGGCCAGAGAAAAGAATGAAGTCCTTTGTAATCCGATTACACATGTCACCACGAGGACTCTGAGCACTTATTGAGAACCACACCACCAACCCTGACCTCCCTACTGCCCTAGGCCTTAACAGTGACCAGACCATGCTCTCTTTCCTGATCAAGGTGGAAGCAGATGGAGAAGTAGCAATGGAACAGATCCCTGCAAGCACTATGGGCCAGATTTTCCAAGCAGCTTTGAGCCATATTTCCAAGTGCTCAGCACCCACAATTGGGGCCAGATTTTCAACAGGGCTCAGCACCCAGCAGCCCCAATTATGACACTTACTTTGGTGCCTAAATGATCGTTATTACTTGTATTAAAGTAGCATTTACAATCCCCCGCTGAGATCAGGGCTCCGTTTTGCTTGGTGCTGCACAAATGCGTCATGAGAGAGACAAGAGAGTACAACCTAAATAGACAAGACAGGCAAAGGGTGGCAGGGAGAACAGAGGCCCAAAGAGATGATGTGACTTGAAGGCCACCTAGCAGTTCAGTGGCAGTGAATACAACCTATGTTCCCTGCCTCTTAGTCCACAGAAGGCAGGGAGGGGTCAGAGATTGTCCCCAGATAGGGGCTCCCGCATGCTGCTGTGTCCCATTTTGGCAATGCTGCTTCTGTGGAAATGAGTTTTGCTTGGCTGCTGTTTTTTTACAGCTTTATCTAACTTGATGGGAAAGATCAATAATGGCCAGGCAGGAGAGAAATAAACCCATCAGAAACCAAAAGGAAGTGACAGACAAACCCATGAGATATTCCACCTAGATAAAATAGTGATCTGCGATCGGTGCCCAGGAAATTAGCTAGATTTCAATCTCCTGAGTCAGAAATCACAGGTTGTGCCTACTGCAGTCTAGGACCTGCTTGTTTCAGCTCTCAGAGCAAAAGACTGTTCTTTTATTAATTATTGACCATTTCATCTACACTGCAGAAATAAGAAACGCAGATGACAATGTTAGATGTCAAATCATTTTGGTAACAAATAACGCTAGCTTATCATTTCCATCTCTCTCTGGCTGAGTCTCTCGCTCTGAATTTCTGTCTTTTTACAAGCAACTACAGCAGGTCTCAATAGTTGCTTTTAAAACATTGCCTTGTCTTTGTTAGAATAATCCAATTTCCCCAGCCAACAATGTATGCAGTGCTCCCAAAAGAGCCAACCGCTTCAGCCCAAATCAAGACACAACTTACATGGACATTTGTTGACCTCTAAGAATATTACTTAGCGGTTCTGTAGTACTCTCCATTTTCAAAGCAGGGTCTAAAATATTAACTCAGTGCTGGTCTACACAAACATTTAGTCCATAGCAAGCTGGGGCATGAATCTACCCTGTACTCACTGGCCATGTGGACCCTGCTGCCACACACTAACAGTACCCTAGCATGTTTTGATGTACCCCGCTTTGAAACAGGAGTAGATCAGAGTGCACTAAGGCAGTGGTCTCCAAAGTGGGGTGCGCAAGAGGATCCTTGGGGGTGCGCGGCAGGAGGAGCGCTTTTTTTTTTTTTTGCTTCGTCAGTTCGGGCGGGAGTCCGAGCGGCTTTTTTTTTTTTTGCTTTGGCAAAAATGATAGAGCCGGTGCGGCAGGGGGTGTGTGCTCAAAATTTTTTTACTGATAGGGGTGCACGATCAAAAAAGTTTGGAGACCACTGCACTAAGGAACTGTTAGTGTGCATCGGACACAGTGCGCGGCAGGCTAGGGCTGGGAAGATTTACACCCCAGCTAGCTGCAAGCCCTAAATCATGCTCACAACACTCTTGTGAGGTATAAAAGTGTTACTCCCCCAATTTTACAGATAGACACAACTCCAGATTTTGCACTGATCAGTCAGCTGTGACAGCATGCTACGTTCTAAGCTAGAGGTCTATCCTTGTCATAGAGTAACCGAGCAGTCTTGGAGAAATTGGGACATCTCTAACAGTAGCAAAGCAAAATAAAATTTTGTGGTGATAGATGCTACAGGTGTGGTCTCTATAGGTACATATATAAATAGCTAATAGATAAGGTGCCAGTAGATGGCGATCAAGAATATGTAGCATGATTCCACTTCCCTGGCCTTTGGAGGGCCATCAGAAATTGTTATGCATGGCCAATAGCTTCCTCGGACACTTGTTCACATGAACTCTCACAATATGAAGTTGTTTTCTAAGGTCCTGTTCAATTTCTCCTAAGATTTCCCCAAGTTGCTTCACTTTAGAGACATCTCGGAATGGCACTTGATACCCCAGAAAATAATTCAGCACTGTCAAATAGTTTTGTTGGAAAATTTTCAGCAGCAACCTTAGCACCTAGATACCATAAATACTGTGCCCTTTATAAGCACTTAGACAGCAACAGGAGAACGTGGAGTTGCCATGACAAGGTTGATAGTGAAGAGAGAATGCCAAGGGGTGAGGTAAAGCAAAGGAGATACAATCATGTGGTTGGTAATACACACACACTCATAAGCATAACCTGTCTTTCTTTGTATCTGCTGGCAGATCTGGTGCCAGGAACCGAATATGGAATTGGGATATCAGCCATCATGGATAGCAAGCAGAGCGTCCCAGCCACCATGAACGCAAGGACCGGTGAGTTCCATGTGCCATCAGATCACAGCCCTATAAACATGCAAAATAAAACGCACAGGACGGTACTCACTGGCATCATTCTTAAAGCACAGCACTGCTTCCTTTAAACCACGTCCAGCCTTAGCCTGTGCAGAGCCAGGGAGAGCCAATGCTGCCTGGTGCAGCCTCTGCTATAGGATCCTGCCAGCTAACCTGTCACAGGCTGTGTCTACACTACAGTTTATGTCGGCATAATTTATGTCACTCAGGGATATGAATAAACCACCCCCTGAGCGACGCAAGTGCCGCTGTGGACTGCACTATGTCGGTGGGAGAGCGTCTCCACAGTGGTGCTGGAACACTTTTACTAGCGGGGATGCTGAAAGCCAGCCCCCTTACCCCTGTCCACGCCCCCCCCCCCCCCAGCTGGGGCCGGGAGCAAGGCCTTGTCTACTGGAGGAGGGGACCCGCACAGGGGTAAGGGAGCCAAGGCTGGGGGAGGGCGCGGGCCCAGCAGCCGGGACCCTGCATGTGAGGTTGGGAGCAGAGCCCTGGGCACTGGGCCTGTGTGCGGGGCTGGGAGCGGAGCCCCGGGCATGGGGTGGCAGCCGGGACCCCACGTGCGGGGCCAGGAGCACAGCCCCAGGGGTGGGGTTGGGACCCCGCATAAAACCTGCTGCAGCACCCCCCGTACCCTTAGTTCCCGTGCCTATGCTTCTCCTGCCAACACAGCTACCGCCGCTCGCGGGGGCTGGAGTAGTTAAGCTGATGGGAGAGCTCTCTCCTGTTGGCTTATAGTGGCTACATTAGAGAGCTGGCAGCTTCGTCGCTGTCATCTCTCTAGTGTAGCCATAGCCACAGTCTTCGTAAGTGTGCTTAGGTCTTGTGACTAGGGGAGTGTCACTTCATGTACCAAAAGCACTAGCCAGCTCCCCTGCCTGCCCCTCTCAGCTGATTCACACACCAGAGCCTCCCTTGTTATCATAAAGTCACTTCTGGGCACGCCTGGAAGCCATGCACCGTTCAGCAATGCTCAGCAGCCCTGCTGGGCTACAGTGTACACAGTTCAACCAGCACAACTCTAGTGTGCTGAGCCCTGTGGCTTGCATTACAATTTACCTCAGCGGTTCTCAACCTCGGGGTACTCAGAGGTATTCCAGGGGATAGATCAGCTCATCTAAATATTTGTCTAGTTTTACAACCAGCTACATACAAAGGTATAGCGAAGTCAGTACAAACTAAAATGTCATACAGACAATGATTTGTTTATACTGCTCTATATACTATACACTGAAATGTAAGTACGATATTTATATTCGAATAGGTTTATTTTATTATTATATAGTAAAAATTAGAAAGTAAGCAATTTTTCAGAAATAGGGTGCTGTGACACTTGTATTTTCATGTCTGATTTTGTAAGCAAGTAGTTTTTAAGTGGGGTGACACATGGGGGTTTGCAAGACAAATCAGACTCCTGAAAGAGGTACAGTAGTCTGGAAAGATTGAGAGCCACTGATTTACCTCATAATCGTCTCCTCCTACAGAGCTTGACAGCCCTCGGAACCTCGTGGTGACAGCCTCCACGGACACATCTATCTCCCTGGCCTGGACCCAGGCCAAGGGCCCCATAGACCATTACCGCATCACCTTCACTCCAGCCTCTGGAATGGCCTCCGAGGTGACAGCACCCAAGGATAAGTCTGAGCTGACACTCTCAGACCTGGATCCCGGTACAGAATATACCATCTCAGTCATTGCTGAGAGAGGCCGTCAGCAGAGTTTGGAGTCCACAGTGGATGCATTCACAGGTAGGGAGGGGCTGGGACAAACTCTGCCAGGGCTCAGATTGGTGCAACATGCTGGCACATCTCCTGACCTGACATCTTGTGCTCCCAATTCTCAACATTTTGTTCGGAGGGGGGAGGGGGGGAGTCTCTAGCTGTTATGGTTGCAAATGTGAGCTGAGCATAACTGATGCAGAGATGTCTGCCCGAGTCTGGAACAGCTCATCCAAGAGGTATAAACTGCCCATACATCTGTGTGGTGAACTCAGATACCCAGTGATGATCACTGAAATAGCAGCATCATTCACTGTGTCATTGCTTGGGAAAGCCTGTAAGAAAGGGGTGGGGGGATCACAGATCCACACCATTTACTGTGGGGGATGTCTCATTCTAGCACCATGGGGGGTGGCCTTGGTGAGATACCTCCACTTCCATTTTTGACTCAGTCAACAGGGCCAGGCTTGCAGAGCCCATGCTCAAGGAACCAAGACAGTACATACGATCAGATTTTGAATATCTGCCCAATCCACTGAGAGTGTCTGGCGACTATTGTAGGTAGAGCAGGAGGCGATGCATGGGGGGCACGCGGGGTCATGTGTCCCCCACCCCAGATTTCTGCCACGGGTTGCTGGCTAGGCCCCCTCCCTGTGCAGCAGATCCTGGAGCTGGTGAGCTGCAAGCTGCAGCTGTGGGGAGAGGCAGCAGCAAACAGCTGGGAGCTGTAGGGAGGGGCCACTGAGGGTACGGGGGTGTGTGTGCTTAGGTGGTGCGTGACTCAAGTTGTTGGGGGGGTGAATCTTTAAATTGTGCCCCCCTCCCACTCTCAGCAGGTACCCGTCGTCTCTGGGTGGAGCTTATTTTGTGGGTTGAAACCCTTTTTTCCTCAGTTTTCCTCTTGTTCTCAACTCCGGTTCAAGTTAATGGAGAGACCAGGGCTGGCACTGCTCAATCTCAATCTGGCACTGCTGGGCAGTGAATCCCAGTATTTTACAGTAGCGTCATGCCACATAGTGACATAACCCAGCGAGAAGTGGTTCAGCATGTAGCCATACTTCTGCCTGGGACACTCCTTGAATGAGACTTTTATCTTATTAATTCTGTATGATGGATGTCTTGTCATATGCAACGCTCCTGCCCTTGAGTGTAATCATTCCATGACAGACTTGCAACACCTCTCTTTGGTTTCCAGGGTTCCGACCAATCACACAGCTGCACTTTTCTCATGTGACTTCCTCCAGCCTGAACATCACCTGGAGTGACCCCTCCCCTCCGGCAGACAGGTTTATCTTGAACTACAATCCCAGAGATAAGGAGGAGACCAAGCAGGTCACACTAGATGCCACCAAGAGACACGCCACCCTGTCTGGCTTGCAGCCATCTACGGAGTATATCGTGTCACTGGTGGCTGTGCATGGTTTGGTCAGCTCCGAGCCCATAGTGGGCTCCATCACAACAGGTAAAGTCAGCAGCTGTCTGATGGGGTATAATGCTCATGCCTAATCTCCGGCTGGAGAAGAGATCCAAGATACACACGGGAGGTAATAGAGACTCCTGGCTCAAAACCATCCTCCAGAGTTGGAGCTAACAGAATAATTTATCTTTACAAAAGAAAGTTGCTGCCCCTACGGATCATTATTTTAAAGGGATTATTCATCTCAGGCTCCAATTCCACATGCCCCATAGCTAGACTGTTTGTCTCAGGCCTCCGGTTCTGCATGCTCCAGAACCAGATAATCCGCCTTGGGCTCCCATTGCAGCACGCTACATATCCAGTTTTGTATTGTTCTTGTCTTTGCCGTGGCAACGGAACCCAAAACAGTACAAGGGGATTAAACATTTAGCCTCCCTTAATCCTGGAATCTCCACCATGGCCAAAAAAATGAACGTGTTTAGCTTGTGGTCTGAAATCGCTTTATAGCCAACCTCATCCTTCCAGTTTAGGATAAAGCAGCCACAAACAAATGCACAATGGGCTTAGAGCGATGGGAGTTGTGGGAGCTAACCCATTTCCAGACACATGGCAGAGCTCCAGAGAGGGGCTGAGCATTCAGACCTTCCTTTGGAGTCAGTCAGTGGGACTCTTTCCCTGAGCTTTGCACCAGGCCTTTTGTTTCCCCAGCTCACATTCAGAGCCCTGGCAGGTTTTGAACCGTAGAATAGGGTTCGATGTCAGCATTCCTTGTTGAGTTTGGCTATTTAAACCCCCCGGTGGGTTGTCTTGCATACACCCATACTGTCCTCATAACCTGGCTTTTCTTACAGATGAGGAGTCTGATAGACACAGCCCCCCTTTCTGGCATCTGGCGTGACTGTGCTACGAAATTCTGCATGCAGGAGTGTTCGGCTGGATCGACCGCTGGTTCAGCCAGCAATCAGTGTTCCGTGACTGCTTCGTAGGCTTTATCTGGCCTCTGCCTGTCTCCTCTAGGGATCGACCCCCCGAAGAACCTCACCGTGGGCAACGTAACCAAGGACTCGGTGATGATCTTCTGGGCCCCTCCTATCACAGCTTTTGACCACTACAGAGTGTCCTACCGATCTGCACAAGGTAACCCAGCTGCCTGCTCTAAAGGCTGTTCCGAAGCGGGCTGTGGGCTCTCCTGGGTGGCTTCTGGCATAGCATAACAGCCAGCCACCTCACAGGCCATGACTACACGGGGAGGTACGTGATAGGGAGAAGCCAGCACTGCAGAGTGCATGGTAGGAATGGGAGAGGGGGCAGAAGTTTCCTATCCACTGATCAGGCCACCTCCACAGTCACCAAAACCCTCTGCCCAACTGATGTGGGTCAGTTCAGCCTTGGCATAATAAGTTAAAGCCCCCTGGGGACGCACCATGATGTGGCTGGTAATACACACAGAGCTCTAACTTCCACACCTGCTGGGAACAGGTCCTATGGGAGGGGTGGGGGTCCAGCACCTCTCAGACACGGGTCCTGAGTCTTTCTCCCAGGGTGTGTCTACCCAGCTGCTGGGAGCACATTTCCAAGCACAGGTAGGCAGACACACGCTAGTTCTGGTGGAGCTAGTGCACTAAATGTAGCAATGTGGCTACAGTGGTGCAGGTGGTGGCTCAGGTCGGCCTCCCAAGGACAAACCCACCCAGACCCCCGTGATGAGTACTCGGTTGAGCGAGCTAACCCGAGCAGAGCTAGCATGGCATCTATCCATGCATGCTCCCAGCTGCAGTGCAGACATACCCTAAGGGATCTCACCCTACTAGAACAGCTCCAGAGCAACTCTGGGGTCTTGCTAGGAGCTAAACCAGAGATGGAGATGCCCAGATTAGGGGGCAATGCAGTGCCCAAAGTCAATGGAGGAAACAGTGCCGTCACAGCGCACTGCTACATCCTCCCTGTCATCAGGCATCCCGCCACCAGCAGCTGGTGCCAAAGCCAGCAAGAACAAAGAGTGAATTTGGCCCCAGTGTTATTGATCCACTCTGCTGCACCTTGTGAGATGCAAGGCACTGAGGACCAGCCCAAGGGAAAGGTGGCTGCGAGCCCTCCAGATCTGACACTGCTCCAGAGGATGAAATAGCCCAGCATAAGTTAGAGCAGCCCCATGGGGCTGTTCCAACCCACAATGGGCATATCCCCACTATCCCGGCATGCCCTCTACACTGGGGCTTGCAAGGCAGGTGGCAAAGGGCCACTCACATTACTGTCCATGCGTCTCCTCCAAGTAAGTACTTTCAATATCCCCTAACCTGCCTGTACCCTGGAACTGTGCCTGGGTCTCTGCTCCTTGCACTGCAGTCTGAGCTTTTTTAGGCTCCTGCTCAGAGCAGGACGATCTGACGAGCGACCATGAAGCTCTTTGCTCTGCCCGCGCTTTGCAGGAAGAGCGGACAGCACGGCAGTCGCCAAAGACGTCGCTGAATACAGCCTCAGCCGCCTGCAGCCAGCGACCAAGTACGAGATCAGCCTGAGCAGCGTGCGGGGCCGGGAGGAGAGCGAGCGGGTCTCCAGCATCGTGTATACAGGTGGGGGACATTTCCATTGACGAGATCAGAGGTTGTGCTGTGCACGCTCTCTGGCAGGGCATGATGTGCGGAGAGGCAAGAGGAGTGGGGACAAGGGAGCCAGGATTGCCGCTGACTTGCAGGGTGACCTCATTGTTTGGATGACCATAGCTTAAAAGAGGTTCGGATCCATAACTGTAGCCTCTGTTCCTGGTGACTTGTGGTGCACATTACTGGTTCAGGGAAAGGGGCACTATGAAGGCATCCAATGCTATTTCCACACTTTGAAATAACTTCACAATGTTCTAAATGCCATGTGTAACCCTTCTGCCAGGTGGAGCCAGCAGCAACAAGGGCCGGGTTCAGTATCTAGAGGTTCCTTTTCAGCAATACAACACAAAACCAGGCTCGAGCCCCCACCCAGTGATCTGGAACAATTACACACCACCTCTGGCCGCCTCTAAGAGGCAATACATTCCCTCTCGCAAGCACAGAGTCTGAGTGTAGCAAAAACTTTTAATAAAAGGAGAGAATTAACTCAGCATTAATCTGGGAAAACACCACAACTAGGGTTCATAAACACAAACCGTGAGCAAAAGACCCACCTCCAGGTAAGTTGGGCAGTGTCCTTTTCCCCTCAGGGTCTTAAGTTCAGCAACCCAAAAGTCCCTTTAACATGCCCATTCCTTCTCAGTACCCCACTCACAGTTGCTGTCCTTGGCCAGTGCAGCCCCAGAGTTCAGAGGTTCATCCACAAAGTTCACCTCCCATCCTCTGTGGAAGGCAGAGGGGGGTAAGGAGGCACCTTACATGCTGCATTGCTTGGGCACTCGTCACCCCAACGGCCAATTGCCACGCCTCTGCAGGGCTCTGCTCTGGCCCCCTCCACCAGCTTCTCTGCTGGCCGCTTGACACGCTTCTCCGCCAGCTGCCCTGCTAGCCGCTTGCCACACCTCTCTGCCAGCTGCCCAGCTGGCCGCTTGCCAAGATGTCTTCAGGGCCCCCCAACACTTAACACCTGTGCAGGCTCTTGCAATAGAGACACTGTCCCAAAGTAGGTCTAATACTTAGACCTCGGTATCCATGATTTCAGCTTTGCAGGCTGTAACAAGACCCTCAATTGAGTCTAAATTAGCTCTTTTATTATACCATGGAGAGTGGAAGGGTAGGGTGACCAGATGTCCCCATTTTATAGAGACAGTCCCAATTTTGGGGTCTTTTTCTTATATACACTCCTATTACCCACCCACCCCCCATCTCAATTTTTCACATTTGCTGTCTTGTCACCCTATGGAAGGGTCAAGTGGTGTCTAGGACCCTTAAACAGGAACCACCCCCACCAGGTACAGGTACCTGTCCCCACCCTCTTTCCACTCATTGGGCTTTAGAACCCATGTCCCCTGCCTAGCAAGTGCTGTTCAGTTGAGGGCGAGTCCCTCCACTGGGGGTATGTTCTGCTCTGCTGCCCTCGGTTCACACAACAAGGATAACAACTCTTTATTACTCCTGCCCCAATAACAAGGAGACTGGGGATCCAACACCAGCCACAAGTGATCATTTGGGCAAGCAATCCCATCATGCTGAGCACCTTGGCAAGGTGGGTGTGTCCATGCAAATGAGATCAGATTCTGAAGTCTTTTTCCACAGCTCACCACTAGATGTCAGGGGAGCTCATCCAGACTCTGCTTACACATGTGCCAGCCTGACCCAAGCTCCACTCAGCGAACAAGGTTCCTGTGGGCCCAACATGGACTTTTTAAATATGTCCAACAAAAGCCCTTAGAAAGTCTGCCTGCCTTAGTGCAGAGGGGAACCATGCATCCACAGTGTGGCCACAGTGCAGCCAGAGGGCAGGTCACAGAAGCTGATGTTGATTGGCTGATGCTAAAACATCCTTTCCTAAGGAAAGTATCAACCGTCAGTAACAGCCCTTCTGGTAGGAATGCACCATAGCCATGGGCAGATGGGGATCTGTGAGTAGCCTGTAGAAAGCAAGAGCAGAAATTTCACCTACTCCAAGGGTTTTCTACCCCACAGAGTTAGCAGCAGCAGCATAAAAAAGTCCCAGTGGATTAAAAAAAATCTGCCTAGCAGGAATAGAAACTATTGAACCCATATGCAGTGGAGTTAGAACCATAGAACCAGAGGGTTAGAAGGGACCGCAAGGGTCATCTAGTCTAACCCCTTGCAAGATGCAGGATTTGTTGTCTACCCAGCCTTCTTTTGCACACCTCCAGTAAAGGAGCATCGATGACTTCCCGAGGCAATCTGTTCCATTGTCCTACTGTTCTTACTGTTAGGAAGGTTTTCCTGGGATTTAATCTGGAATTCACTCCTCACCCCCAGAGAGTCCAGTTCCTTTTCACACCCGTCCCCTGATGAATTTATGGTTCCTTCTCAGCCATGGACCACCCTCTGGGTCTGACTGCCACCAATGTCACCCCAACAGAAGCCCTGCTGCAGTGGAACCCGCCTCTTTCCGAAGTCGAGAACTATGTCATTGTGCTAACGCACTACACAGGTACGTCTGTGAAGCCGGAAAGCCGAGCTGGTTTGCCTCCGACCTGTAAACAGCGAGATTTGCACGTGGCTTTAGCGCCACTAGCTAAACTCTATTAGCTGCATCAGAAATTAATTAATTAGCCTGACCCCCTCCCAGACAGCTGGTTTAAAGGGATTCTATCATTATGGGAAATTAGAAGGTGGATTTTGCTCTCTGGGTTGGTTGGCAAAGCCACGCAAAGACCAGAAAAGCTAGGACAGGATGGCAGAGGGGCCAGCCATGCCCTGATTTCAAACTGATATCTATTCCTGCTTGATTTTTTCACACACACATTACACAGCCTACTCCTGCCTGAGTGTCCTGTCAATCCAGAGAGAGGTGCCCTGACACTGTACCAACAGGGACCATCCCCCCTCTGCGATGCTCCCGGCCCCAGCACTCTGAGGACAAGGAATCCTGAGGCTGACCCTGCAATCTGAGCTCCAGACACCCTCACAGCTAGCCCAGCTCACCAAAACTAGACATGAATACGAGAGAGCCTCCAGTTAGCCCCAGTACTGAAGAGGGGGGAAATGGAGAAGATGCAGCCAGTGGGCAAAGAGAGAGTCCCCTATGCATAGACCTGGCTGAATTCTATTGTTGTTTTTTTTTACAATTTCAACAATAAATATTGATTTCTATTTTTTATTTTTTCCCCAATTTTTAAATATTTTGATTTTCACAGTTGAGGGAAATAAAGGGAGGCTATAGGGGGGTCCCATAATTGACAGCAGGGCTACAGGGGCCTTCCTGCATGGCTGAGGGGCCCAAGACACTGGAGCGCAAGGTGCCAGGGATCATGGCCTGGCACAGCAGAGATCCTGGCCAAGAAAGAGGACAAGCCACTGGCCACGGGGAGGCCATCCCGCCGCTGAATGGCTCCATCCCCAGTCAGAGAATGGGGTTTTGCTGGCCCTGCAGGGCTCCCTGCACTGCCACAGGGCCGGTGCTACCCAATTCCTGCAGGTGCAAGGTAGGGGAGAGGTCTGCACTCCCACCAACTGAGGGTGGATATTTTTTCATTGATTTCAATGTGGAGGCTGAAATTGACATTTCCTTACATCTGTTGCTTTAAACCCATTCCTGCTCAAGCTTGCTTCTAACACCAAACCAAACTGCTCTGCTCACAGATTGCAGGGCAGCGAGTTTACAAGTTAGTAGCAAGAAAGGAGGCAGCATGATCCAGTGGGGAGGGAGCTGGGTTTTAATCCTGCTGACTTGCTTTGTGACCTTCCACAACTCTAAGCCTGTTTCTCCAGCTGTAAAATGGTGATCATAATTCTTATGTTCTTTGTAAGTTGCATGGAGAACCTGGGATGGGAAGTGCTATGTATGGGCCAGGTGTTGGCATGGTTTTTGTAAGGAGTGTGGGCAATGGCCATTCTCATTCTTCTGCAATCTGAAGGAAGAAGGACATCATTCACCCAAAGAGCGGAGACATGCTGGCAACACAACATGGTAAAATGCCACCTGTTGTGCCCAGGCAACCTGCCATGATAGGCTTTTATTTCAAATGGTTCTTTCTTAGTCATATTTTAACAACAGAAGGGCTCCGTATTCAGTCCAAGCCAGGTCCATCTGATTTCAGTTGCAGGGGAGACCATTCTAGTGGACGGGGCCAACCAAGAATACCAGCTGATCAACCTGATGCCCAGTACCAGCTACATGGTCACCATGTATGCCACCAATGGGCCTCTCACTAGCAGCACCATCAGCACCAACTTTACGACTCGTACGTACGGTAACTTCTTCCCTTCTCCAACTAGGTGTCCTTAGCGGTTTTTATTTTGTCCAGCTGAGGAACAGAAGCCAAATAAGTTGTTAAACAGTCTGTTTTCTGTGCTCAGGAACCACAGAGGCACACAGATACCATGATGATAGGCATGGTATAAGAACCAGACTATACTGATACATGTAAGATGTCAGGTTCAGGAAGATGCTTTTCAAACACTCAGCAGTTCCTTTCTGCTGATCCCCCTAGATAAGATTTCCTGATGGCTTCCAGAGGAGACCCTTATCAGATCCTTTTCTTGCCCATTGCCGTAAGGCTGTATACAGGAGAACAATGGAATCTGTTTCACTATTAAATAGCTACTTGACAGACATTGTGCTTCATGCAGTTCAGAGCAATTGCATGACAAAAAAAGTCCATGTGGAGAATATTTATCTGGTTCCTAGTGCCCTGTAAGTGGAGCTCCAGCTAGGGGTGGGCAAACTGGCCTGGAGAGCAAGGGGATGGATGGGCTGAGCACAGGATTGTGAGAAATCCCAGACTTCTGTGGTTCAGCCAGCACTCCTATCAACATGACTCATGGATCCAGCATGCTGTTTCAATCAGCTGTAATAGCAATGCTAGTGTGTCAGACTCCCAATTCCCTGGGTTCCTATTGACCTTTGCAGTTCTGGATCCCCCGACTAACTTGACTGCCACTGAAGTCACCCGCCGGAGCGCCCTCCTTTCATGGCAACCTCCAATGGCAGAGATTGAGAACTACATCATGACCTATAGATCGACTGATGGAAGCCGAAAGGTGAGTTTTCACTGATAAAGGGGATTGCACTAAAACAAGAACCAGAGATTGGTGTGGTGGGGCGGGACTACTAAATGAGGCAATCCAAGTCACCAGAGGAAGGACAATGTTTCTGAGGGTTCTGCATAAATACTGAGGCTCAGGCTGACCCAGATGACAGACACAAGTTTCCTCATAGACACTACTATTAGATAATGCTTAGATAGGTCACAATCCATGGAGTAAGCCAGGAGATGGAGACAAAAATCAGTGCCCACATCTGCAGGTCCAAATGGGCAAGATACACCTAGAATGTTTGGAAGAAGTAGTGGAGAAAATTTCAGAACCTCTGAAAATTAGTCATTGGAGCCTGGAGAAAGGTACCCAAGCAATGGAAGGAGGCTAATATGGTACTTATCTTTAGGGAGAGTAGAAAGAGAGATGCAGGCAACTAATTCACCCTACAGCACAGTGTGTTTGATCATTTTATGAGTGTGTCAATATCTGACTATGTGGAAGAAACATGCCTATGAACATTGCTTTATCAGAAATAGGTCATTGCAAACATGCCTAATAGTTTCCTTTGACAGTATTACTAGTTTGCAAGTGACGTAGGATATTGGCATTTCAGTAAGGGATTCAATAAGAGCCACATGATCTGGCTGAACACCAGCTAGATTAAAACAACAGAGAGCACAGACTAGGAATTGGTTAACAGAGCTGGCCAGCTCCACTCTTTACGCTGCTTTGGGCATCAGGGATGCCCTGTTTCAAGGGAAAGACGATGTCCTGAATTCAGGTCCTAGCAGGTACAGTAAACAGACCATCAGTTGTCTACAGGGAAGAGTGAAATACACCTCTCTGCAGAGGAATAGGAAATTGCCTGTATACCACTTAACCCCACCACCACCGCTCCAATAGGGTAAGTGGTACATAGATCTCTGCCGAGGGCTGAACTTCATGCTAAATGATTAGGAATTAAAGAGGCTTTTTGAACTACTCATTTTTCCATGAAGCACCTCAGTTGCCTTCCAATGAGGTTACACAACATGTTCCCTGGGCCTATGGAAATCAGTAATCCATGTACACAGGGACCATGAATAGCATCTGCACATCACCCCCTATTCTGGAGGACTTGCTCTGTCTAATCACCCTAAATCTCCCCTGGGCTGAAGTTCAAAGAGGAAACATGGCTGAGCAGCTAAAGCTAAACCTAAGAGTCAGGCGATGTGGAGTCTAATCTGTTTTGCCCCAACATACTGTGTCTTAAGGTAAGTCATTTTCTCTCTGTTTACTCCTTGGGGAAATGGGGGAGGTAATACTACTAGGGGTGCTGAGAGATTACCGGGTGTAAATGGCTTTAAGATCCTCAGTCAGACAGCATGCACTATAAAAGTTCCTGGCTTCTGTTCCCTCTTTACATGCTGTCTGGGTTCCACCTCTTGGCTTCCACCTACTTTTGTGACCCGCATCTAGGAGCTGATAGTCGATGCTGAGGACACCTGGATCCGCCTAGAGGGGCTTTCAGAGACCACGGAATACACCGTACGCTTGCAGGCAGCCCAGGATGCGATGAGGAGTGGATTCACCTCCACCAGCTTCATCACAGGTCAGGAGTTTATTCCCCACCTCGTTTGACCAGTTGTGCCATGCTGCGCCAGCCACAGTCTCCCCTGAGTGTCTCAAGGAGATTGTCTATTACCTCCCAGTGCTAAGGAAGACAACTCGTCCCCTAACTCCAAGCCCGCTCATGTTCCAGGGCCTTGGCCCCCTGCCCCTCAACTCACCCAAATACACAAAGCCAAGACTTAAGTTCTATCTCAACTTTCATTACCACAGGCATTACCCTCCCTTCTCCCTATAAAGGGCGTAAACCAGAGATAGGAACCAGATCTGGATTCTGCCCTCGTCCAAGGGTAATCGGATCCAGGCTTTGAATTCAGGCACCATGTCTAATACGGAGATCACCTATTTCAAACAGATCCTTTTGCCTTGTTCTTGCTCCTGCTCCAAAGAATTAGAACATTCAGTGCAGGGGATACTCTTGTAGTGACCAGGGGATGGACTAAATGACTTAACAGGTCTTTTCCATCTCTAAACTCCATGGACATGATTCTGATCTCATCCTGATCTATATCAGGAACAACTCCACCTAGGTCAATAGAATTACCACGATGTACAACCAGTGTAAGGCCAGAACCAGTCCCTGTGATGTTCTGACTGCCCGACAGCACTGCTTTCCTGTTCTTTAGAGTAGTCCTATTTATTAAATATTCTACCCTCATGAAATGGATGTTGCCTTAAGCTGATTAAGACTCACAGTCCCCATGGCCCTATTGTCAGAGTGCTTACTAGAAGCAGTCTGCCCTGAAATACTGCATGTTGAAAACACTCATGTTAAAAATGTGGGCCGAGTATAGCGTCCAGTGTAGGAGAGTTTTATTCAGAAAGCAGCACTCAATAGGCACTATGCACATTGTGCAGAGCTGAATCCAATTACATTTGTACCTCGGCTCTTCAAAAGAGATGAGAAAAAGCCTGAAGATGCTGTCCACTCTACAGTGCTGAAATCACTTCCTCTGTATTCATAGTTAGATTAAAAGAGCTCCCTTTAAATCTGCTGCAGACATACACACCAGTCAAGGCACATGGAAAGGCCTTGTAACCTGCTTTTATGTGATAACAGAAGCTAGCAACAACAAAAACCCTTCTTGTCTGATATATCTATAGATCAGGGCCTCTTACGCTATTCTTGCCTCGACTCCATTGGGCACAAAGGATTACAGCATATGCGAGAGGGGATGGAAAAGTAGATATACTTGTTGGGGATGAACTTGAGTTCAAGATGAAAACAAACAAGGCCAGATCCCCAGCTGGTGTAAATCAGCGAGGCTCCATTGACAAGGGAGATTATGCTGCGATTTACAGCAGCTGAGGATCTGACCCTATACAGAGTCAGAGAACGTACTGTAGATGGCTTCTTCCCTGAGAGACATGTTAGAATAGGTTTAAATGAAAATAGAAGCGAGTAACAAGCACAATAAACCTGTTTCTTTTCTAATATATCTATGAAACAGAAGCATCTGGGGATAAACAATGAAACAATGAGATCTGTAGACTGCGGTTGCTTCCACCATTCCCTTGTTTAAGAGCCAGGGCATTGCATTACATTTACTCTAGCAACATATCTGGGCACTTTCCAGGAGAACAATAGGTTGTTTTTGTTGGTTTGTTTAAAAAAAACACCTTTATTTAAGATGTTTTGCTTCTTTGTGTTCACACATAACAGGGCTCTTTCATTCTTCCTGGCATATTAATAGCTGTCTGTTCCGTTTGTCTTTCATATTTGCATAAGGTTCTGGGGGAATTGCATACAAATGGTAAAAAGGAAAAAAATCAATACACTATTTATAATTTGTAGTTTGAAATTTCTTTCAAAGTCAGCTTCGATTTTAAAGATCTGAATATAAATTAAGAAATGTGGTCTTCACAAAGCACCAGGGACTACGTGTGTGTGTGTCTTTGAAGCTGATTTCATTGTGTGTTTAGTACTAAACATGACAAGTCTCTCACTAGATCTTGTGTTAAAAAGCACAGAGACTATAAAATAGGGGCTCTTTGCCTTTTGGCCAAAATGAAACCCATTGACTATTCACGCCCCAAGAATGGGTGGAGCTTGATAGAATAGAAAAAACCAACAACAAAACCAGGGTTTGTAAATGTCTTCCCACTTTTTAATCCCACTCCCTTTGATGTTAAACTCACACGGGCATTGCACACCCAGTGAATGCAGTTTACACCCATTTCCTGTGTAACTGACACTGCCATTTAAGCCATCATTAAAACTGAATCAAAGATTTCCCCACAAGTTTGTGCCCATTTGTGCCACAGTCCAGATTCTCCTCACACATACACTAGTGTAAACCAGTGTAAGTCCACTGACTTCTGGGGAGTTGCTCCTTATTTACCCTTGGCATGAATGAAAACAGAATCTGGACTTGAGTATGAAATCTGGTCCACTATAATTAATATTTTTCACTGAGGATGATCAGAGCTGTGGTCACTGGGCCTTGTTCTTCTCGCAGTTACACTATATCACAAATAACTCTAGTGGACAGGGCAAATTCCCCCTCTCATGTACAAAAGTGTAAATCAGTACAACTCCTACGCCAGTGATAAGCTAGTGTGCAACTTTTGTGAGCTGAGACTCAGATGCAAGTTCCTGATACTGCAGACCTATTGAGATCATATAGGACTGGTAAAGCATTAACTCAGACCCCCACACTGTGAGCATGTCTTCATTTGAAAATTGCATCAAGCTAGAACATGTCCACGAAGAATCATGCTACCTACCACAACGCTGACCATGACTTTGCAGTCTGCATAGACATGGACCAGTTGTGTTCAACACCATGTCTGCCGGGTCATGGGTAGACCCTGCTGAATTTTCTAACGAAGACGAGCCCTGCATGAACTGGATTGTCCTGACACTTACATGGATGTAGTAACTCAATTGAAATCAGTCTGGTTACATGTTTGAAGAACCGGTGTTGACGAGGAAAGAACATTGGTATTTCCCAAAATATCTGTGTATATTGGGAACAATTAATTGAACAAGATCCATGGAAAACTATCACAAGATGTCACACTCTCATTCATTGTACCCAGTAGAGTTACTGAGTGTCATGCCATTATACCTTATGGCATATGATGAGTTAATCCAGGGGTTCTCAAACTGGGGGTCGTGACCCCTCAGGGGGTCACGAAGTTATTATAGGGGTTTGCGAGCTGTCAGCCTCCATCCCAAACCCCGCTTCGCCTCCAGCATTTATAATAGTATTAAACATAAAAAAATGTTTTTAATTTATAAGGGGGGGGGGTCGCACTCAGAGGCTTGTTATGTGAGAGTGGTCCCCACCACTGAGTTAATTAGTATAAGCAATGAGCTTATCGCATGATGAGGCATGACATGTGAAGTAAGCCAAGAGATAGCTTATGCACTTGATGGAGTTACCATGAGTTATCAGGCTGATTCATGACCTCGGAAATCAATTCATGTCCTTCCTGGATTGCAGTAAGCCTTGTGTGACGTTGTATCATATGGTTATGTCATGTGACATATGTAGGGAGGTGCTGTGCCCTCTTCGAAGCTTTGCCTCTCTAATTTCACAGGAGGCCGCGTGTTCGCTAATCCTCAGGACTGTGCCCAGCATTTGATGAATGGCGACACCATGAGTGGAATCTACACCATCTCCATCAATGGGGACCTCAGCCAGCGAGTGCAGGTGTACTGCGACATGACCACGGATGGGGGAGGATGGATTGTAAGCCTCCATGTAGAACTCATCATCAGAACAATTAGAGCTGGGGCACATTTTTAGGACAAAAAAACTTTTTTTCCCATTGAAATCTGCAGTTTCGGGTTGACTGAAACATTGCGCGAATTTTTGTTGGATTTGGCAAAATGTTTCATTGGGGGGGAAATTCCCCCTAAATTCAAAAGGTTTAGATTTTTTTTTTAATTCAAAATGATTTTCATTTTAATTTTATTTCAATTTCATTAAATAAAATTTGAAAGGTAAAAAAACATTTTTTTTCTATTTTTTCAGTTTGGACAGTAAACGGGAACATCAGTTATTTGCACAGCTCTATTAATGTTTTCCATTTCCAGGCACCATCCTTCTATTCCAGAGGATCCCCCACAATGCTTTAGACACCATTTAGGGCCACATCATTCACAAAGGCCAAGCAGCCACCTCTGGGGAGGAATGCAGCAGCTGTTTGGCAGCACATGGCAACAGTTACGTGGAGGAAGGAAAAGTTATCCTAATCCAAGTGAAGGAACGAACCAGCTGGGTAGAATGTAACTTGCGGGGGACACCAGGTTTAACATCACTACTCTATCTCAGGGTTAAATTGCAACTGGCCTTTGAGTGGTTGTGCAAAGAGGGTTGTACTCCTTGCACTCTGGTTATAATCAAAGTCCCCATGCTCTTCTGATTGCAGGGACAGCTCCCTGCTAACAGCTACTGGGGCACAAGCCACCCCAAAGAAGGCAGGGAGAAGGTATGTCCAAGTTCCCACATGTATCAGCAGTGACGCAGGTCAGCACTGCAAGGCACAGCAGCAGGCACACTCCTCCTCAGTGCCCGGCTGGTCGTCGAGACATAATGCGTCCTACTGCAGCCCTGCGCCACCCCCTGTGCAAGGATAAAGCTAAAAAAACCAAGTCCAAAATATGCCATAGGACCTTCATGTCATTACTCCTCCAATAGCCTCTCCAGCAGCATGGTGGCTCCAACGCTATGCTAGGGCACTGGTACAATGGAAACAGTGATGTTTCCTGAATAACCAGCACTACTGCCTGCAGCAATGGGGTTTATCCTTCAAATCTTCCATCCAAGAACAAACCAAGCCTGATGCTGCTTAGTTTTGGAGTTCAGCTGAGACCACAACCCTTGGCTGTGTGGCTATAAGCCACAACAGAGAAACACTGTATGCCCATAATAAATTAAAGTAAAGCACAGCTCTGGCCAACACAGCTATGAAAGACAGCAAAGCAATGCACCAAAAGAGGCTTAATACAGTCTACTTCATTTTCCACATCTTAAGGAATGGGTTAATAGCTGTTAATAGGAGCTGCACTTGGAGAAATTCCCTTTGATTGATTTGAAATGTTTGCAGCTCCTTTTGGAAGTAAAGCATAGCCTGAAGCTGAAACTGATCTATTGTCCTATACATGAAATTAAATGGATACTAGCTTTCAAAGTAAATGATTTGCACTCACAGGGATCACCATATGGTGGTGTCAGCCATCAGCTAGAGTGACTTTGTACAGTGCTTTTAGAGGCAAATGCTACTTAGCTGAATCGCATAAACACAGCCTGACTCAGGTGGACCGGCACCAGAACCAGAGAATACTCTGCTGTTCCAACTGGATTGTGTTGTCACACTTTCCCTCACACATTATTATATACAAATGTTAGCATATATGCAGTCAGAAAAGGGCCTCCTAAATCAAAGTATAAATTCCTAACACTGCTGGTGTGGATTCTTTCGCCAAAGCTTTTACCTGCTTTTTTACTCTGCTTCAAAGCCTCACATCTGATTTCATGCTGAAGGGCTTACAGAAATAACTAGTTAAAAACAAAATCACATGCTGAAAAGCGGGCAGTGTTGTCCATTGGTTAGAGCAGGGAACTTGACATCAGCATTTCTAGATTCTGTTCCCAGCTCTCCAACTGATTTGCTGTGGACATCACTTAACTTCAATTTATCCATCTGTAAATTGACTGTTGCCATACATGTCTAACTTCCAGGCCTGTAGTGAGAATTAATACATTAACCTCTCAAGCTCTGAGCTCCTCACTTGAAAGGTGGTATAGAAAGGCAAAACACTATCTTTTAATTTCACATATAACAAAGCCCATTTAGCTATGATCTATCATTGTTTCTGCATAGAGCAAAGATTCTTCCATGTGGCTTTCGTTCCTTCTCCCTTTGTAGGTGTTCCAGAGACGGCAGAATGGGCTGACGGATTTCTTTCGAAAGTGGATGGATTACCGGGTTGGCTTTGGAAACCTAGAGGATGAGTTTTGGCTGGGTAATGCCCTCACCTCTTTGTCTGTCACTGACACAGTCAGCCTGGCTGTGATCAGTGGACGCTTTGCATCTTTCAATCGGACACTTATCTCTGCAAGCTTAATTTCCATCTCTCTGTGTCTGCGTATCATTAAAGCGGTTATCTGTCCATCTCTCCCCTATTGATCTGCTTTTCTTCACCATGGTGTTTCCTCCTTTGTTCTGTCTGCGCTCATATCATTAGCGATGTGTCATGCGGAGGAAATGTGACATAAAAGGAGATCACAAAGGTGCAGCAGTTCCTGATTTGTTAGGTGGCACAGTAGGCTTTTTCACTGGCCTTCCACCCATAGAGACCTGGTTTCAAATCTCCTTCGGTCACAAAAGGAATGGAGCATGGCCATTCTGACCAATTCCCTGGAAGGTTTTTGTCTGCATTATAAATACACTCTGCAATTTAACATGATTGGTAATTTCGTCTCAGAAGAGGCCCAGGCCTAGAATGGTGGAAATTGAGGAATGAGTGGGCGAGGCATTGGCAAAGCTCTGCGTGAGTGGAGCATGTACAACTAATACCCTCAATGGATGGCTGTAACTGGCATTTCTCATCCCTGATCTTAATGAGTGAGAATATTCACCTGAGGAAATGTAAAAAACAGATATTGATGATTTAGCATTGCTTCAGACCGGAATGCTGTCACACAGGGACAGGACTATGCATGTACACACTGGAGGTGGGCCCACGGTGCAAACACCCTCCAAATTTAAGGTGTTTGGCATCAGAAGCCAGATTCAGATTTTGCAAATGATTCCTACTACAATGAGTCAAACCCCAAAACTGCAGAGCCAAACACTCCAGACTTAGAGATGCTAGAAATCTGGGTCCAGTGTCTTGTTCTGTACATAAGTGTAACGTCCACATTCAGTCACTAAGGGCAGAGACACGAACTGAGGCAGTGTGGCTTTTCATCAAAGCACTGGTGATTTCTGGGTTCTCGTCCTCTGCATTTGCTTGCCGTGCATTTTCACTGAGCCCTGAATCTCCTTCCATTTTCCTCCCAGAATTGCCACCAGGTACCAGATCTCACCTGAACCCTCTGCTTTTCTCTGCAGGGCTGGATAACATTCAGAAGATCACATCGCAGGGACGCTACGAGCTACGAATAGACATGCGAGATGGCCAAGAGGCAACTTACGCCTATTACGACAAGTTCTCCCTTGGTGACGCCAGGAGTCTGTACAAGCTCCGGATAGGAGACTACAATGGCACTTCCGGTACACACTATCACTAACAAGCACCTACGTGCAGCAGGAAGCTTTCTGGACTGGTGGGTCCGAAACGCCTGCAGTGCATAAGCTTGAGCAGTGTAAGGAAATCCCACCACCCGAAAGATTAATTCCTTTCCTGGATGCTACTACCACTCTGGCCCATCCAAATAGACGCCTTTAGTTGTCTCTGCTGCCTTGTGAGTAATTAGATAAACCAGTATGGTAATCACCGGGAGGCACATGTTTAATCAGCACATAGAATTTTCCATGGGCAGTTACTATACACCCATTGCTGTTCAGCTAATCGGATCTATAATGAGAGCTAGTGCCTCATACCACAATAACAGCAGATCAGCCTGTTAATGTCACGCTTCCATATGAACAGAAAAGCTGAAGTCATCCATATAGTACCATGATATACGTGCCAAACGTTTGCTGCTTTTGTTAGAACGTTAGCCCAGCCACTGTTCTTGGATGAGACAGAACTGCTAAGCTTCACCCACCACAATGTTGGCAGGACGATGTTCTAACATTGAGATACCTTCGGGGGGTGGCGGGGGAGAACTCACTTCCACAACTAAGATTAGACATTTCAATGAATAACAAGATTAGCCGCAGCTTGTCAGGGACAGACAGAGGCAGCCGGGTCTAGTGGTTAGCAGAAGGTCATGTTTGGGTTACCGGGAATCAGGCAGGAGCCAGACACACCAATCCAGACAGGGTCAGACACGACTCAGGTCACCAGGAAGCAAGCAGATCAGCAGCTGAAGCACTGGACGAGGTGTCCGAGCAGCAGCCACCTAGGGCCTACTTGTGCAAACCATTTCCTGTGCCTCTCTTTGGGTTTAAATATGATGTCTTGACCAATCAGAGCTTCCGGTGTTCCTCCAAGCAGGGCTCCCTGATGTCGCTTCAGGTTTAATGCTTTCTCCACTCAGTCAACGAGTAGCAAACTGCCGGATGCGAGCAGGGACGTGTTAGATGAGTGGAAACCCTGGTTCAAGATGGAGGGGGGAGTCAGGATACAGCTATTCTAGCTTGGATAAAAATGTCTAATGACCACAAATGCCCAGACTCCAGGTACAAGGCAACCACTCTCTGCCTGGGGCTAGCAAGACACCCTCCACTGTATGTAAGATGTAGAATTGTCCATGCCTGTAAGACATCTAGTACTGGGAGAGGAAAGACAGTGGACTAGATGAACCGTTAGTTTGATACACCATAGCAGTTCCTATGGCCCAGACCCTCAAAGGTATTGAGGCACCTAATTCCCATTGGAATCAAGGGGAGTTAGGCACTTCAATACCTTTGAGGATCCTGGCCTATGTTTGTATCATATCTAGGAGTCTGACACTCCTCCCCTATCCCCAAACTAGCTGAATTATAATGTAACAAAACCCTTTGTGCTTCAAACCCTTATCTGCAGAGTTAATAATGACACAGAGGGGAACCACCCTTTTTGCTCCTTGAAAGAGGAGTAAAGGTTTCCCAGACAGTACATTTCCCTTGGGTTTTCCCACATGTGTACTCTGTGTGTGTACGCACACGCACATCCCTGTGTTCTTTTTTCAGGACTGTGCATAATTAATATTTTCTGGTCTCTTTGGTATTCTCTTGGGGCATTACAAAGCGTTTATTCACTTCTTATTGCCCATCATGCATTTAGGGTTATTTTGGAAACAAAGAAGCATGACAGAAGTGAAGCAGAAGATGGGCCCAACCCAAAAACCCTAGATTGGAAAATCTCCCAACTGTAGGAAAGTTCACATCAGGATCCAAACTCTGCAGCCAACACCTGCCTACAATGAGCCAAACCACCTCCCCGGATTTGAAAAGCCACAAACTTTGCAAACTCAGACTTATCTCTAATTACCATATTCATTACCCTTTCTTTTTTGAGCCAGTCAGACCACAGTCTGAAGGGACCAATGTTTAGAGGGAGAAAACAATCTCTTTGGCCAATGGGTGGAAACGGAAACCCTTCATCAGAGCAGTGATGGGTCCTCGCCTCACACCTACATCTAGAGTTCCAGTTCTGGGGTGTTTGGATCCAGGAATTTGCTTTAGCCATGAAATTCAGAACTGGACCTGGCTGCAGGTTTTTACCATCTCCAAAGCCCAAAGGGGTTCAGATCCAAGGATCTAGATTTTGTTCAGGCCCATCTTTACACCAGAGTGTCAGCAGAAAGATCTAGGACCCATGAGGTCAGGGGGTTAGGAACTCAAACTAATCTTATTCCTATAGCATTCTGCCAGTCTTCAACTCTTTGAGCTGGAGAGCTACAGATTAGCAGAATGAACAATGTTATTGCATTATTATAATTTACTCTTTGTAGCGAGACTAGCCAGGCCTGACATGGTCGTGCTTACACACCGCAGGCGCACCCCTGAGCCTCTCCTCACAGCGTCTCCCTTTATACAGGAGATTCACTCACCTATCACCAGGGACGTCCGTTCTCCACCAAGGACAGAGATAACGACGTTGCTGTTACAAACTGCGCCATGTCATACAAAGGGGCCTGGTGGTATAAGAACTGCCACCGGACCAACCTCAACGGCAAGTACGGCGAGTCCCGGCACAGTCAGGTAAGCGCGGAACCATACAGCAGAGAGATGGTGCTTCTCATAACCAGGAGCCCCAAGGTGCCTTTCCCAGGCCCTTCCCTTTCATTACACTGGGCAGATTCCATCTGGTTTCAAGAGGGAAACTTTCAAGCAATGTTTCTTGCCTTATGAGTGGGAGACACAGGAAAACTAATGAGTTAGCACATACGTGAGAGCAGCGGGGGATAACAAGCCAGAGAGAGAAACCTACACATTTCTTGCCCAGAGAATAATAAGAGAAGCTGCTTCATTAAACAAACTCTTTTCTTTCTTCCCACTTAACTTCCAAGTTCAAACGTGTTTCCTTCTTTTTTCCCCCTCCACCTGTTTTGTTGTTTTTGCCCTGTGCCTTGCTCTCCTTCCTGCCCGCAGGGGATTAACTGGTTCCACTGGAAAGGCCACGAGTTCTCCATACCCTTTGTGGAAATGAAGATGCGACCCTACAACCACCGTAACGTCTCGGGAAGGAAACGACGGTCCCTACAGCTGTGAGCCAGCAGGAATCCTGCCCCTCCCCACCCCAGCCACCCGACCTTTTCTGTCATTCGTTTGTATTTTATAATATGAAAAGGGAAAAGAAATACTACTACTCTGAGCTAGCAACCTGGTCCATAGGAGTCCTGGAAGGGCTGACTGAGCGGCTGGTAGGCTTTGGAAAGGGAAGGGCCTCAACACCTTCCCTGTGAAATGCCGAGTGCCCGCTCCCCCTGCCCACAACGGGGAAAGAGAGAGAGAGATGGATTTTTAGTATTTTTTTAAAGACTTATAAATCCCAGGTGAACCCCGTAGGACATGTTTTTGTTGAAGGTGCTCCCTCACCACCATCTCCGATGCAGCAGGGCCTCCTTCACGCTGCAGGTCCTGTCAGCCAGGGACGTCGATGGAGGCTGGCCTGGCCACACTATGGGGGCAGGTTTGCTTTTCGGCTGAGCTGTTGGACTAGGGCCTGCAGCTGAGGCGGCACGTAGCACCAGCTGCACCTGGGCAAGAGGGACCACACATAGTGCCCTGTCATTTGATCATACTCAGAGGCAACAAGTCTGATGCCCCTTCATCACAGGGACAGAGACTCCACCTTCTCCTCTGTCATACCAGCCAGGGAGAACCTGCCCCCTCCCCAACATAATGCCCAATCCCTCTGTTAGCCAAGATGATGCAGCTGTCCCTCTCCCTTTGACCAAGAACACACAGTGTTCCTTATCCCCAGGAGCTCACTACATGCGTGCACACATACACAGTGGGGAGAAGTGAATTTCAAGCTTGGCATTGTGTACCGGGTTACTGCAAGTCATAGATCTCACAAGAAGCGTGAGATGTTTGTCTGCGTTGTATTCATTTCTCCTTTCCTTTAGAGCAATCACGGCCTACTTATGAACCCCACCATCACCATACTTCTAACATGTCCAAGGTCACCCCCTATTTATGGTAGGCGCATGGGTAGTAACAGATGGATGGTGCACTGCACCTGCCTGTAGATGTGAGCTGCTTTAGTGTTTTCTGGGGTGCAAAAGTGGCCCATCTACTCTGCATGTTGACTTCATCATAAACCCTTTAGTGGCTTTTTGCTGTTATTTTTATAAGGCCTAGCTCAGGGGAAAGGAGAGGAGAGAAGGAATCAGAGAAAACAGCTTCTAGGAATCTTTAATGTCATTCTGAAGTAAGTTCATTTAAGCTCCCTTTTCACTGTTATTTTTACGTACAATAATGTTGTGACTCATAGTTGTTATTGGTCCTAAACCAAAGAGTATTAGAGGAACAGCAGCGAGCAGAAGAACTGGCAAGTGGCCGCAGTTCATCCTGAAGCTTGCAGAGTAAATTGCAGCCGTGTGCTGTGACATCTAGTCATCCTGTTCGTGTTCCCTGGAGTTATGGAGGAAGGATGGTTTGGTGGTTGAGGCAAAAGACCTCAATGTAGATTCTCTTCCCACCAGCCTCCTCTGTGATCTTGGGTGAGTCACAACGTCTCTGTGAGCTGTTTCCATCAGCTCTCCCCTGGGGAACTGAACTCTTCCCTCCCTCACAGTGTTGTCGCAAGGCTTAATTCATTGACATTTGTAGAGCACTTTCAGATCCTTGGACGAAAGGCCCCATATAAGTTCCAAACATTATGTTTTCCCTCCTTATAAAGGGACACTGCCCTGGTTAAAACCTGATATTTAAAAGCTCTATCCCATCCCTGCCTGTTGTTACTAACAACACCTTTAATTATTAAAAGTGATTTTCAAACACTGAATTTACTCCTTAACGTTGATGCTGCTTATGTTTTGCACTTTAATCAGTTTGGCCAATGCGAACAGACCAGGCGCTTTCCCCTGCTGCGTCCCATGCGCTAGCACGAGGCGGTTTTGTGTGGGTTCACCATACTGTAGAGGAAAGGTTACCGTGGACTATCGCTATTTGATAGTGGGACTGAGTCTCGTTTACACCAAGGCCACTTTGCACTCAATTGCAGTTTATGCCCACTTTCAGAGAGCACGTAAAGGGGCCTGAGTGGAACAGAGAATTCAGGACAGTCTCTAACAGATTCAAGTAGTGTGACTAACTCCCATCTGTTCCCATCCAGCCTGTGTCCAGTGGAGAGACAGAAGACTGAGCAGGAAATGTAGTCTCCCCCTCCCCCTCTCCCTCACCCATGCCATGCATTGGGACATAAAAACCTAACTGACCCGGGTTCAGGATTAGGTACAACCCTCAATCCCCTGGCTGTAAGGTCAAGGGGAAAGACCCCATCTGTTGCTAGTCTGGTCTGGTGGAACGGTGCTGCAGCTGCCCTGTCCTTCAAACACTCAGTTGCCTCTTCCAGTGATGTGGCACTGGTATGATCCAGCATTATAAGGGCACTAAGCCTTGCTTTCAGTCCTGAACCCAGGGGGTTTCCTGATCCTTGAGCACATGAATGGGTGAGAGCGTAGTGCTCAGCTAGTGGTAGTTCTGCACACATGTTGGATGTAGAGATGGATCTACAGCCCACTGAAGCTAGTAGAGTCTCCTGTGGATTTTAGCGGGCTTTGGACAAGGCCCTGAGTAAATCACCAGGAACCAGAGGAGGTGTAGGGAGATCAAGGAGGAACAAGAACTAGACCTGGGCTGGGAGGGGAGTAAGATGGATGAGACTCTCATGAGAGGTAGAAAATCTTCTGTCCTTAGCTATGCGCATCACTTTGGAATTCCAAAAGCCAAGGAGAAGCAGCAGTTAGGACTGACGGAAGTTTAGGGAAATCCCTAGCAATTATTTTTCTGAAAACTGCCCCCACCCATTGGCAGCCCACAAACAAGAGGTGACCCTATGAAATGACAAAGCAGGGCAGTTTAATGGTTAGAACTAAGTGCAGCAACTGAGCATCCTGGCTTCAATTCCCATCTGAGGCAGTGGTTCTCTGGGTAACTTCAAGCAGGGCCGGTGCAAGGAAGTTTCGCACTCTAGGCGAAACTTCCACCTTGTGCCCCCTCCCACCATGGCAGCTAACCACGCCCACCCACCCCTCCCACCCGAGGAGCCCCCCTCGCAGCAGCTACCACCCCTTGCAAGCCTCCCCTCCACGGCAGCTAACCCGGCCCAGGGAGCCCCTCCCCCCCCC
>NW_020664561.1:9309982-9320256 GCF_002925995.2 Terrapene triunguis | reverse complement strand
AGCTAACCCCGCCCCCCTCCGCGGCAGCTAACCCCGCCCGGGGAGCCCGCCCCAGCTCTCCTCCACTGAGCACGCCAGCGCTGCTCTAATTCTCCCCTCCTAGGCTTGCGGCGCCGATTGGAGGAGACTTAAAGCGGGGGCTGTGTGCTCAGCAGAGGAGGCAGAGTGGAGGTGATTTGGGGCGGGGAGCGGTTCCCCTGTGCGCGCCCCCTTTTACTGCGGGCGCCCCCCCCCCCCGCCCCGCCCCAGCTCACCTCCACTCCACCTCCTCGCCTGAGCAGGCTTTTAGGCGCCCCCAACCACTAGGCGCCCTAGGCGGCCGCCTAGTTTGCCTAAGTGGTTGCACCGGCCCTGACTTCAAGTTGGACAAGTCACTTGGCTTGATTGGGCTTTCGTTGTCTCCATTGTCCACTCAGGTGGAAGCATGAAACCTCACTGGAAATGCTGCTGCGCAGCACTAGCGATCCAGCAGAGGGAAAGAAAGCTGTTTCTTTGGATTGGTACAACAAAAAAACCCACTATTCTAAATCACAACCCCATCTGATCTTATCCCCATCCCTCCATAGAAACGCAGATAGATCTTTCTTTAAGCCTAGCATTGCTAGCAGGTATCACTTCTCCAGGAAAGGATAGTTATTCTCTCAATGTATTTCCCCACCACACACCCCTCCCTAGCTGCCTCCTAGCTGGGATGGGAGGGTCCTAACGATAGGACTCCATTATCTGACCAGCAGAACACACTGCAGGATGAAGGGCAATTTGCAGTCTATCTTCCAACCCCAGCATATCCCACGATAAGTCATTACCATAGACTTGACGTGATGTTACCAACGCTGCATCATGGCACGAGGTTTTGGCAATCAACACTGACATGAAAAGGAATGGGCAGTAAGGGCAGCCAGGGCGGGCTGAGCCCTGAGCCCCTTGAGCTGGGATTGTGCCTCATTTTATCCACACGTGGCAAAAGCTAAAGTTTTTCAAACTACCTCTTGCCTACTCTGAGTTGAATCTGGTTTTATTCCTCTGGCGCTGGGTGGAAATTCCCTTCTCTCCATCCTCCCACTGTCTCTTCTGGCCAAGAAGCTCAGCAAGGGCTCCCACCCAGAGTAAGTTGCTGAGGAATCTTTGCTTCTGCCTTCCTCTTCTTCACCATCTCAGCCACCCTACATGCTGTCTGCCTTTGTAGATTCCCAGCGCTGGCCTCCATGCTAATCAGAAACCACCTTCCCTCAGGACTACTGCTGCTGCCCTCCCTCACCCTCAGTCTCTGAAACTATTAGACCCCGCAAAGGAGAGATGCCTAGAATGTTACATTTCTGGTGCCTGCGGGGTATCCTGGGAACACCGAGGCAACCAATCAACAATGAATATCTGGCAAAATCTGGCCCTTTTCCTCCATGAATAGTTGCCCATGAACAGGCTGCAATTTTTCAGAACATGCTGGCTTCTCAGTTTTGTTCAATTAATGTTTTGGATGAACAAAACTTCAGCTAGTGGTTATGTGCAAATTGTGTTCAGCGCTGGTGCTATGGGATTGGCCACCTGATTAAACATGGCCTCTTTTCTTGCTCCCTCACTGGATGACCCTTTATATAAACTACTTCTCTGGCCAAAACAAATTTGGTTTTCTCACCCAATTAGTTCTACTTCGTAACTGAACTAATCTTGGCTTGAAAATGCACATGAAACAAACTTGGCTCCTCCAAGCGTTCATAAGAAACCTATACGAGAGGGAGCAAACTCAACTAAAGGTAAATTCTATACAAATGTTGCTGAGATGGTCATGGCTTATTGTCTCCCTATTTATCCAGCTCTCGTCCTGAGGAGATCACTGAGCTCTAGGCTGGAACTCTCGCTAGGCCTGCCCCCCCGAAGTCAATGGAAAGACTCACTGATTTCAGTGAGCTCTGGCTCAAGCCTTTAACTCGCAGCAAGCCAGAGGCCTCCATAAAGTCAAAGGGAGGTGTTCCGCGCACAGGGCTTGCAAGATCAGATCCAGGATTTGGTTTGAAATGAATTTGAAGTAATGGTCCAGACTGAGTGACGTGCAAAAAGCAAAACTCTCAGCATCAGTAGTGACAGGGGAATTTGGGGTTTGCCCTGGAAAGGGCTGAGCATGCCCTATGGCTATTGACTCGAATGGGAGCAGAAGTCCCTTGCGTGGCAGGATTTTAATATTCTTTCCTGAGGTGCTATAAGTAAGATAGGGAGGGAATGTTCTTTGTATATAACATTCCTTTAAGCCAGGGCACTAGAGTCCTTGAGAAGAAGGCTAAACTCTCACTGAACTCTCTCACCATGGAAGAGATGCCTGTACTTACAACAAAGTACCTGGCAGCTATTAGACAATGAGCCCTGGTCAGTAGTGCTAAGGAGGATATGAGGGGAGCGAGGAGAGGCTTTCTGAGGGGATGGACTTGTCTTCCTTTGCTCGGGCTGCTTTAGTGACTGAAGAAGTGGAAGTAGAGCTTAGCAGCTGTATCTTTTCTGGTAGCGGATGAACCTCCATAAGGACTGGAGGTTGGGTTAGGTTTGGCTAAAAGGGCTTTGAAGGCCAGATGTTTCCCCAAACCACGAGCCAGCAAAAAATCAAGCTGGGAATCTCTTGAGAAAAGGCTGTCTTGGGGCGTCCTGCTCCTAACTAGGCCAGAAATGATATTATTCCATGTCTAAAGGCCACAACCATGATCGGGGCCCCAATGGTTCAAGAACTTGCCTTGGGTGTATTTCAGCATTTCTGCTTCTGGTCCCATAAAGGGGCCGTAAGGGGACTTTTTCCTACAAAGGTTCTGTTTGGGTTTGGGTCAGTTTTAAGGGAAAGTTCAGCTCCATTCCTATTTCATCTCAGCCAGTTCACCCACCCTCACTCTGTTATTCATTCTGCAGTGGTTTAAGAAGTGCCTGAAAAAGTCAGGAGCTAGTGAAGGGAGAGCTGCCTTTCCTGGCTTTGCTAAAAGCATGTAAATGTGAGGAATCTGGTGATAAAACGAGGCCTGGTCCTCTCCCACAGGCAGGAAAATATTCATAGGATGAGCTCTGATAGTTTGTCAAAGTTAATTGCTACCCAAGGAGTTTGAAGAAACCTTTGCCTTTGTGCTAGTTTATAACAGCAATACCCTGAGGGTCTCAAATCACATTGCAAACATAAATGAACTAACCCTCACCTTCCCCCTCAAGCATTATTTGTCCCCAATTTAGAGCAGAGAGAACTGAGTCCCAGGAGACAAGGGGAGGGTGGGGGATGAGGAGGCTGAAGGACTTGCTGAAGGTCACACAAGGAGCCAGATCATCACCTACTGTAAACTGGCACATCTCCGAATTCCCTGGAACTAGGCAGTGTAACATCAGCTGAGGGCATGGCCTAGCAGGTCTGGTTTGTACTGGCTTTGTATCACCAGTTATTTCTGTGATAAATCCGACCTTCACCAATCTGGGAAGTCCATGTCTAAAGAGGTCTTTTCCTCTGAAGGTGACCACAGCCCTGTGTGGATAAACGCCACCCTACAGGGCAGCCTGTGGCGCATACTATACAGGTCAGAGGTCAAGATACCCCTCAATGCACATAGCCAAATGAGTGACATCTATCAGTCCTTGGTTCCCTAAAACTACTGATGGCTCAGATGTCACGTCTTCACAACAGCAGTACCAGGACTGAAACGCTGGTTGCTAAGGTGTGCATCAGGTCCAGACTACTAGGAATTAAAATATCAAGGAGCAGAAACTGCAACTGAGCTCACCGAAGGGTGAGGCCACCTTCTCGAGTTATCCGTGGAGACATGCGAGGAAGGAACGTTCTTGTCATTTCCTTTGGCATCTCTGGTTCACTGATATCACTTCCTCTCACCCTGTAATGGAACAATTGGCAGTGACAAATACCAGCCAGAAAATAACAAGGCCAACAAACCAGTTATATAGCCCCTGAGGCTAGGTGAGCAAAGCAGAGTAAAAGTGGCCCATGTGGGGAGATAGGAGAAGTGCAATTTATTAAATCCCAGCGGGCGCTCTCGTCCTTCCCCTCTTGCCTCATCCTTCCTTCCTCTAGGTCAGCTAAAGTCAAGGTTTGGTTCAGACTTCACCCCCTCCCTCCTGACAATTTTCTAGAGCACTAAAGGTGCATGGGACAGCAGCAGGAGGATGGGGCAGGTCTATTGGCCTCACTGCTTAATACATTTTCCTGGGTGTGTATATACACTGTACATGAAGATATACATATATACACACATAATACAAGCAAACAAGCTCACCAGCCTAAGTGTAGTGCAATATGTCAGTCAGATGAGTAACCGAGTCCAGACATTACCAACAAAGTGCTCATCTGTTCAGATACCCCTCCCCCGCCCACCCCAAGGTCCCCCTAGGAAATTTGCTCAGAGGCATTGATTCTCTGCAAGAGAGAGAGGATCACATTCCACACACCAGGATGCTCTCCTTTCCCAGCTGAAGGCAGCACTCCTGGAAATTCCCCCAGCTGCCCACAAGTTCCTACAAATAAGGCAGATGCCATGGGTTGGTACGGTAATAAACATTTCCCCCAATTTATTATGGGCCTCCTTGACAGCGCTTACTTCTTGTCCTGCCTAGGAACTAGATAAGGCGCTCGATGGAATTTTGGTACCACATAATCTGCTACACCCTGCTATGGAATACGGCTGCAGCACTGCTGTTTCAAAGAAAGGGGAGGGGGCAGGGAAGGTGCGGGGAGCCAGCGTCTTTCAGTGTGAGTCCACAAGAACAGACCCTCCTCACTCTCCACCTGGGGAGACAAACTCTGAATCCTCCAGACTTCGGCCGCCGGCGCTTTTTCAGGGGGGTGGCAACCCCCAAAAAAAAACACCAACAACAACAACTCTGGCCCCCACCCCTTTTGTACATACATTACTCTGGAATTGTGTTTATTATTTTAAAAAGGAAGAAAGGAGGCAGAAAGCTCCCCCGCACAAACTGAACTAAATCTACACAACTGAAGGGGGGAGAGAAAACGTAACCACCCTCCCAACCCTGTCACGGAAATGTGGCTGGGAGAATGGGATCTATGCTTGTTGACCATTGTTAACTAGTATTTTTAGTCCTGACTGCACTTAGCCTATGTATAGTTCCTTTTTTTAAATGCATTTTCTATACATTAATAAAAGATTCCAAATGAGCAATGTGTGTGTGTCTGGTCAGTGAATGGGGAGAACCGCGAGGACAGTGACTGACAACTCCTTTCCATTTAGCCCTAACCCAAGCTCCTAATCTCTCCCCCCTTACCCTATCCTCTGGGTCTGGCAAAGAGATTTTCTGTTCTGCCTTCTCTCGCTCTCCTTGATTCACCTCTCTTTCTGCCACTTACTCCTTATGTTTCCCAGGAGATACTCTTTCTGAGGCCCTGTCTCTGCGCACACTCAGCACCAATCTAACTAGACTGGCTTGTTACCAAATTGATCTTAGCTGCCCAAACCCGTTTAAGAAGCATCCACGCAAGGGACTTGCAGTGATTTAGCTCAATCGATTGAAAAACCTTTTTTAGTACAGTCAGTACAACTTCTGTGCAGAACAGCCTTAAGTCGCTCCCTCTCTGCCCCAGATGAATGGCAGCTGGATCAAGCAGGCAGTGAGTAGGAGCCAAATAGATCCTGTATTTAACAAAACCAAAACATCTCCACCAATTGAATGTCCAGTCTTCTCCTGATTCCTAAGCTCCCTCTAGTGTTCTCTAGAAAGAATTGCACTCACTCCTGGTCTGCTCAGCCGGCACTAGATGCAGCTTCCCCCTTCCCGCCCTGCTTTTTCTTCTCTGCTTTTTTGTCCCCACTCTCTGGCTTCCTCTGTCTAACTTACTCTTTCTTTCTTCATTTGCCTCCCTCTCACCATCTCATTCTGTGTCTTTAACTCCATTCCCCTACCCCGCCTTGTTTACACAGATGTGTTTTGTTTCAAGGTGTGCCCAATTCCGCCGCCCTCCCCCCGCCCCCACCGCATGGGAAGCCCTTGGCACTGCTCAGCACCAGAGGCAGACTTTGCTCCTGCAGACTGTGCAGCATGAATCACCACATCTGGCCCCCCGAGGCCAACTCCCAGACCAATGGCATCCTCAGCTAGCACAGGCCCCTATCCCAGGCTGCACCACCGCCCATGCTGTGCCTCACAAGGAGGGGCACCCAGGTCTGAGCAGCTGCCAACCGAATGCAAAGCTGGCATGGGGGGGGGATATCAAGGAATCCCAGAGAGAGCGCATACATACAAAGCTCCATGACGGTGCGTGTCAGAGAGCAGCAACTTGAACGCAGCAGCTGAGTGCTGGCTAAAAATCAGACAGCTGTTACCATTCTCCAGGGCAGGGAAGGAACAGGGCAGCTCTTCAGAACCAATGCGCAAAGGGAACAGACTCCCCGCAAGGCTGTTTGTTTGTTTCAAAAATCAGCACCACAGGTCAAATCCCATGGTTGCCATGAAGAGATTTCTGCAAGAGGAGGAGGACAGTACCTGGCCTGCTAAACAGCCATAGGGGCTTGATACGCCTTTGTAAATGATCTAGGAATGTTAGGGAGCATATGGGCATGTGCGCACACCCCCACACAGCCCTCCATGGCAAGGAGTGCACACATAATCCTCCCCCAAACTGATCATCCGAGGATGGGGCACTCCCTATCGCTGGTGGCTCCCAAGCCCAGGGCAACGTGGCGGTGTGTCGTCTGATGGTGACAATACACCGTGCCAATGAGAATAGGGACAAGAAAAGAAAAGTCACTGACAGGTGTCTACCAGTCCCCCAGCTGCTGCTCCCTTGGGGATCTGGGGTTCCTGCCTCCCCGCCTCAACACCACAAGTCCTGGCCTGGCTGGCAGCTCCCTGGAAGCCTAGCTCCCAAACCACCTTCTGGGCCTGGATCGAGGCTCTTTTCCCACCACCGTGGCTGGAGCCTGGCTGGGCTCACTGGGTACATACCTGGTGCTCCTCTTGCCCCTTCCTTGCAGCACCAGCATTTAGCCTCAGCTGGGAAAGAGAATCCACACCAATGCAGAAACAGCAATGAGGACTGAAGGTCTGGAGCCTCCCTTGGAGGTGTGTGGAGTACCCTCAAGATTCCCTGCACTTTGGGAGACTTCAGGAAAGCTCAGAAAATACTGTGCAAAAAAAGTGAAACTGTTCCTAGTGTTCCCTGGCACACTGGGGCAGCATTGTGCTAGGCGCTGCACAAACACACCAGGAACGCTAGCCCTGCCCCAAAGAGTTGTATTTCACTGGAGCTTGACAGGGGAAGTCACATTCTATTACAATATCTGCAGATGTGCCCCAGGTCCACCAGGCCTGGAGGTCCCACAAGAGCAGCCAGTGCTACTGTCCTTGACAGCGATTAAAGCAGTGTCTTCCCAGCATTCCTGTGTGTCAGCCCCTTATGACCAGCCCCACCATTCAACCCCAGAGCATGATCTCCTGTCTCCTTACACAAAGGATACTGAGCTCCTAGGTGAGTCTCTTTTCTAAAGCCAATTCTCACAATAGCCTTCGTCCTATGCAGCCATGCCACCTTGCACAGAGACTGGACAGCCAAGGGAGCGCAGTACTGTGGCATCAAGCTTCCCTTGCTGTCTCTCCCATGTTCTCTCTTCTTCCTTTCCCTATGTCTCTCCAGGTTGTTCCCTTCCTTTCTGCCTGCCTCTTCTCCCCTTTGTTTTTCAGTTTTCCCTGTAAATAAGCCCCATCTACATCTCTGCTTTTCCCTTCCTCCCTCTATTCTTCTTTCCATCCTTACCCATCAGGCCCTGTCTCCCCACCACCACCACCACCTCACTGTACCATGCGTGATATCTTCATGGCAAGCAAACAGAGGAGTTAGATTAAAACATAAAATACTTTTTTGGGGAAGGTTGCAATGTAACACTATTTTATTTCTTAAAATCCAGGACCTTAACACACGAGAACTAAAAGCACAGAGAGACAAAACAGGCTGCTCCTTAAGGCAGACACACAATTCACCCCAGCTCGCCATAGGCTGACTCTTTGCAGACTGACTGCTGAAAGACCCAGACTGAATATATCCTACAGAGCTCCATAGCCTGCAAGCAGGAACAGGAATTCCTGAGAATTTAAGTGATAGTTTATCATTTTCAACACAGTTTTCAATACGCCACAGCCAGGAGGGAGGAAGGAGCTCAGAGGGTCATTCTCTTGTCCCTGGGATCTTTCTCCACTGAGCTTTCTGGGTGGGTGTCTCACCATCTTTTCTCCCCTCTCTTCTACAGCTTCACACCTCAGATTCCCCTGTCTGGAGAGTCTGTGCGTCACCAGCCAGAAGGGAGCCAGCAGGGAGGCCCTGGGGGAGCTGCAGCCTTCAAGCCAAGGCATGGGTGCGCTCCCTCTGCTTTTAGCTTTTCTCCCCTTGACTTTAACACTGACAGTTAAAGCAGCCACCTCTGGAGACTCGGTTAAAGTCAGTCACTGAGGTCAGGACTTTCCTGCCTCCTAGCTGGTCCCCGACAGCAGTCAATGCATAGGTGCTTGCACCCTGAAGTCCCCACTGCACAGCTTACCTTTCTTCCCATGCGCCCCTCCACCACCCTCCCAGGCTGGCAGTCCACCCCCTTCGCCCTCCCTGCCCATTCCTGCTGTTCCACATTGTCACTCTTCCCCCCCACAACCACTGCACTGCCCTTTCACCCTCTCCCCGTGCCACTGCCTCACACCCCATGCTGCTCCACCCCCTTCCCTTCTCCTCCTCATGCTACCGCCCACCTCCAGTAAATGCGTTACTCATATGCAGCCATGGGCTGGACTGACTGCCCCTGGACAGTCCAGCCCGGGCAGAACCCATGCGAGCTTCTCCCCACAATACACCCCCGGTCTGTCCTGTAAAAGGAGGTGATGTGGCCACTAGGAACTGGACTGAGACCAACAATGACAATATCAACTCAATTGCATTATTGTCTCATTGTTTCCTTGTCTTTCCTGTCTGTCTGCATCCAGCCGTTGTCTCTTGTCATATAATTAGATTGGTAGTTCTTTAGGGCAGAGATCTTTGTTTTTACAGCGCCTAGCACAATGGTGTTTCATGTACCAAGTGCTGAATAATCACAAGGACTCCATGTTTCATTACAACTTAGCTGGCTCTTTATTAAGTGAACTGTTAACACAGGTGCTCCAACTGGAGCTGGCATTCCAGCCACGTGCACACAGACTGACTTCCCAGTGCCACCTCCAAATTCTTCCCCCTGCAGCCTGTACTCCTCCCTCCAAGTCCCATGCAGGTTGCTACAAATGGGGTCCAGGTCCGTGATTGAGGCCCAATACAAATAATAAAAAGGTAATAACTCATTTCCAGCCAGCGTAACTCAATTCAGCTCTGCCCCACCTTTGTCTCCTCAGAACTATTATATAATAATTTAAAACAAATTACAGACTAAGCAGGGATGAACTGACCAGTACAGTATGAAAGTAACCAAACATAGCATCTCAACATGCACTTAGCACACTATACAAACTATAACACTCTAGTACAGGCACTGCCCCTGTCCTTCCCCCAGCCCCAGCCACCAGCGTTCATTCATCTTCCCTTCTCATGTTGCTAGGTCTAATCTGATTGCTGATTTAAAGGGGCAGCACCTTGTGTTATTTACTTACAGGTAAAGTGCCATGCTTGGATGACTTATGAATAGAAGAACTGGACAGGAATTTTCCATTAGAATGATTTCCCGACAGAAAATGCCGTTTCCGCAAAATCAGAATTTTTATTTTGCTGAAAACTTGATTTTCTGTTGGAGTAAATTGAAATTAAGTATTTCATTTCAGGTCAGTTCGATCCACATGGGAATATTTTGGGGTTTTTTTTAAATTGATCCTAAATGTTTTGTTTTGAATCAGTTCAACAAAATATTAAAATGCATTTTTCTATCAGCTAACTGCTGGATGGGAGTTGTAATTCAAGCCCCCTTTCTCTCCTGAGCTGAGCTCCCTGGAGGACTATATCTCCCATAATGCAATGTGGATATCCACAAAAAGACCAGGAGTACTTGTGGCACCTTAGAGACTAACAAATTTATTTGAGCATAAGCTTTCGTGGGCTACAGCCCACTTCATCGAATGCATAGAATGGAACATATAGTGAGGAGATCTATATACATACAGAGAACATGAAAAGGTGGGAGTTCCCCTACCAACTCTAATCTTTTGTAGTGATAATACTTAAGTATCCTCACACCTTCTTGTCAAACTGTCTTAAATGGGCTTTCTTGATTATCACTACAAAAGTTTTTTTTCTCCTGCTGACAATAGCTCATCTTAATTAATTAGCCTCT